>NC_135785.1:24437500-24762500 GCF_051106095.1 Pogona vitticeps
GAGAAGACTCCCTGGAAAAGCCCCTGATGTTGGGAAAGTGTGAAGGCAAGAGGAGAAGGGGACGACAGGGGACGAGATGGTTGGACAGTGTCACTGAAGCTACCAACATGAAATTAGACCCAACTTCAGGAGGCAGTGGAAGACAGGACAGCCTGGTGTGCTCTGGTTCAGTGGTTCTTAACCTTTGTTACTCGGATGCTTTTGAACTGCAACTCCCAGAAACCCCAGTCAGGACAGCTGGTGGTGAAGGCTTCTGGGAGTTGCAGTCCAAAATTCCTGAGTAACCCAAGGTTAAGAACCAGTGCTCTGGTTCATGGGGTAACGAAGAGTTGGACACAACTAAATGATTAAACAACAACAATGTATAATATTTCAGTAAAGAAGGGGCTGTTAAGTAATGATTTTTTTAAACAAAGATATTTGGGGAGAATCCATTGATTCTGTATTAATACATGGGAAGTAATATTTTTGAAAGAGTCTATGCAATTTTGGAAGGGGAACAGGGCTCCATAAAGGGATGAAAAATTGGTTATATCTACAAATGGTCCTAGGGTGGTGGTCAGAGAGCATGATTTGTATCACCGTTTTTGTTGTTTTGTGTTATTAGATTTTTTTAAAGGTTTTTATGTCTTTGTTTTATACAATTACAAAAATAGGGATGTGATGAACCCTTGCAAAATTTCTTATTCCTGTCAAGGGAGCCTCTTGAGAAATCACTGGCCCCCACAAGAATTCTCTCATCCAGCAGGTAAAAGAGAAAATGAGTCTCCTGCCCTTGCCCCATCTGTGTCTGCTCAAAACTAATGTCTTTTTCCCCTTGCAAATCAAAGCATATGTATACAGGAAGCACAAAAGGACTTGCTAATTATAAGGCACAATTAGCCCATCCTATGCTTCTAATTTTTAGAAGTCCATGGAACAATGCAGCAACTATTTTTGTACTGTTACATAATTTTCACAAAAACTGTGGTTAGTGAAACAAAACTCTCATGAAGACCTGCAGAACATATTTTGCTATTTCATATGGAAGGAGAAAATTTTTCTGGTACTTTGATTCCATAGACAAGAACGGAAGGGTTTATACTCCTGGAATAAGTGACAAGAATTTAGCAAGCCTCCAGTTACTAAGAATGAACTATTATTTCATACCAGTGATTGTTAGTGAAAAGTTATTGGTAAAATATGTTTCACTTAGGTTGTTGGTCTATGCATCAACAAAAATATAGCAAGAAATTCACTGCAGTTTAGTGGTTAAAGTACTGAATTAAGACTTTGGGAACATGGATTCAATTTTCCTCTTGTCTATGAAACTTGGA
Organism: Pogona vitticeps; assembly: GCF_051106095.1. NCBI lineage: Eukaryota > Metazoa > Chordata > Lepidosauria > Squamata > Agamidae > Pogona > Pogona vitticeps. The sequence goes on from NC_135785.1 coordinate 24,438,817, forward strand.
CAAGTCACATGATTCAGGTCTACACCAAATTAAATTATTTTATTATAAATTATTTTTATGTTATTGAAATGTGCATGTTTAATTCCACTATCATTGCAGTGCATATGAAATACTGTACTGGCTAAAATCTGTCTTGCACAGTAAATCACAGGTCCATTGAGTCAATGGGGATTTGGTGAGCCAGCTCCCCCATAGGTTTCACTGATTCAAGTGGGCTTTAACTGCAGCTTATTAGTAGGCCCATTTGAATCAGCTGAACTTATGCAGAAGTTGACTCCCACCGCTATGGATTCAATGGGCCTACTCTAGTGTGATTTACTACACTAACCAACAGAGGTTTGACCACTGTATTGCTATAAACACAACCTAAAGTAGCATGTTACTACTGTCAACTACTTTAATCGCAAGGTCCCATCTTTATGTAAACAGATTTATTGTGGCATAAACTTTTGTGGTTATAATCGATGAATACTGTACTTACAATGTATCTGTCTTTCAAGTGCCATGCAGCTGCCTAGTAGTGCAACAGACTAACATGACCACTAGGGACATGCATGATAGAAATATCTGCTTCATTTTTTGGGGGGGATCCCTCTTCTGTTTTTGGTTCTTCTATGCACTGCTATTGCTCCTTTTATTTGCACAAAGAGGGGTTCAACTTTAGGGTCCTTTTAGGTTTTCTTCCTTATTCTTAGGGGCAGAGCTTGCTGAGCAAGAAGATATTAAGGCAGTAGCAGGAAGAAAAGAAAGAGTGGTGGGATTGGTTGAGCAAGGTAAAGAGATGTGGACAGCAGGAAGGAGTAAAAAAGAGTGGGGATGCACAGCTAGTAAAGTGAGGGGGAAAATGGCATGGATGAATAAAGGAAGGCAAAAAATAAGGGAAACATGGATGAACATGGGTGATACAAGTCCCTCTCATTTGTCAAAATGGGTCATTACTTTTTTTGAGTCTCTATTCTGGAAAGTGATGGAAGAAGATGAATTTGATTGTACTTTTCCGTGTTTGCTTTCATTTGTCCTAACCTGAAAGTCCCATCACAAATGACTACCATTTTCAATTATTTACTCCTACATATATAGTTATATATCCGGGACGTGGTGACGCTGCGGGTTAAACCACAGAAGCCTCTTTGCTGCAAGGTCAGAAGACCAGCAGTCATAAGATCGAATCCACGCGACGGAGAGAGCTCCCGTTGCTTGTCCCAGCTCCTGTCAACCTAGCAGTTCAAAAGCATGTAAATGCAAGTAGATAAATAGGTACCACCATGGTGGGAAGGTAATGGCGTTCCGTGTCTAGTCGCACTGGCCATGTGACTACGGAAAGTGTCTATGGACAAACGGCTTGGAAACGGATGAGCACCACGCCCTAGAGTTGGACACGACTGGACTAAATGTCAAGGGGAACCTTTACCTATATTGTTATATAGGGTCTCCTTATTATGAGGCATTATTTCCGAAACCAGATGGTGACAAAACCGTACTTTAAAGAGTATAAAAATCATAACATGTTATTGAGTGGAACAAAGTGGACAGTACAGAACACTAAATCATCCCCCTCTTTTGTGACGGCATCTAGAGAACAATTTTTATTTTTATTTTGCATTTCAAAAGGCAAATGAGTGGAATTCTGAAGAGAGACTATTGTCCTGTGGTCCGTAGCACCACTGTCCCTTTCTGTACCCTTTCCTTGGTGGGCAGAACCTGGAATGAGTCATCAGCTGCTACAGTTCAAAAGAGACGGCCATGGTGCAAAAGAGACTATTATATTCTTGTCTATGTATCTCCAGAATATTGTACTGATCTGTGTTTGAACTATTTCAAACTATGTTTGGAGTGAATTTTAACTGAACAACATCATATGGGATCACAATGCTACAAAAAATACATAGCTACTACATGTCTGAGAGAGGTTTGTAGAGAATCCATTATCTTTTGTGTTAGTTCATTAAACTGCCAAACAAGTTCTTCTCAATGTTAATTTGGAAAAATATAAATGCATATTATAGAAATATTATAAAGATTATAATATAGGAAATGAAGAAAAAAACAACTCAGCTGGATAATTTGAAGGATGCTTTATTTTATGACAATAAAAATAGAAGTAAACAATTGTACTTCTAGTTATTGTATTGAAGGGCATTTTAATTTCATTTTTATTGTCTTTTTCACTTAAGTGAATAGAATCAGAAATTAGGTTGTGAGAGGGTTGTTTGAAATCCATAGGTCTGTGGACGATTAATAAATGGACAGTTTATGCAACAGTAGGGAAAGATGTGCCTTCTCTAATTTATGCTATGATTGGTAATCTGAATGAATCCTTGCTGGATTAACTAATTTACGTTTGTACCACAACATTTGAATTCTACTCAAGGAAGGCAAACAGTGATTGAACAGGATTAAAGAATCTACATTTATATTTCAGCAAACATTTTCACATTGGAGCTGTAAACACTCAATATTATCTACTAAAAACAAACTCCAGGAGCAGGTGTTGCTGAAAATGTTCAACTGCATGAGTAAAAAATGAAGAATATTATTTGTCTTCTTTCTCATTTGCCCAAATGATGGAAACTATTTCTAGCACCTTAAACCAGAATTCCTGCACATAAGGATTAGAGGCAGGAGTATAGAACATGAACTTATACTCTTTATTCACGATATTGCAATTTTTACTGGAAACCATAAAATAATAGGGAAGATGAAGTTGTGGAGATATGTCTGGTTAGAAAATTAATCTTCAGAAATCAAAACCTCTGAATAATTCATTCCCCTACAGAAAGATGCAGACAGTTAAACTACAAATTCCCAGTTTGCTGGTTGGACAAAGCAGAGAATCTCTTGGGTACACTAACCTGAAACTACAAGAATTTAGAAAATTAAACCACTTTGAACCCCCACAAAGCTATTAACGCTGGCCTAGTTAGATGGAAATTGTGCAGATTATCATGGTACCATCATGGTCCAAATAAAATATTCTGCCACATCAATTTTTCCTTTTGCTCCCTAGACGCTACACCAGTTGAAAAAAAAAACAATCAATAATTTTACATGACAAGATAGTAGGTGGCAAACTAAACTCCCAAAAATACAAGAAACAAAAAATGGGGTGGGGGAAGGGACCATGTTTCCCAGTTAAAATAGAAAATTAATTTGGTTAACAGCTTAGTTGACATAGTTCAAATATGACCAAAAATATAGAAAAGGATTTCCATGTCTTTCCCAAAAATGGAAAAAAGAGACCTACAAAAAAAACCTATCAAACTGCTCATAAATGTTTTAACACTTGAATTTCTGAAACTCCAGAATAATCTTTGAGCCATCTAACTTTGTTAATGAACATACCCAACAGTATTATACAATTATAGATTGTATAAAGAAAGTGTTGCAACTGTCATGTTACAAAACCAGTCATCCACACATTTTTCCATTAGAATCTGAGCTCGAAACTGGAGCTATCAAGAATCCTGGAGCGCAGGATTCCCAATCAACAATTCTTTAAATGTTCACTTCACTCATATATCCTCACACAGACTGCCTTGACTGATTTTTATTTATTTATTTATTTATTTATTTATTTATTTATTTATTTATTTATTTATTTATTTATTTAAACTTTTTGATGAACCCCATGTGAAATTGTTTTGGATAGTAATTTGGAAGTTTAACTTGTGCAAAATGCTGCTCCTGGTTCCTACTACACATTGGCATAACTAGCCAGTGCTATAGCAACGAATGGTCAGTTAGGTCCCAGGTATTATTCGAAATATTCTTTTTAATGTTTGAAGCCATGCATGTGAGGTCCTCAGACATCTATCCTCTTGGGTTCTCTAAAGGCTTTTGCTACATACACTCCACTCCACATTTTTTCTACACAGTATCAGGCCAGCGACTGCCTAGAGTGGGGCCTTCAATACTCTTCCCATGAACAGATGCTGGGATGCTTACCAAAATGATTTTTGAAACTGGGTATCTGCTGACATTTTTACTGGTTTGCATTTGGAACAGTGGTTTCTTTATAACTTTATTATACAATATTGAATTGTCTTTTAATTTTGTTGCTGAGAAATCTTAGAATTACAGTGCCTCAACTTACAGCCGTCTTGACTTGCAACCAATTTGAATTACAATCAGCTCCGGTCATAACATTTTGCTTTGACTTGCAACCGGCGCTTTGAGATACAACTGGAAAAAAGGCCTTGTGACGATCGCCCACATCACTCATGCCCTTCATATTCATGAGCTGATTTGCATGAGCTTATGAGAGGACTCGAGAGGGGGAGTCAGCAGCTACATGAGGCTTGGCAGGAGAGGGAGGAGTCGGAGATAAGGGCTGGTTAGACAGAGTGAGGGGGAACAAATACTGAGAGATAAAGCTGTTTAAGAAAATAGGTAGAGAAGGTGGTAATAATAATATAGTTAGAGAAAAGAAGTATGCACTGAGAGAACTGTTAATGATTTGCTTGTGTGTAATGTTTATCTGAGAAACCTCTGATATTATTCAATCTGCTTCACTTTACAAGATAAGTGTTCTGATATACATCATTTGTATTGTGGATTGAGGTAATCCACTGGTGGCAGTGAGAGGAAAATGCGATGTGAGCCTTCGTGACAGAAGAACAAGCAGGGTCCACAAGAGTGAACGCCACAGGCCTATTTCCCCCATTGTTCCCTCCCTCTCTCCTTTCCTGCCCTTTTTTTTAACCTTAGAGGTCATCTTAGGTTTTTTTTAAAAAGTCTTTCCCTGGACAGATTAACTGCTTTTGCATTGTGGTACCTCTACTTAGGGACGTGGTGGCGCTGCAGGTTAAACTGCAGAAGCCCCTGTGCTGCAGGGTCAGAAGACCAGCAGTTGTAAGATCGAATCCACGTGACAGAGTGAGCTCCCATCACTTGTCCCAGCTCCTGCCAACCTAGCAGTTCGAAAGCATGTAAATGTGAGTAGATAAATAGATACCACCTCGGTGGAAAGGTAATGGCGTTCTGTGTCTATTCGTGCTGGCCACGTGACCACGGAAACTGTCTTCGGACAAACACTGGCTCTATGGCTTGGAGACGGGGATGAGCACCGCGCCCTAGAGTTGGACACGACTGGACTAAATGTCAAGGGCAACCTTTACCTTTACCTCTACTAACGACCGTCCTGACTTGCGACCAAATCAAGCTTTGACTTGCTACCGGAGCTATGACATACAATCAGAAAAAGGTGGGAGAAAAGACAGGGAATTTAAACTGCTAGCCATTTGTCGGTGAAGAGGCTGCTTCTTTGTAGCTCCTTCGCCCCAGTGGTTAGAGTGTGTGTGTTCTGAGAAAGGCTTTGGACTGCCTGGTACTGCTGGAATGGGGTTGTTTGATTCGGGGGGAGGGGAGTTATGTTTCCGTGCTTTGATGGGTCTTGCAGTGTAGCATTTTTAGTCCCTGCTGGAATGGGTTTTTTGTCGATTTGTTTGTTTTAGACTCCAAACTCTTCCCCTCCCCATTGTCTTCTCTCTCTATCCTCTCTCGTTTTGTGCCTAAAAGCACAAACCCTTGTCTGAGGGGTCTGTGTACCCCAGTGATGACCTTCGTTTTTCCCTTTTCCCCATTTCCCCCTCCCTCCTTTCCTGCACTTTTTTTTAACTTTTTAAAATGGCCAGAATGGATTAACTGCATTTGAATGTATTCCTATGGGAAATTGTGCTTTCAGTTACAATCAACTTGAGTTACAACCATAATCCCAGAACAAATTAAGTTTGCAACTCAAGCACCACTGTATGCTATTTTCTGGACTAACATATGTTTAACCTCTCCTGCTGTGCTGATTTTAATGGCAGTCTTAATTGATTTTAATAGTTTTAATGCATTCAAATGATTTTAATAGTTTTTACAGTGCGGTCAGTTTTATTTTGTTTCATACTAAATTTAGTTTTGCTTTTTTCTGTTACTTTATGAAGACTGCCTTGAGTGCTACTTTCCAACGCAAAGGCAAGTATATGTTAATAAACAAACAAATAAATTTTGGGAAATATAGTAACATTTTTATTATTGTAAGCTGCCCAGAGACCTTTGGGAAGAGTTGGTGGCATATAAATTAAATAAATAAATAAATAAATAAATAAATAAATAAATAAATAAATAAATAAATAAATAAATAAATAAATAAATAAATAAAGTCGTGCCCCGCATAGCGACGATAATCCGTTCCGAAAAAATCATCGCTATACGGATTTGTCGCTATGCTGGACTAAAAACCCCATAGAAATGCATTAAAACACGTTTAATGCGTTCCTATAGGGAAAAAACTCACCTTTAAGCGAAAATCCTCCATCCGGCCACCATTTTCGGTGCCTCTAAAGCGAGGCAACACAGCGGGCGGCCATTTTGGAACCGCCGATCAGCTGTGCTTCGGTGCACACACTCACTCTCCACCCCTTGCAGGTCCAGCCTGGGCAGGGAGACTGAGGCACTGCGCCACCATGGCCAGGGTGGTGGCGCGGTGCCTCAGTCTCCCTGCCCAGGCTGGAGTTGCGAGGGGAGAGAGAGAGAGCACGCGCGCTGAAGTCGGTGGGGGTTTGCGAAGCTGGCTTCCCCGCGATCTTCGCAAACCCCCGCCCATCAGCTGTGCTTCGGGCTGGCTCTCTCTCTCCACCCCTCGCAACACAGCTGATCGGCGGGGCCTTTGGGATGATCGTGGGGAAGTGCTTCCCCATGATCATCACAATGTGATGTTTGCCCTATTAAAACATCGCAATGCGATCGTAAAAACGATCGCAAAAACTCAATCGCTATGCGGATTCATCGTTAAACGGCGCGCTCGTTAAGCGAGGCACCACTGTAAATAAAATAAGTTAAATAAATAAATAAATAAATAAATAAATAAATAAATAAATAAATAAATAAATAAATAAATAAATAAATTCTACACCATTGCCTCTTATTTACCATTTCCCCATTTAAAATATATAGTACTTCATTGTGATCAGCTGATGGTTAACCAAAACTATTGGTGAAAAAGAGTTAATGGAGTCATACAGCATATCATGAGTGCAAAATGCTAAAATCTCAGGCTGGGATCTACAACCCTATTTTGGAGTACCTAAGAGTTTGCAATCATTCTAAGAAAAGGTCTGCTTCTTTCCTGTGAACAACAAACCCCCAGCACATATCAAACTAGCTTTGGCTTCCATGTTCTTCAAAAAACAAAAAATGAAAGATCCAATGGATCATAGTTAAACTATGATTCACTTAGAAGGTAGCCCACAGAATACTGAATTGAAGCTGAAGGCAGAAAAGGCAGTCTCAGTTCCATACAATGGGCCAATGGCATTATGGGTTACATGACAGAAGTAAATATAATTGTGGAGGTAGTCAGAACTGAAAGTAAAGAGGGAAACATGGCCAGAATGATGTCTATCAATATTGGAATTAGGTTCACTGAGGAAAAACAAACTGAGTCTGTTGCGGTCCCTGGCATCAATGCAGTAGTGGACATCTGAGGATGCGACAATGGAATCTGTGTCAATCCTGATGCTGTCAGTGAGGCTTCTGAAAGCGGGGGGGGGAGCTTTATTCCCCTGCCTTTTTAGGTGCTGAGCAAGCCTCCTCCAAAAGCCTCTTAAGAGCCAGCCGATCAGCTGTTAGGCGGGGAGAGGAGGGGGCAGGAGCAGAGAAGAGCACAAAATGGCTGCCAGGCTCCCTGTTGGGTGTTGGCTTTTAGCTGTTTGGTGCTCTTTTTCCTGCAGATCGGGGGCTACCAAGGCCCGGTAAGTGACTTTCTTTTATTTATTTTTAAGTTTCTGACCTTTCCCCCTCCCCCATAGGAACGCATTAATTAATTTTCAATGCCTTCCTATGGGAAATTTGGTTTCGACTTACGAACATACTTCCGGAACGGATTAAGTTCATAAGTCGAGGGCCCACTGTACTTGATTTTGTAATAATAGCTGTTGAGACTGTAGGGTTGATCTTTCATGGCAGTGGTGATTATGGGGCAGTCTGTAACTGAGGGGAGGAGATCTGTGATGGTTGTGGTAACTGGCCTCATCAGGTTTGGTACCATGCATCTTTCTTGTAATAGGGGGAACAGTGTTATCTAGTGTCATCCAGGGATCGATAATATCATCCAAATAATAGTGACTGGTGTCAGTTACTCCAGTACAGGGCCAAGTAATGGGAGTGAAACCAGTGGGAACAGAATGAGAAAGGACAATCATCCTGAGACCTGGATCTAGAACTGTATCAGGTGTGCTCAGCAGGAGATTCATGGCGAGGTGTGATAGGAAAAGAGGTTACTTACCTGTAACTCTGGTTCTTCAAGTGGTCATCTGTGAATTCACATTAATGGGTTAATCTGCGCTCGAGCAGAGCATTTTCGGAAACTTCCACAGCTTTAAGCACTTGGTGCTGGGACCTCCCCTAAAACTGGCTATATAACTCCGCCCCCAGCACCTAGCCCTCAGCACCTTCCCAACATGCCATGGTACACGTGATGGACAGCGAGGAGGGCGGAATGTGTGAATCCACAGAGGACCACTCGAAGAACCAGAGTTACAGGTAAGTAATCTCTTTTCTCCTTCGTGGTCTCTGTGAATCCACACTAATGGGTGATTGGCAAGCTAACTAACCAGGAGGAGGGACGTCATGAAAGTGCAGAAGCCAGGACAGCGAGAACTACCACAGCCTGAGCCTTCAGCCGGACATCCAGGCAGTAGTGCAAGATGAAGGTAGAAAGAGTGGCACATATGGCAGACATCTGCAATGCGCACTCCACAGAGAAAGGCCGTTGAGGATGCTAGAGCTCCAGTAGAGTGAGCTCTCATTGATTTTGGAAGAGGAGTCTTTGCCAAGTTATAGGCAAGACCGATGGCCTGGACTATCCATCTAGAGATGGTCCGAGAGGCAGCTGGTGCTCTGAAGGAGGAGCCAGCAAAGGTAACAAGGAAACGCTGTGAGGCATGAAAAATGGTCATGCGATGCACATCATATGAGAGAGCACACTTCCCATCTCGAGCATGCGTATGGGATACAAGACAGGAAGGACAGCTGGCTGGTTCAAATGGAAGGCAGAAAATACCTTAGAGAAGAAGGTAAGGTCTGGCCGTAAGGTTACTTTGCAGAAAAGAGGATCTGCTCTTAGTGTAGCCAGTCCTCCAGCCCTGAAAGCTAAGGATATCACCATGAGAAAGGCAGTCTTGAGGGCTAGCAAGCAGAGCAATGCTGACGCCAAGGGCTTGGAGGCCTCATAAGCTGCCGAAGAAGTAATTGGAGAGACCACTGAGGTGTTACTGGTCTATAGGCACGGCGCATATTCTCCAGGCTTCAGAGAAATAGTTTGCAGGTAGAATGGACCAGCCCCACGTGAAACAGGTGAAGGGGAAACTGAACGAATGCGTCCAGAGACACTGGCCTAGTAGGCAAATGTCACCTTGATGCAAAGTGAATGCCTACCCATTAAAGGAGTAGGTCAAGGTGGTAGAAGGTTTGCGAGCATGATTGAGCATGTCTGTTACTGTTGGGGAAGACTCCAAGCCGACAGGTTGAGGGACACGAGACCCAGATAAAACATCCAACCCTTGTCCCGAGATAGTAGGTGAGGGCCCAGCTGCAGCCTGATGTATTCTGCAGCTCACGGAGCAGGATTGAGAATCATGGCTATTGAGGTGACCAAGCATAACGTTTGCACACTCATGTTGGACTCAAACAACAAACAGTCCTTTGAAGAAAGGGGAAAGGTAGAAACCTGTAAAGGAGGCCTCATCACCAATTCATCAGGAAACGTCTCCTAGGGAGTTGCGGCTGATGCCGGTTCAGGAGCAGCACATGGCACACATCTTGTTCGTCCAGGATACAAAAACATCTATATCTAGAGTCCCCCATCAATGACAGAGGTGGCGAAAGATGACATCATCGAGAGCCCACTCGTGAGGACAGGAGTGTAGTCTGCTGAGACGGTCTACTACAGAATTATTATTATTATTATTATTATTATTATTATTATTATTATTATTATTATTATTATTATTATTATTATTATTAATTTACTTACTTACTTACTTACTTACTTACTTACTTACTTACTTACTTACTTACTTATTTATTTATTTATTTGATTTATATCCCGCCTATCTGGACGAATAGACCACTCTAGGCGGCTTACAATATAAAATTGTTCCTGCCTGCGAAATGTACAGCCACTGAATAAATGTGGCAAGCATAACACCATTCCAAAAGGTCAATGGTGTGAAAGAGGAGGTGTAACTAATGAGCGTTGCTTGTTTATATAATAAACTGCAGTGGTATCGCCTGATGCAACGTGGACCATCCGAACCCGGAGTAGGGGCTCAGAGGCCCAAAAAGGCCTTGGTGTTTGCCAGGAGCTCCAGCACAATGATATGAAGGCCGGCTACCAGCGGCCAAGGGCAACGTGGTGGCGCAGACAAGCCTGCCTGCCTGGAGGGCTGGCATCCACCACTGACTGAACCAACCAGGTCAAGAGACCAAAGGGTTTCCCTATGCGTAGGTTGGAGGCCCCCACCAGTCCAGTTATGCAGCTAGTTCCGGAGTCACCTGGAGCAACGTGGATGAGTTGTCACAACATATCTGAAAAAGTGAGAGAAACCAGGCTTGAAGGGACTGCATCCTCACTTGAGCATGCAGTCCCACAGCTGTGGTAGATGCTGTAAGCCCCAGGAGTCACTGTACCTGCAGGACAGGGAAGCAAGCACCTCAAGAAAAAAAAGGAGCATAAGAAATCAAGCAATTTCACAGACTTGTCATCAGGGAAGAAAAACCCTGCTTCAAGAAAGCATCCCAAGTCACATTAATACAATCTACACACTGCGTAGGTTGCAAAGTCAACTTCTCTATGTTGACCTTCAGTCCTAACGCTGACAAAGGGATAGTGTCAAGGACGTGTGTCTACCAGCTTGTGACTTGGATTCAGTAGCCAGGAGCCAGTTAGCCAGCTACTGGTAAACAGTGATTCCCCCTGCTGAAAGCCTGAGAAAACGTTGATGGCCTGACCAGATGCCATCATGAAAACAAGCATCTAACCAACTCTCTGGACGTAACATGTGAATAGCAGAATCTAAGAAAGCCATATGGAATCTACGCAGAGTAATAAAACAATTCAGGCCTTCAAAATCAAAGATGGCTCAGAGGCCTCCATCCTTTTGGGGGGGGTGTGTGGCCATAATGTGGCCTATGACAGTGGGGTATATTGAATTCAATAGCATAGCCGGTAGCTATGATAGAGAGCACCCAAGTATTAAACATGAAGGAACATGAATCGGAAAGACAAGGGGCCAGACGGCTCGACTGGTCAACAACAGAGAAGTTAGGTGCAGGGAAGAGACCACTAGGTTTTGCGGTCCTGCCTGCAGATCTGCTGGTCAGGGTGCTGCCTTCCCACATGTCTAGGGGGTGGTGGCTGGTAACTTTGGGGTTGAGGCCTTTGACATTCCTGGTATGCCCTAAGCTGGTAGGAGCATCACCAGGTACTTGCAGTTGTTACACTGCAAATGACCATGCCACCTTCGGGAGCTTGGGCAGGTTATCAAGAATAACACCAGTTTTTTGACTAAAAGCTGTACACCAACAAACCGCAGGTCTTCAACCCGTCAGTTGTTTGGATGCTGGTTAAAAGCATGTTGAGCAGCAATGCGTTCGTGATGCGCACACCCCATTGCCTCCTAGTGATATGGGAGGCCTTAACTGTAAAGGTGCACAGGAGTTATCTGCAGAATTGGCAATGTCAAATTCAATAAGTGGTAATGATAAGCACCCATGGCAGAGGAGTAGTTGGCTACATGGCGGCCAGAAAATAAAAACGCCAACCAAAGAACTCCTTATCTGTTAACGATAAAGGAGGGTGACTAACTGCGGCAACTGATATGGAGTAGGAAGATTGGTTGGAAGTTTTTCTCCCATTCTGACTCTTGTGAGTCCCAGCTAATTAAGGTAAGTCCTTCTGACGATTAGGGGAGCAGTCTTTCTTAGTATGAGCCCAACCAAATTCAGTCTCAATACAGTTAACAGGACAGAGAAGGCTGAAAGGGTTAACAGCAGGTTAGGTTGAACCGGCAGACACTTTGCTGCTGGAGCCGAGTTCGAGGGAGCACTACACTTTTGAGGCACAGGTGGAGGAAAATAAAAGAGATCTTATGTCTTTAAGAGGACAAAGCCCTGAGGCTCTAAAGCAGGTTTTGTAAAGCCTTCACAAAGAACAACTAATGCCGGCTGGTGCTCTTCCCCCAAGCAGAACAACTCATTATTTAGAAAAAAGAACAAGGGGGGTCAAAGAAAGGAAAGATAAGAAATAGAATTTGTTTTTACTTGCAAAGTTCCAAACAGAGCTGCTACTACAGCTGCAGTGGAAAAAAGAACTGAGGGCTAGGTGCCGGGGCGGAGTTATATAGCCAGGTGTAGGGGAGGTCCTGGCACCAAGAGTTTAAAGCTGTGGAAGTTTCCAAAACTGCTCTGCTCGAGCGCAGATTAACCCATTAGTGTGTATTCACAGAGACCACGAAGGAGAACCACTAGATACCCTTGACAGGGAGGAGGAAGTGGCTTGACACTAATGGAAGGCACTTCACAAGCGTATGACTCTCAGAAATTAAAATCTGTTCTTGCACTGACTTGTCTTGACCTCAAGTGAGTTGACACAGAGTTGGCATTGTTGTGAGAGATGGTACTGAAGCAGCAGAAACCAGTATTAAGGAGGCAAGGTACTGAAGCATACCAGGTTACGAAGGAGGGGACAAATGCTTGCCCACTGGAGAAAGAAGGGGCAGGAGGGCAAGGTTTGTCCCTCTGCTCCTTATACTTCTTCAGTTTCAAAATTGAGTCATCCCAAAATGTTTTCCCTTGGTTGATACAGCTATGCTGAGGCACAAGGTGCTCAGAACTGACACAATGAGGACTGAGATAGGCAGTGCCACTATAGGGCAGGAAGTCGATACCATGAGCTTAGCAGCCAAAGACTTGGTAGCACATATGGGGTATTTACAGATGGCCACTGATTTAAATGGTTCCTGTTTAGCCGGTATGTCCAGTGAAAAACTGCCCATTCCCATAACAGCTCTCTTTACTAACCCAGGTTTTTTCTGCCTTGAGGGGTGAAAGTAAGGCAATGCTTGCAGGCCTGAGTACTCTGAGGCAAAGGAGGCTCTTGGAATGACCATCCAACAATGGGATATTAGCTTTGCACTCAGCACATTTCTTTAAAAGTGGAGAAGTTGTGATATGGTAGTGGTGGCAATGGGAGGTGTATCACCTACAGAAAGACAATTACTAAACTAATAATATTTTTTTAAAAAAATGAATGAACAAAGAACAACAACTACAGTATATACAACTGATCTCCAGTAAAGATGAGTCAGCCAGTTTCCTCAACAATGCTGCCTGGTCAACAGACAAAAAGGAATTGAGGGACTTGGAAAGAAATCTAGGAATACGTACAGTGGAGAAGAATGGAGCTACTGGCCACATTCAATATCTTTGAAAGGTTCCAGAACTAGCTCCTCAAACACAGTAAAATGCATATGTTTCAGGCCACAAGGAAGAAATACATGAAACAGGTTGCCCAGCTTAAGAAGAGCTTTTAGCAATGTCTGTCAGTGGTTATTGATTAACATGTTACAAAAGTCTATGTTGCTGAAAGGCAGTAATCATACACAAACCACTGAGGGGCTAACAAGCTATTAATGACAGTCTACAATTCAACCTTGAAAATAGTCAGAGTTGTATTGTCCACAAGGACAACCTAGTCATTATTCTAAAGTATAAGACAAAAAGCCTGAAAGTAATCAAACTTTTTGTTTAGAAAAAGCCACAGGTAAGGTTTTTGAGAAGAGAAGAAAGGAAGATGGAATACACACAATTTACATTCCATAGCCCCCACCATTCAATAGTATTACAGTTCAAAGAACTAATAAGGAACATACTGGAGTTAAAGGATAACACTTCAGCTAATATTACTGCTATGCAAAATCACTTGCAAGTCAGATGTTTTCACTTTGTTCTTATTAACATAACTCTTCATAAGAGATTCCACAAAGATTTCAGCCATCGTCATACAGAGATGTTTGCCTTTCCAAACTGCTCTAGACAGAACACCAACTCTTTGGAAGTAAGCACTCACATGAAGCACAATTTCCTAAAACGATCTTGTGAAACTATAACATTCTATTCATCTTTTTAAAGAAAGGAATAGAAACAAAAAAAAGGAATCAAATGATTTCTCAATATTCCCATAACAGGTCAAGAATAAAATTAATATATCAGTAATCTACTCAAATTTACCAGGAGATCTTCAACTGTACATTCCTTTAGGAAAAGAATCTGTGAAGATTCCCTATTAGAACAGAAAATATTTCAAATGGCTATGAATGAACATCCTATTTTGCAAGGATTTTTTTACTTAAGTATTCTTATTTGAGTATTCTTATATGAGTAATTGCATGGTTACAGTACAATTGCACTCATTTCACATACTAGCAATGCAGGCTTTAGTAGTATGTGTACCAAGAATTCCCAGAAGTACAAGCTAGATTTTGAATGAGCAGAGGAACTAGAGACCAAATTGCTAACATGCGCTGGATTACGGAGAAAGCCAGAGAGTCCAGAAAAACATCTACTTCTGCTGATGAATTCCAAGCCGGAATTAAGATTGCTGGAAGAAATATCAACAACCTTAGATATGCAGATGATACCACTCTGATGGCAGAAAGTGAGGAGGAATTAAAGAACCTCTTAATGAGGGTGAAAGAGAAGAGTGCCAAAATGGTCTGAAGCTCAACATTAAAAAATCTGAGATCATGGCCACTGGTCCCATCACCTCCTGCCAAATAGAAGGGGAAGATATGGAGACAGTGGGCCCCATGATCACTGCAGATGGTGACAGAATCCACGAAATTAAAAGACGTCTGCTTCATGGGAAAAAAGCCATGACAAACCTTGATAGCATCTTAAAATGCTGACACATCACCTTGCCGACAAAGGTCCGCATAGTCAAAGCTATGGTTTTTCCAGTAGTGATGTATGGAAGTGAGAGCTGGACTATATAGAAGGCTGACCGCCGAAGAATTGATGCTTTTCAATTGTTGTGCTGGAGGAAACTCTTGAGAGTCCCCTGGACTGCAAAGAGAACAAACCTATCCATTTTGAAGGAAATCAACCCTGGGTGCTCACTGGAAGGACAGATCCTGAAGCTGAGGCCCCAATACTTTGGCCATCTCATGAGAATAGAAGACTCCTTGGAAAAGACCCTGATGTTGGGAAAGTGTGAAGCCAAGAGGAGAAGGGGACGAAATGGTTGGACAGTGTCATCGAAGCTACCAACAGGGGATGAGATGGTTGGAGAGTGCCATTGAAGCTACCAACATGAAATCTGACCCAACTTCAGGAGGCAGTGGAAGACAGGAGGGCCTGGCGTGCTCTGGTCCATGGGGTCACAAAGAGTCAGATATGACTTCATGACTAAGCAACAAATTCTTATATGATTTTATAAATTATGCTAATGCTTTATGTTCTTTTAATATTCCCGATTCAGACATATAGTTACTGTTTTCATCCATCAAGTCTTCAGAATCAATTGCTTACTGGTAACTGTGGTAGCTGAATACCACAAAGCAACACTGCTGATTATGGCACAGCTCTTATGCAGTGACTTTAGAGATGAAGAAGCATAGTTAAGCTAGTTCACAGGTCTGTAAAATCTTTGGTAGCCAATATATACTTAGCAAGTCATTGTGTTGAGACCAGGGGCACTTTTTCTGGTACTGATTAATGGATAAAGGTTTTTTTGAGACCACTAATGTGTGGTTGGAGCTGTGTGTTGACTGGTTGGCATGTTGTCTAGCTGTGGAGATGAGAACTGATCTATGAGAATGTATATTTGAGACAGAGCAGTTCAGTTTTAGTTGTAGTCAAATTCTCATTTGAGTTAAAGCCACAAAGAACTATGAGGCAGATGAAAGCTCAGACTAAGAGTAGTTAAATGAGGACTTATTTTTTGGAAAGTTGTCAGTGTCTCAGAGGAATTGGAAAAAGTGAGGGGAAAGAGTGAGAGTTGTGGAAAGTAAAATAAATGAGATTTCAGCTATGTAATAAGAACAAGGCAGCTTGTCATATGTCCAAAAACATGTTCTAGAGCAGTGATTCCCAACATTGGGCCTCCAGATGTTCTTGGACTACAGCTCCCAGAATCCTTTACCATCACCTCTGCAGGCCATGATTTCTGGGAGTTGAAGTACAAGAACATCTGGAGGCCCAACGTTGGGGACCACTGTTCTAGAGGGCTAAGAAACTGGACCAGGCTTGGGGAAAAGATAAAAAGAAAGTCCCATATACACCACTGGTATCATATTGGATTTAGTGCTACATATCTATACAAAACGGCTTGAATTGAGAAAGTCCCCTGAGCAAACAGAAGTTACTTGTTCAAAGGAAAGAGGCTTTCCCAAATATCCATCAGCACACACACTTTAGTCTCGCTACCACAATGAATGCAATTTCTGAGAGCCCTTTGCCCTTCATAAACAAGGTTTTAAGAAATTATAAGTCAATGAAGTACAGAAACAGACACAAATGTACGCTATCAAATGGGTTTTGTATCCACATCATTGCTACGTATTCAACTTACTGTTCTCACAGTTATTATTAAAATGTTATACTTAATATATTTTATTTCAATATATATACAGTAGTACTGGATATATTTTGTGCTATTACTCTGTATAATGCTAAGCAACTTTACTGACACTAATAAATACAATTAAGTTAAAAAGAACTCTGAATACAGAATACTTTATATTTATAAAGTGTATGGAATTTAAAAAAAAAACACAGCTCATGATATAAAGCCATTCTTAAAGAAAACGATGAACTTTTACTGGGGTTTAAAATTACTGAAATGCCAAATGCTATATTCATGCTTGTAAAATTTAAATGTGTGTTTCAAAACATAAGTTTTTTCTTTCTAGATCAGGATATGCCAAAAATCCAACACCAAACAACTTTTTGTTTATAATTAAGGCAATCATCAATCCAAGGATTATAGAACTTTTTATTTCATCTCTACATCAAAAAAAGTAATTTAAAAAAATTAAAATCCCTTGAAACATAAGATAAATGAAAATGTAAGTGCCTTCACATAATAACAGTAAGCTGACCCTCTGGGAAATGGTTGACTTTCTCAATTCAAGGTATTCAAAGCTCATTCAAAAGTGTTCATTTGGAATGCAGATATCAAAGAAGATGCAAATATCCAAGAGAAAATTAGAACTTACCAGATGTTCTAATCCAGCTTTGATGTTTCCAGCATCCCTATAACAGAAGAACAAAAGTTTTAAATAGTTACTAAATCTTTGACTGCAATTATTTATGCTTCACTTAGAAACTTAAAAACAAAATGAAAACCATACTGTCTCTTGACTTATTCACTATATCTATACGTAGATTGTTAAGAGAAAATGTAACACTTATACATGGCAGAATGCCATCAGGTATAATTTCAAAATGCATTCATTCTTGTAATGTGATCAACCAAACAACACAAATATACACCTACAGAAAAGACATTGGTGCTACCTGGTGAGGTTCATGAGTTGGTAGGATGTTGAGTTTTAAAGACAGGGTCTTGGGGGGTTTGTTTGTTTTTTTGCTCCCCCTCCCCACATTTTGATGGGTCTTGGGGGGGTTGGTTGCTTTTTGGGTTTTCCCCCCATTTCCGATGGGTCCTGCATGGTTCTCTTGTTTTTTCCTTTGTTTTCTTTGCATTTCTGACCTGCCCCCTTTGTTCTCTGTGAGTTTCCAATCTGCTCCATTTGTTTTCTGTGCATTTCCAATGGGTCTCGCATGCTTGTCTGCTTTTCTTTTCTCCCCCCCCCACCCTTCAGCCGGAAGGGATTAATCACATTTGCAGTGAGTCGTGCAGTGATTTTTTTTGTGCGATTTTTTTCTTGGGCCGGAATGGATTAATTGCATTTCAATGCATTCCTATGGGAAATGGTGCTTCGAATTATGATTCGAAGCACGTATCGTTTCGAGTTGCATCCAGCTTCTGGAATGGATTCTGGTCGTAAGTCAAGACACTACTGTATTGAAATCATTCCATCATTTTTGACACTGTATCCCAGTACAGCTTTTCCCACTCTTTTGTTGACTATGAGGGCTACTCCATTTCTTCTACGGGTTTCTTGCCCACATTAGTAGATATGATAATCATCTGAATAGAATTCACCAATTCCCATCCATTTTAGTTCACTGACACCCAGGATGTCAATGTTTATTCTTGCCAGCTCCTGTCTGACCACATCCAGCTTACCAAGGTTCATAGATCTTACACTCCAGGTTCCTATGCAGTATTTTCCTTTGTGGTATTAGACTTTCCTTTCACTTCCAGGCGCGTCCACAGCTGAGCGTCCTTTTGGCTTTGGCCCAACCACTTCATTAGCTCTGGAGCTACTTGTACTTGTCCTCTGCTCTTCCTCAGTAGCATGTGGATGCCTTCCGATCTGAGGGGCTCATCTTCCAGCGCCATATCTTTTAGCCTTTTGTTTCTGTCCATGGAGTTTTCTTGGCAAAGATACTGGAGTGGCTTGCCAGTTCTTGCTCCAGGTGGAACGTGTTTAGTCAGAATTTTCTACTATGACCTGTCCATCTTGGGTGTCCCTGCAAGGCATAGTCCATAGCTTCTCTGAATTACTTGAGCCCCTTCGCCATGAAAAGGCAGCAATCCGTGAAGGGGTGAGTAAGTTTAGAGCTCCCTTTTCTGTTGGGTTTCTTGATTCTAGGATGGTTAGGATCCAGAGCCTTCCCCTTCTTTTTAGAGATGGAGACTGGCAATCTAGATGCCACCAACACCAATGCACTCAGATTCAGGGTATCTTTGGACAATTTGTCCAGAGAGACAATAGGATTGATCCCTGAATCAATGAGATATGCAGGTCCAGTTGTGTCAGAGCCTACATAATGCACTTCCTACAGGGAGTATCACAAATGGAGACCCTAGATGTGGGCCTGACCAACTTCAAAACAAAGTCCTCAGACCACAGAGACCTCGCACAAAGAAACTGCTTGAGTCAGGACTGTGTTATTTATGGTGACCTTTGTAAAGCTCTTGCAGATGGAGCAGACTATATGTTGTGCAATTTCTCCAAGCAACAAAGAGAAAACAAGTGACCCTCAGATAATGGCATTTTGTTATAATAGGATTTGCACCTCTTGAATAGACCTGGTCAGATACGCCTAAGGAAATTAACTGATCTTGTTCTGATGTAGATGGTAAATGAAGTCTTTTCAAAGTATGCTTCAACGTTTCTGGTTGAGAAGTTTGTTCATGGGCAGGTGGTGACCCCTTCGACGTCGATTGTGTATTTCGTAATTGGGTGGAAACATTCACAACCCTATCAGCATGTTTAGAAGATCTTTGGATCTCGACATCGAGGTGTCTTCATCGTTGATGTCTCGGAGGAGGTGAAGATGACGATGAAGGTGATGAGGTATATGTATAGCGAGACCTCTTCTTCTTTCTTCTATAGTCTCCCGACATCGAAGATGAATCAGAGTCGGATTCATCCCATCGGCGCCAACGCCGAGATTTTCTGCGGTTGGCTTCGTATTCAGAGTCGGACCCTGAGTAATCTGTTCGACGTCGAGATGTTTTCTGTTCGACATTGTAGTCGGATTTGTGTTTATGACGGCACCAAGAGGTTTTAGGTAAGACAACCACTTCACGTCAAGAATGTCGGCGTCGAGGAGTAGATAGATGTTATGTTTTAGCTGACTTCTTTCAGGGTGGAGAGTCAGATCTTAAAGATATCGACGCTGATGAAGGCATTGGTGAAGCCCACCCGATGGAAACATGGCTGTCATGGGCAACTGATAAGCTAGTAAGTGTATGTACTAGCTGGCTTGCGGTAGGCGATTGACCAACATTGACAGGTAAAACATCCTGCTGTCAAGGTGGCAGAGGTATAGCCGCCTAAGAAAAGGATTCTCGGTCTCGAGAAGTCTTCCAAAATAGGTGAGGGTACCCACGCCGAGACAGAAGGCACATTCAGAAGTTGCTCTTTAGGGTTTTCTTTGGTTTTAGATGTTGATTTTTTTCTGTTTCAGGTCACTAGCAGAACTAGGAGCTGGCGCCAAGCTACATGGCTTCTGGGCAATCGATTTTTTCTTGGGTTTTTCAGTGGGTTTAGTAGATGGAAGAGGGGTTGGTGAAGCAACCCGTACCTCCGACCTGACTGATGAGGGGGTCAGTGTAGTTTCCATTTCTGAAGGTTGAGAAACAGAAAGTGTTTTGTCCCAGAGGAAGAATTTTAGTCGTTGTTGTCCTGCCTTTAGAGCTGCCTTTGTAAAGTTCTTACAGTGTTTACAAAGATGGGGTTGATGACTCTCTATCAGGCAGAATACACGTAAGTCATGCCCGTCAGAAAAAGGTAGTTTTCGGGAACAGGAGGTACAGCGACTAAATGGTCCAGAACAGAACATAAAGCGAAGATTGAGAAAGGAAGTCCAATAATTGAATGATTAAGATGGGAAACGGAGCGTGCCGCCAAGCGGCAGATGAAAAGGGCGAGAAAACCACAATCAACAAAATACTTGCAGAGCCGTAACGAGAAGAGTAGTCGTACAGTCCGAGGTCTGGGGCAACAGATCGTAAGATAGTCTGCGTCAAATGCAGAAAAATCACAGAATAATATATAATTCTAACAATCTCTAGGCGAGAGGTTGCAACACCATTGGCGGTAAAATGGAAATGAAGGCTGAGGCGGGCAGAGCATGCGCTATAGGAGCAACCTAAACTTTGTTACTTTTCTCCTAAAAGCTCTGGAAGATTCCGAGAGGACCAGAGCAGGCTCTGTTATAACCCACATGGGTGTATTCACAGAAGCCATGATGAAGAACTAACTGTTTTTGAGAGAAAACCAGTTAAAACAGGAGGGCAGCAGAATAATAAGCAAGTAAGAAAGTTTCTGATGGTGTCACCAACAGGAAAAAGAGGCATGACACTCCAGACACACTTTTGATATTGCTTCAGCAGCAGAACAGAGGGAACTGAAAGGGATCACTGGAGGGAGCATGCCTACTGTGGAGAGAGGGTGGAGTCTAGAAGACTGTGGTCTGGAAAATTCCAAGGATTGTTGCAGAAGGACAAAATCCCAGTGTATGATTCATAGAGTTCATGATGAACAATCAGGATTTATGCAGCACTTAGAAAACCCTAAAAACAATGAACTTTCATTCAGAGATACTGTATTAACTATTCATTTTACTTTTAGAGACAGGTAAATGATCTCAAAGTTCAAAGATCTCAGATAAGCATGAGAATGACTTCCAAATCAGGATACCACTGAGAAATTAAACCAGACTTTGGCCAAAACCCTACTGCTTGCATAGCAAATTGTGGTAGAACTGACCCACCAAATCAATAAGGATTAGTTGTCTGCTCCGTAATTATTATTATTGATTTTATTTATATACCGCCTATCTGGTTGGGTCAGGACCACTCTAGGCGGCTAGGTTTCTTTGATTCAAATGGGTCTATTCTAATTGTGACTTACTATGCTCCCAAGCCGGAATTAAGATTGCCGGAACAAATATCAACAACCCCCGATATGCAGATGATACCACTCTGATGGCAGAAAGTGAGGAGGAATTAAGAAACCTTGTAACGAGGGTGAAAGAGGAGAGTGCAAAAAACAGTCTGAAGCTCAACATCAAAAAAAACTGAGATCATGGCCACTGGTCCCATCACCTCCTGGCAAATAGAAGGGGAAGATATGGAGGCAGTGACAGATTTCACTTTCTTGGGCTCCATGATCACTGCAGATGGTGACAGCAGCCACGAAATTAAAAGACGACTGCTTCTTGGGAGGAAAGCGATGACAAACCTCAATAGCATCTTTAAAAGCAGAGACATCACCTTGCCAACAAAACACCGAATAGTCAAAGCTATGGTTTTTCCTGTAGTGATGTAAGGAAGTGAGAGCTGGACCATAAAGAAAGCTGACCGCCGAAGAATTGATGCTTTTGAATTGTGGTGTTGGAGGAGGCTCTTGAGAGTCCCCTGGACTGCAAGGAGAACAAACCTATCCATTCTAAAGGAAATTAACCCTGAGTGCTCACTGGAAGGACAGATCCTGAAACTGAGGCTCTAATACTTTGGCCATCTCATGAGAAGAGCAGACTCCCTGGAAAAGACGCTGATGTTGGGAAAGTGTGAAGGCAAGAGGAGAAGGGGACGACAAGGATGAGATGGGTGGACAGTGTCATAGAAGCGACCAACATGAATTTAACCCAAGTCCGGAACGCACTGGAAGACAGGAGGGCCTGGCGTGCTCTGGTCCATGGGGTCACAAAGAGTCGGACACGACTAAAGAACAAGTCTGAAGCAGTTAAGAGTAGGCCCATTTGACTGAATGGAATTTGTGGAATAATTAACTCACCTAATCTCTATTGATTCACTGAGCTTACTCTATGTGATTTATTACAGTGGTTCTCAAAGTTCGGTCCCCAGATGTCCTTGGACTACACCTCCCAGAAATCCTGGCCAGCACAGCAAGTGCTGAAGGCTTCTGGGAATTGCAGTCCAAGAACATCTGGGGATCTCAGTTTGAGAGTCACTGATTTATTACACTAAGTAACAGGATTTTGGTCAGTATATACTGAATTCTTAAACTTACATAAATATAAGAGAATACAAATACACACATTAGTAAAAACAGAACACTTCTTCACCAGTTAAAAGGGGCTCCCTGTTATTAGGTTAGCAAATTAATATGATAGCAGTTGGAAACAGATGTAGTCATATTCAGAATAGTGTGACTAAAACCAACAAGACTTCAGTTAATCATGACAAACCTATGTTCCATTGATTGCAAGAGAATTAATACCGAAATCCAATCCTGTTTCCTCTTGTAGGACTATATTTTTATTCAAATTAAATTAATACAACCTCACATTTCAAAGATATCAATCAGTTAAAACTAATCTGACAAAATAGTTTTTAATTGAATGACACACACCATAATACAAAGGTTCTGAAATATCAAAAGTACTTATTTTTCAAAATATACAGATGTTTATATATTTTTAAAGCACTCAAAGCATCCAGCCTCTCACAAGTGTGTCACTTATTGATTTAAAATGGAAAGTGTTCATTGTTTCAGCCAATGCCAAAGATAACAATTTGATTCCCACGCCCAACGAAGCTTAGCTATCTACCCTATTTTCAACACCACAGGCATGTATAGCACTGTGAATTAATAGCCACAAAACATATGGAGTGTATCTCTCGTGACTAATCAAAGCTGTCTTCTGCATACCATGCGTAAGAGAGAATCTTTTGTTTGGTAGAAAGGATTCAGTGGCAGGAATCCTATTTCGGAAGTTTTGCAATGTAACTTGTATGTGTCATTAGCTAAGGCTAAGCTGTGGCTATTTCAGTGCATTAAAAGCTTATTCTCTATCCCTCCAAGTTCCAATGGTCCATAGGGCTCTGTTTTGACCTGGGGAACCCCTTGGGAGCTGCAGAACAGGGGGAAAGAATCATTTAATGCCTGCAAATCACAGGCAATAGCCCCAGCAATTGAATTGGGCCAGGTGGCAGCAATTCTCGGGCATTAAAGAGTTTTCTCTCCCATTCCACAGCTTCCAAGGACTTTCCCAAGTCAAACAGGATAACTAAGGATTCCTGGAACCTGGAGGGGTGGGTGGGATTTTAATGATCTCAAAATGGTCATGGCATGGCCACATCTGATGATGTCATATAAGTTATACTGCAAAACTTGCAAAACAGGATTACAGCCAGTATGACATCCAGATAGCCTTAACACCACATACTCTTCATTTAAAAATAAATCACCAAGATGAAGTCCCTTAAAGCAGTGGTTCACAACCTTTTCCCAACTGCAGACTGGTTGGGAGGACACGGCATGCTCAGAGGGGGCGTGTTGCGCTGACACACATGCATTTCGCGCTCGTAGGGGGTGCTTCACACTCGCATGCATGCGGGGGCATGTTGCACTCACAGAGGCATGTTGCACTCACAGGGGGGCAGGAGATCTGTGTCCACGGCTCGATCCTGCCTAGGGCGTGGATGGCTACTGGGTCACGGACCAGGGGTTGGGGACCCCTGTCTTAAAGAGAACAAAATGTCAACCTAACAATATAAAGCAAGCTGCAAAGACTTTGCCTTACTTGCTACTACTGAGAAACTACAACCACATTTATTATTACTGCCACCTCATGCACCACCCCCTCATAGTTTTTTGTAAAATAAAAAGTAACTAAATGAGATAAACAAATATTAGCCAATTTGTTACATAGCTTGTTGTAGGACATCTCATTCTAGGTATTTGTTACCATTGCTAAAATGATTTTCTTTTTCTTTTAAAGAACAAGTTCTTCTGAAAAAGCTACTTAGGATGGATAACAAAACATAAAACATGAAAAATCTGCTCAAAATGCCTCAAAAAGCAATAAAAACATTTAAAAGGAGATGCAAAATGTTATTTATTGCACACACTAACAAAGGAATCCTTTTGATTCAGGACTCCGAACAGAAGACAGCTGAGAAATAAAGCTCAAGCAGAACCCAGGGAGTTCCTGACCAAAGCAAGTGACCAGAGGGAGCAAACAGGAGTTTTCCCAAGGATGTCCAAGGGGGAGACCCCTAACCATTTTTTTGTATTTTTGGATATAGTCATATATTTGTAGACGCTCCCAGCTACTGCCAAAGTAACAAAATAAAAGAGATGGGCATTCATAAACAATCAGTTGAAAACAAAAAACTAGTAGGGATTATGGAGGTTGGAGACAATTCAGTTGTAGTAACCTGCAGTTTGTGCTATGTTTGAATTTGTTCCTGAGTAGAGATGGGGATGACTCACCATTTTGGCGAGTCGTCCCACTCACAAAGTTGCCCCCATGAAGCAACGAATAACGAAGTTATTTGTCGATTCATGGGAGTTATTTAAAAAAAAAAAACAGAGAAGTCATGAGACACGGCATGGGAGGACCTAGGCTGAGAGGCTTGCCAAGTGGAGTAAGTCACAATGCTAGGACCTGATTCTCATGATGCCTTGGAGTTTCTCAAGAGAAAAGATCCCTGGACTGGAGAGTGGATTCAACTACATATTTCCCAGAGGTGGCCAAACAGGTGCATAAGGCCAAGACCCCACATAAGCCATTCTTCTGGCGACAGTGGGAACACCAGGAGAAGTGTCACTGAAGCAAACACTGAGGACGGAGTGGACTAGAAGAGCCCCCGTCAGAACGAGAACCACCAGCGGCAGCTTCTGCACCAGTCAAAACATTGCCAAACCTCCCCAGCCTCTGACTATCTTGCTGTTGGAGTCAGGAGAACATGGAAATGGAGATGGCCATCTGGGGCCATCCATCACTTGTGTTGATGGGACCCCCCCACCGTGCACATCTCCAAGGTGTCCCTCAGTTTCTCAGCTTCTTACCTCCCCAGACAGAAATAGGCAAAGAGGAATACATAGATGAAGAGAGATAAGGCCTTCACGGTAGTCACCAAAGCTGTTTTGTGTTCTGAGGTCTGAACTGTAACCCGTTCCTTTCAAGTTAATAAACCCATTTGTTCTACTATTCTATGCCATCCATCTCATGGAGGGGACAACTGGGGCGGTTACACCTACAGTCCAATTATTTTGACTCCCAAACCTTCAGAAGTTAAAAGGAAAGGAAGTCTCCACTGGTGCCAAAACAGACATTTTCTTTTTTCAGTTTTCTAACCGAGAGCTGGGACAACTTTCAGGAAGCGGGCAGGTGGTTGTGGTAGCTTTAACCTCCACCTGCCAGTTTTACAGGCTTACTTCAAAGAAAAGCTTTTTTCCACACCATTCTTGCTATCTCTGCTGCATTTGCCCTCCTCAGTAAAATAAGAACTGAACAGGTCAATGCTCTTCCTGTTTAACATCTTCAATGAGAAAACAAATGACTTTTCATGCAGATGCAAAAATACATATTTAAACAAACACACACTTCTCGGTGTGTCTTCATGAACGTCACATCAGCATACAAAAAGCTTTGTCCGGATTGATCTGGCAAAATCCGATCAGGACCCTATCTGGCCATGATGCAAAGCAGTCCTGTGGCAAAACACATGGCTCAGCAGTGGAATCAGTATCTGCATGCAATCATTGCTACTGCTCTGCCTGAGCTGTGCCTTTGTCTTCATACAGAGTATGTCCAATTTCAAATATGAAGCAGTACAGTAAGTCCACACAGCCAAAATAACAAGGACCCTGATAGATGAAATGGAGGCAACTGGAAAAAATAACTGCATGATCAAAGGACATGCTTTCTTACCACAAAGGGAGTCACAACACGCTTATGGGGGACAGGCCCACCATCTACACATACATACCAATTCTAGTTTGCAACTGTGCAAATTACAACAGGTGCATTACAGTAACAGAATAACTAAAAGACCTAAATTACTAGCTGTGCAGCAGCAATTGCAAATAAACTGTGTCTTACAGATGCAAATGTTAATTCTTTCTAGAAGTATATTCTAGAAGTTTTCATATAAATATCTTACAATAATTCATTTGATTCAGGCTTAAAATCTGAAATAATCTGTTCTTGTCAAATTTAAATGGTTAAAAATCCATCACAGAAAAAAATGGTCTCAAACACTTATACTAATAATCAAAATTTACTATACCATTCTATGCATTATTCAAAGAGAATGTAAGTCCTGTATTTATACTCTTTGGTGCCAAAGGGTCCTAATGAACTTATAATTGCTAGGAAGCAACATCCAGGTCACTGATATGGGGAGTTTGCAGCTAATGGTATTAGATCTGTCCTCTTTCTAGTGGTCTGTCTCCTGTACCATCCCTGTCATGACTTCATCAATATTTGTGCAACTCTTTTTGCTCTGTGCTGAAAGCAGACTTAATTCAATTATAGATCTCAAAACTGATAAAATGGACCTGAAGTGGAAAATGGGAAGAGATTATTGGCAAATGAATAAAGATTAGTATCGAACTAACACACGAGAGTATAGCAGGTCTTTTTTTTAATCATTCCCTGTCTTAAGTCTTCTGGGAACAGCAAGTTTCCCTTCCCCTCATGAAGCACATCGATTTCTGAATTAGACTGCAATATTAAATAATTAATATACTTGCCATGATTGATGTTTTGCATTAGTTGAATATTAGGTTATCAATCAAAATCCACTTGGTTTAATGTAATAATATTGAAAAAGTGTCACTGTCTGTTCATCCAATTTGTAGTTGAAGGAGCACAGAGAGTAATATCAATGTAACATAAGGTTCTAAAACAGGAAGTGCTGCAACTGAACATATATATATTCCATGGAACTTTTGCCCCAGACCTATAGACTTAACTGATATACTACACAGTAATATTAGTAATATTAGTAAAAACTAAATAACACATCAGTAATACTTCCAGATGAGGGCTTGAATCTAAAAATGCATGGATGTGTTCTGAAGATCTTGATTTGCTTTTTTTGAGGGGGGTGTCAAATATTAACCTTTGATGTTGCACAGAAAACTGGTTCTGAACCTGGAGCAGATTCAAAAGCAGTTTCTGATGAAGGGGTCTGTGTATGAAAGACAAAAAGCAAAAACTCACAGAAACTCCAGAGTAAATCCTTGAGATAATTAGAAAAAAAGGTACCTGTAAGCTGTGTATCACTGGAGGAAGCAAAACCTGAGAACTATTGACATAACCATTTACAATGACTTTCAAGTCACAAATTATGGTGAAATTTCTATGTAACGGACTATACTTTTTAATAGCAGAAAGCACTAAAAGTGATTACAATTCAAACTAAGTAACAAAACTGGGAGAACAATACATTTTTTAATATTTGCAGATAATCACTTTAAAATAAGATAGAATAAAAAAGGCTTGCCAACCTTAATTAAATTAGTAATCAGTATGTAACTTAGGTGCATATTTGCACTTTACACATAGACAAAATAGCCTCCCCTCCCTTCACCAAATCTTGTCTCTTAAACTATACACAACAGTTGGTATGACAAAGCACTAAGGATATGCATTTGAATATATTCAGAATTCACCATATAATACCATATTTGGATAGTTCTGAATATATCTGAACCCAAATTTGATAGTTTCAAATATTTGTAATAATAATTCCTAAATTTTGGAGCGCCATGTACTCATAAATCAGAAAACAAAAGACAAGGTTTCTGCTTTCTAAACCAGGAAGTGAAAGTGAAACCTATTTATCAGGCATCTTGGATGATTTCTTGAGAAATGAAACTTAAACACATTCTGGTATCAATGTTAATAGGGCCATAAAACTCTGTGTATCCCAATTGGAGTTGTCTTCAGTTTCCCAAAGGAGGGGCCTGTAAATGATATCTGTTTCCACCAATGAAATCAGAAGGCTTTTTTTCACATTAGTTCTTTCCTATTGGAAGGTGGGCATAGCTGCTAATATCTCCCCTCAGCATTTCCTGTTAGGATAGGCTCTGGTGCAAGTATGCCCTGCAGTAGTTTTCTCTGTGTCCTTTTCTGAACCCTCAACTTACCATATTTTTTGCTCCATAAGACACACCTAATTTTTAGAGGAGGAACACAGGAAAAATATTCAGAACCAAATAGTGTAATAAAATATTTAATAAACTATAACAGAATAACATTTGAACCATGTAACATGAACAGCAGTCAACAGTGGTATTATCACTGTCGTTAACAAATGGAGAGACTTAAAGGTTTGTGTACTCTAGTTTGTGTACCATAAATTTAAGTCAAGTACATATAGACCTTTATCAGCCAGTGATAAGACCTATACCACTCTACATCTATTTTACATTTCCTTTCATCCATCTCCTCCCCATGCTTATAGAAATGTCTCAGTGACAGATGAGATTGTTGTGCAACTCTGCCCAGCTACAGCTCAAGCCTATATTAAGTTAGAAATGGTTTGTCTGATTTGGCACTGTATTGAGAGGTCCCTTTTAGCTGTGTGGAGGATAAATAGTGGAATTAAACTATTTAACAGCTGGTTTTCCTTATTTACTTTAGGTTATGCAAAAGAACAGCAACACAAAGCTTAACCTGATCCCATTCACCAGCAGTAGCATATGCTCAGCATAAGACCAAATCTTGGTTTTCTGACATAATTGAGCCTTTATAGCATGCAAGG
Organism: Pogona vitticeps; assembly: GCF_051106095.1. Classification (NCBI taxonomy): domain Eukaryota; kingdom Metazoa; phylum Chordata; class Lepidosauria; order Squamata; family Agamidae; genus Pogona; species Pogona vitticeps. The sequence continues at coordinate 24,467,975 of NC_135785.1, forward strand.
CACAACAGGTTAGGCAACACAAAGGCAGGAACAATGTTCTTGTCAAGCCAAAAAAACCTGAATACAAATTATAGTAGCTGGAATCAGGAAGTAGGCACTGTAATCCAGTTAGAAGTCACGAAGAATTTTGACTTTCTTAATTTTCAAACTACTGTATCAGCAAATGTAGTATGTGCCACAGGCAAGAACTCTGTTCCAAAAACACTAACCAAATAACTATGCCCTGTCTCTGAGACTTCCTGGCCCTGTTCTGATTTAGATACATCAAAGAGATGCCACAAACATAAGGACTTGGAAACAACTAAAAGTAAGACTGAATTTTGCTTTCCCATGTATGCAGGGTTAATTTGTGATCAGCAGCCAAGTTTGTGTTCTGGCTCATAAAGCACAGTTAGTTTCCTTGCTGCAACATCCTTTGGAAATACATTCTCTATTAGATGCCCAGAACTAGTTGAAAAATTTGCAAGTTGAATCCAAATTTCCCATAGGAATGCATTGAAAATTAATTAATGCATTCTTATGGGGGGAAAAAGGTCAGAAACTTAAAAAAAATTAAAAGAAAGTCACTTACCAGGTACAGTGGCGCCTCGCTTGACGATGTTAATTCGTTTCAGCGAAATCGCTGTAGAGTGAAAACATCGTAAAGCTAAATAAAAAAGCCCATTAAATGTATTAAAACCATTCAATGCGTTCCAATGGGCTGAAAACTCTGAAAACACTGTCCATTGAAGATCCTCCATAGGTGCCTGTGCAGCGAAAAATGGCTCCTACACACAGCAGGGAGTCATTTTGAGCACCCGGCAGCCATTTTGAAAACCCAACGATCAGCTGTTTTTAATGGTCAGGAAGCGAAAATCGGTTACCGAAACAGGGAAGCGATCATCGCGCAGCAAAATTCCCCCATTCAAAACGTCATTTTGCGATTGCAAAAACCTCGTCGTAATGCGGATTCGTTGTTAAACAGAGCGTCCGTCTTGCGAGGCACCACAGTATCATATTTCCCTATTGGTATATAATTTATTAATCTATAAATCTACTAATCCTAAATCTTGTTGCTAACTATATTAAATAAACAATATATGTTGTAATGTAGAAAATATAAATATACCGTATTTTTTGCTCCATAAGACAGTTTTTCCACAAAAAAAGTGGGGGACAAAGTATGGGTGTCTTATGGAATGAATAATGTAAAAAAGGCCACCACCACTCAGAAGCCTCCCACCATGGTGCTGGGAGGCCTCTGAACTGGCACCAGAGGCTGCTTGCCATGGCAGACACATTGGACCTCACCACTCTGCCATGTGCGCTGCTGGGTTTCCAGAATCTGCCTCCTAGAGCCTACCTGGGAAACCAGCAAGGCCAACAGGCCTATGACAGCAAATCTAAATGGCAGAGGGCAGTGAAAACAGCCAAGGACCAAAGGGGAAATAGTGATTCTAGAAAGACCAGGGGAAACCACAAATGCAGTCCCCCACTACCACAAATTAGGTAGTTGATTTTTCCACATTTGAGGAAATCACAGGGATCAGCATACCCGAAGTGCAATGGATGAGCCTTACTCTGGGAAAACCACTTTCATGATCATGGTATCTCCCCTGCCAGGTATGAGTTGGAGTGGCCCCTGCACCTCCTGCCCCCTTCTGTGCCCTGTCCCCCCAAGGCATGGTGATCCCCGGTTGCACCTCCTGCTCAGAACAGGGCTGCACAGCCCCAGTCCCGAAAGAGGCTCAGGGAGCTCCTCGGTGTTTTGGGGTGCCCCACGGGACCCCCATCAGGGGCTGGGTGTTCCTCCCACAATCCTCCAGTGCACAGATATTAGCATACATAACGTGCAGGTAAGGCAGGGAAAGCGGGAAATTCAAACTTTCAGTTAGTGAAGCTTGTCTGCTTCCTCGCTAGTCCAAGCAGTTAGAGAGCTGGGAGAGAGACCTGAGACGGCCTGGTATTGCCTGGTATTGTCATTTTAAAATGTAAAATTTAGTTTAAAAGCTGCTTGTTTGGGGTTAGTGCTTGGGTGAAAAGGTGCTCCGTTTGAGTTGAAAACTCCTTGTGTAGAAACGTGCATACTTGCTTTAATAGCTGCTAGTTTTGCTTTAAAAGCTTCCTGGGAAGCCTTTCAGACCAACGCCAATCAGCTGTTAGCTGGGGAGAGGGAGGGGGAAGGAGCGGAGAAGAGCACAAAATTGATTTTGTATCTGTATGCATGCATGTGCAATTTTCATTGGAAAAGTCTGTGTTCTGCTGTAGCAAAATTGTTCTGTTTTTAGGTAGAGTCTGCAAGTAGTATGAAACAGGGGTATGGTAGAAGAAGTAGGCATTTTGGGAAGACTGCAGAAATGCTGTCTGCACCCATTGCAGCTGCTTCTACTGTGAGGAAAGGGAGAGGGAAAATACAGCTTGAAACTGCTATTATGACCCCCCCCCCAAAAAAACCCAAAATCCGTCATCAAGCTGTCTAGTTCAGCACTGACACCATGAAAAAGCAGTAGGCAGCAGCACAGCGTATGTACCAAGGAGGTAGCAGATATGACTCTGGTAGGAAAATTAAGCTGTCGGGGGAAATTTGTTTGAAACTTGGTTCTGGAGAAGAGTTTTATGGATACCCTAGACTGCCAGAAATACAAACAAGTGACTCCTCAATAAATAAAATCAAGCCTAAACAATATCTGGAGGCAAAAATGTTGAAACTGAGTTTATCATACTTTGGGCACATCATGAAATGATAGGATTCTCTGGAAAAGACAATAATGCTGGGAAAGACTGAAGGCAGCAGGAAAAGAGGAAGACTAAATAAAAAATCCATCAAGGAAGCCACAGCCTTAGGTTTGCAAGAGCTGAACAGAGCTATTGAGAGCAGGGAATTTTGGACCTCGAGTCACCATAAGTCAGAAGAAACTTGACAGCATGTAAAAACAACAATTTTCGGGCCATTTCAGCCAGCATGGAAGTGTGAAAATGATCTTGCTGAGCTGTCATTTCTGTATGGCCCCTGGCAGCAATGTGATCAGTAGAAAGCTGTATAGATATCTTTCCCACCAATTTACTACAGTGGACCCTTGACTTACAGACTTACAGACTTTTTGAGTTACAGACTTCTCTGGCCGCAAAATTTAGGTTTGACTTGCAGACTGAGATTTGACTTACAGACCAGAAAAAAAACAAAATGGAACAAAACGGCCTGTTATGGGATTAATCGGTTTTCAATGCACTGTAGGTCAATGGAGACTTGACTTACAGACTTTTTGACTTGAGAACCGCCTTCCAATACGGATTAAGTTCTCAAGTCAAGACCCCACTTTATTACAGCATTTGTGACGTTAGCATCCAAGCCCATATATCTTTAGATGACTCTTAGAAACTAGGCATTCTTTGCATTAATGTCTTGGTCCCTTCTACTTCACTCCAGTGGCAAAGAAAAAAACTGATTCATCATCAGAAATTCAAAATGATTTATTGACTTCTGAATTGAGGGCCCACTCAAGTTCTTTCAGAGACATACAATTTAGGCAATCTGCTTAAAAATTGTTAATTCCACCTCATAAAGAACTGAAGGTAAAGGTAAAGGTTGTCCTTGACATTTAGTCCAGTCGTGTCCAACTCTAGGGCGCAGTTTCCAAGCCATAGAGCCAGTGTTTGTCCGTAGACAGTTTCCATGGCCACGTGGCCAGCACGTCGAGACACAGAATGCCGTTACCTTCCCACCATGGTGGTACCTATTTATCTACTTGCATTTGCATGCTTTTGAACTGCTAGGTTGTCAGGAGCTGGGACAAGCAACCGGAGCTCACTCCGTCATCTGGATTCGATTTTACGACTGCTGGTCTTCTGACCTTGCAGCACAGAGGCTTCTGTGGTTTAACCCACAGTGCCAGCACATCCCTATAAGGAACTTCAAATATGTAATGAATTCCTTTGTCAACCAAAGGAGATGAATCAACTGCATTCTCCAATGGTACATGGAGCTAGATCATGCAGGGGAAGAGTTTAATTCAGGTCTCCTGAGAGACCTCCTTTGAAGGAGAGGCTGAGGATCACAAACTCCATCAAGGAACAAAATCTCAGGAGTCCTGTTCAGCCCCTTCCTAGGATATGTTGGTGCGGGGAAAAAGAGAGAGAAACATATTAACAAATAAATGCAACTAGAGTACCAATCTGTTAGTTCCAAGGAAGAAGGCCTAAGAAAAGAAAAGCAGTTCTTTCCTTTGAAAACCTAGGAAGTTACTCTGGCTGCACACTGCTAGGAAGTAGTATTTTGTTCATATACCACCAGACACAATTATTACACATGCTACCATTGGTGGATTGTTAAGCTGATTTTTTTCAGTGCAAAAGCCTAATTGATTTTCCATTTTCAGAAAGCTTCTAAATGTGTTACATTCACCTAATTACTACTGTACTTAAAATTAATGAATATCATTCTGTTTGTAACAATAAGGATTCTTAAACAAATGTTTGAAAATATAAGATTAAAAACTTCTTCACAAAGAATAAACTCCTAGAGAAAAGATGCAAATAAAATTACTGTCATAATCTTTTGTTTTTTATTTGCAAGTATAAAACTGAGGAGAAACAAAAGCAAGGAACATAGCATCTGTCATATCAGAATATAAAAAGATGATCCTGGCACAAAATGAAAAAGCTGTAATTCATTTGCAAATCAAGTCTGCCAGTTTTATTTCAAGCTGGCGGTAACTGTCAAGAGTTAACAAGATAATCACTTTCAATCCTGCCTTCAATGGTACATTACACTGTTATTCCATTCAATAAGGCCGTTCTTTGGGGCACCAGATGAATGGTTTTCATTTCTAACTCGCACAAAAACTAGCAAAAAAAAAACCATGGGGCTTAAGAAAAAAAATCCCTTTATGGGCATTTATCTGCCGGCACTTGCTTTTAGGCAAAATTAGATATTTGGACACATTGGTGTCCATTCATTCCTCTATTCCTTTAGGTCCTCAGTCTGTTGTTTTAAAAGCATTTGGCATACAAGGATGAAATAGACAGATTTTTATAAAATGTATTGTGCTGAACCAACACTTATAGAAAACTTTTTTCTTTCTTCACCGAGCTGCCTTGTAAGGCAACAAAACACTTTTAACTATTTCCTAAGTTTCAATTTCAAATAAAGCTCAGCCTCCAAATTGCCACTAATGCACAATATCTAAAATATAATATTTTACTTCAGTTTATTTAAATATGGAATAAAATTAGCTGTTATGAAATATAAATATATATGAAATAAAAGTATGAATGACTACTACTTTATCTCCATTGAACACTTAAATAGATGGTATTATTTTGCAGTTGATAACAGAATTTTGCAGATGCTACAGCTGCAACTATGAGGATCAAGAAAAACTAGATATAAAGCTACAGATCATTCAAAAAAATAAATGGGTGTGTCTCAATCTTTAATTATCCTGATGGGTAATCTATATTGTGGACAAGATATTACAATTAAAACAAAATGTCAAGAAACACAATGGTTTCCTACAAATCGAAGTGTCAGAGAAGGTTGTGCTTTATTTTCTTACCAGCTTGATCTGTATGCAGATCATACAAAAAGATGGACTTGTTTTAGATGAAAGAGTAGTGAGAACTGATAGAGGAAATGTCAATAATATAAGATATACATATTGTACGACATCAAAATAATGGCAGAAAACAGGAATGAAACAACTCCTGAGAGAAGATGCAAAAGCAGGACTGCAGTCGAATATTAGGAAGACTGTTTTTTGAGAGTCACCATGTATAGAGGCTAAAAGAAGAGACTATCAATCCCACAACCCACATAGTTCCTACGGAGTTTCATATGTCCCACCCACTCCCCCCTTTGCAATGGTTGTAGAGAAGGTTATGCTGGGCCACAGGTGTGTGTGCTGAAACTCCTCTAAAGTGTTTCTTCTCAAGCTCCATTGCACACCAACCTAATCCACCTGTACTTTCCCAATTGGTCACCAGAGAGGGCCTGCACCTCTCTCTGGTACGCTCCGGAGCCAGTTTGACCTTGGAAACAAGAGAACAAGATTCATTTTTAACTCTTTCAGAAGCATCTACAACATGTCTACATTCTTGCTCTGAAAATCTAAAATATACCGTATTTTTTGCTCCATAAGACGCACTGGACCTTAAGACGCACTTAATTTTTAGAGGAGGAACACAGGGAAAATATATTCTGAACCAAATAGTGTAATTAAATATTTAATAAACTATAACAGAATAACATTTGAACCATGTAAAGTGAACAGCAGTCAACAATAGCATTAATATAGACCATTATCAGCCAGTGATAAGACCTATACCACTCTACCTGTATTTTACATTTCCTTTCATCCACCTCTTCCCCATGCTTATAGAAATGTCTCAATGACAGATGAGATTGTTGTGCAACTCTGCCCAGCTACAGCTCAAGCCTATATTAAGTTAGAAATGGTTTGTCTGATTTGGCACTGTATTGAGAGGTCCCTTTTAGTTGTGTGGAGGATAAATAGTGGAATTAAACTATTTAACAGCTGGTTTTCCTTATTTACTTTAGGTTATGCAAAAGTAACAGCAACACAAAGCTTAACCTGATCTCATTCACCAGCAGTAGCACATGCTCAGCATAAGACCAAATCTTGGTTTTCTGACATAATTGAACGTTTATAGCATGCAAGGCACAACAGGTTAGGCCACACAAAACCAGGAAGAATGTTCTTGATGAGCCAAAAAAACTGAATACAAACTATAGTAGCTGAAATCAGGAAGCAGGTACTGTAATCCAGTTAGAAGTCACGAAGCACAGTTAGTGTCCTTGCTGCAACACCCTTTGGAAATACATTCTCTATTAGATGCCCAGAACTAGTTTAAAAGTTTGCAAGTTGAATCCAAATTTCCCATAGAAATGCACTGAAAATTAATTAATACATTTTTAAGGGAGGGGGGGTCAGAAACATTTAAAAACTTAAAAGAAAGTCACTTACTAGGTACTGTAGACTGAGCCTTGCTCTTCACGGTGCCTTGGTAGACCCCAGAACAGCCAAAAAAGAGCCCCAAACAGCTAAAAGCCAGCCGGCAGACGGCAGCCATTTTGTGCTCTTCTCCACTCCTGCTCCTGCTCCTTCCCTCTCCCCTCTCCCCACCGAACAGCTGATCGGCACTTGTATGAAGGGCTTTGCAGGCAGCTTTTAAAGCAAGTACCCCTATGCACGTTTCTACACAAGCAGGTTTCAGCTCAAACGGAGCACCTTTTCACCCAAGCACAGTTTAACCCAAAACAAGCAGCTTTTAAAGCAAGTACCCCTATGCACGTTTCTACACAAGCAGATTTCAGCTCAAACGGAGCACCTTTTCACCCAAGCACAGTTTAACCCAAAACAAGCAGCTTTTAAACTACATTTTACATTTTAAAACGACAATACCAGGCAGTCCCAGGTCTCTCTCCCAGCAATCTAACTGCTTGGACTAGCAAGGAAGCAGACAAGCAGCCTCTTCACTAACTGAAATTCAAACTTTCCCTGCCTTCCCCGCATATTAGATATGCTAATATCTGTGCACTGTAGGATTGTGGGCGGAACATCCAGCCCCTGATAGGGGTCCTGTGGGGCACCCCAAAACACTGAGGAGCTCTCTTGGCCTCTTTGGGGACTGGGGCTGTGAACCCTGTTCTGATCAGGAGGTGCAGCCGGGGGGTCACCATGCCTTTGGGGGATAGGACACAGAAAGTGGAAGAATTTTCAGGGGCCATTCCAACTCATACCTGGCAGGGGAGATACCATTATTGTAAAAGTGGTTTTCGCAGGGTAAGGCTCATCTATTGCACTCTGGATGTGCTGACCCCTGTGATTTCCCCAAATGTGGGAAAATCAACTGCCTAAGTGGGGGACTGTGTTGTTTCCCCTGGTCTTTCTAGAATTACTCTTTCCCCTTTGGTCCTTGGCTGTTTTCATTGCCTGCTGCCATAGGCCTGTTAGCCTTGCTGGTTTTCCAGGTGGGCTGCAAGCAGCAGATCCTGGAAAGCCAGCAGTGCAGAATGGTGAGGTCCAAACAGCAAACAATCCTTGGTGCCAGTTCAGAGGCCTCCCAGCATAGCAGTGGGAGGCTTTTGGGTGGTGGTGGCTGAACCCTTTTTTTACTGTATTCGCTCCATAAGACGCACGTACTTCCCCCCCCCCACTTTTGGGGGGGGAAGTGCATCTTATGGAGCAAAAAATCCAGTATATTTGATATGAACTGGGGAGACAATGTAATGTAGTAGCCAAAGATTCAAAGGGCAAAGTGTGAAAAATACACCCCACACAAGAAAAAGAATGAGATAATGCTGGGTTCGTTAAAGGTGAAAAAAAATTATACAGTTCAGGTTCTGAATTGATTTACCAAGCTAAAAGGTAGATTTATAACTGCATATTGGGTTGGATTATTATGCTTTGTGATTTTATTTTATTAATCCTTTATAAATCAACAAAACATACATGTACTTTCACACAAAATTCCTAATCACATAAAAACACTAAACTGTAATACTTGTTGGCTATGGCCTATAATGCCCTATATCAGTGGTCCTCAATCTTGGGCCTCCAGATTTCTTGGACTTCAACTCCCAGAAATCCTGGCCAGAAGAGGTGGTGGTGTAGTCCTGTAGTCCAAGAACATCTGGAGGCCCAAGGTTGGGGACCACTGCCCTATATGGCCTGAGCTCTGTGTGTATATATATATATATACACACACACACACACACACACACACACACACAGAGAGAGAGAGAGAGAGAGAGAGAGAGAGAGAGAGAGAGAGAGAGAGAAACGGTGTGCAGACACATTGAGGTTTTACTATGAAAGGTTGACATGATTGGGTTTAGCAGTCAATACCAAAATATTCCGTGTACAGTATGTGGTAATAGATGGTGATAAAGCTTGCTTCCTGTCTTATTTTCCTTAATGGGCAGCAGGTTTTTTTATTTTGTTAGCAGCAGAGAGTGGAAAGTTAAATCACATATGAATACGAGGACTAGGCTAGATAGAGAAATAGAACAATATGGTAGAATTTTCCTTTCAAGAAGCAATCCCTCTTATATACTATGACCCACAAATAATCTCCACTGAACTCAATGATACTTGATTTTGAACAGAAGCATTCAATACTATCCTGATAGGTGATGCATGAAAACAAAGTAGCTGTATATCAAACGTTGGTTCGAATATAACTGACCTTCAGGTCCATTTTTGAAAAGAGAAGCCAGCTCCTTTCAGAAAGGAAAATACTTTAAGAGATATTATTTATTTAACTTATATGCCGCCCACACTACCCGAAGGTCTCTGGGCGGCTTACAGCGTATGTTTAATTTTTCACTGTTTTGATTACACAGTAATACTCCAACTAATATTAAAATCCTGTGGGATAGCTACGTGGCATAACTCAATGCTACATTCACAGTAGCTACAATAGTGCAATGGACAAACTGCTATCCACAAAGTACTTATTCCAGCATAATATTACACAATATATTCCAATGGCAACTGTACGATTTATTGAACAATTAAATTGTGTAATATGTGTTCCCTGGGCGTAACACCAGGAAAAGTTATATACGTGTAACTTTACATGTTGTAGGGACGTGGTGGTGCTGCGGGTTAAACCGCAGAAGCCTGTGCTGCAGGGTCAAAAGACCAAGCAGTCCTAAGATCGAATCCACGCAACGGAGTGAGCTCCCATTGCTTTGTCCCAGCTCCCGCCAACCTAGCGGTTCAAAAGCATGCAAATGTAAGTAGATAAATAGGGACCACCTCGGTGGGAAGGTAACAGCGTTCCGTGTCTTAAGTCGCACTGGCCATGTGACCACGGAAAATTGTCTTCGGACAAAACGCTGGCTCTATGGCTTGGAAACGGGGATGAGCACTGCCCCCTAGAGTCGAACACGACTGGACAAAAAATTGTCAAGGGGAACCTTTACCTTTACTTTACCTTTACATGTTACACACATTCCCTTCACGGATTGCTGTTTTGTCGTGGCGAAGGGGCTCAAGTAATTCAGAGAAGCTATGGACTATGCCAAGATGGACAAGTCATAGTGGAGAGTTCTGACCAAACGTGATCCACCTGGAGTAGGAACTGGCAAGCCAGTCCAGTATCTCTGCCAAGAAAACTACATGAACAGAAACAAAATGCTAAAAGATATGACGCTAGAAGATGAGCCCCTCAGGTCGGAAGGCATCCAACATGCTACTTTTCTGTAACTTTCCCTATCTCCCTTGCATTTTGTTTCCCTTCCCTTCTCTGCTATTTGTAAGGCCTCATTGGACAGCCACTTTGCTTTCTTGCATTTCCTTTTCTAGTGGAAGTGAAGAACAGATTTAAAGAACTAGATTTGGTGGACAGAGTGCCTGAAGAACTTTGGATGGAGGCTCGTAACACTGTACAGGAGGCAACAACAAAAACCATCCCAAAGAAAAGGAAATGCAAGAAAGCAAAGTGGCTGCCCAACGAGGCCTTGCAAATAGCAGAGAAAAGATAGGGAAAGTTATAGAAAATTGAATGCAGACTTCCAAAGAATAGCAAGGAGAAACAAGAGGGCCTTCTTAAACTAACAGTGCAATGATATAGTGGAAAATAATAGAAAGGGAAAAACCACAGATCTGTTTAAGAAAATTGGAGATAGTAAAGGACATGATAAAGGACATGATAAAGGACAAAAATAGTAGGGATCTAACAGAAGCAGAAGACATCAAGAAGATGTGGCAAGAATACAGAGCTCGTACCAAAAAGATCTGGATGTCCCGGACAAACCAGATAGTGTGGTTGCTGACCTTGAGCCAGACATCCTGGAGAGCAAAGTCAAGTGGGTGTTAGAAAGCATGGCTAACAACAAGGCCAGTAGAGCTCATGGCATTCCAGTTGAACTATTTAAAACCTTAAAAGATGATGCTGTTATGGTGCTACACTCAATATTCCAGCAAGTTTGGGAAAATTCAGCAGTGGCTAGACGATTGGAAAAAAATCAGTCTATGTCCAAATTCCAAAGGCCAGTGCCAAAGAATGCTCCAACTACTGTACAATTGCACTTATTTCACATGCTAGCAAGGTAATGCTCAAATTCCTACAAGGTAGGCTTCAGCAGTATGTGGACCGAGAACTCCCAGAAGTACAAGCTGGATTTTGAAGGGGCAGAGGAACTAGAGACCAAATTGCTAACATTCGCTAGATTATGGAGAAAGCCAGAGAGTTCCAGAAAAACATCTACTTCTGCTTCATTGACTATACAAAAGCCTTTGACTGTGTCGACTACAACAAACTATGGCAAGTTCTTAAAGAAATGGTAGTGCCTGACCACCTTATCTATCTCCTGAGAAATCTATATGTGGGACAGGAAGAAACAGTTAGAACTATGGCAAAAGGAGTATGACAAGTCTATATATTGTCTCGCTGCTTATTTAGCTTATATGCAGAATACATCATGCGAAATGCAGGACTGGATGAATCCCAATACGGAATTAAGATTGCCGGAAGAAATATCAACAATCTCAGATATGCAGATGATACCACTCTAATGGCAGAAAGTGAGGAGGAATTAAAGAACCTCTTAATGAGGGTGAAAGAGGAGAGCGCAAAAATGATCTGAAGCTCAACATCAAAAACCTGAGATCATCGACACTGGTCCCATCACCCGCTGGCAAACAGAAGGGGAAGATCTGGAGGCAGTGATATTTTACTTTCTTGGGCTCCATGATCACTGCAGATGGTGACAGCAGCCATGAAATTAAAAGACCGCTGCTTCTTGGGAATAAAGCAATGACAAACCTCTATAGCATCTTAAAAAGCAGAGACATCACCTTGCCGATAAAGGTCCGCATAGTCAAAGCTATGGTTTTTCCAGTAGTGATGTATGGAAGTGAGAGCTGGACCATAAAGATGGCTAACCGCTAAAGAATTGATGCTTTTGAATTGTGGTGCTGCAGGAGACCCTTGAGAATCCCCTGGACTGCAAAGCGAACAAACCTATCCATTCTGAAGGAAATCAACCCTGAGTGCTCACTGGAAGAACAGATCCTGAAGTTGAGGCTCCAATACTTTGGCCATCTCATGAGAAGAGCAGACTCCCTGGAAAAGACACTGATGTTGGGAAAGTGTGAGGGCAAGAGAAGGGGACAATAGAGGACAAGATGTGTAGTCTGCATAATTAACTTGTAAACCTCCCAGAGAGTACTCTAAGCACTATGGGGCGGTATATATTGCGCACACTTTGCTTTGGTTTTGCTTTTTTGGACAGTGTCATTGAAGCTACCAACATGAATTTGACCCAACTCCAGGAGGCAGTGGATAACAGGAGGGCCTGGCGTACTCTGGTCCATGGGGTCACGAAGAGTCAGACACAACTTAATGACTAAACAAGAATAAAACAAACTTTACATGGCAAATTACCTGGATTCTGGCCCTAGTATTTTTAAAATGTTTATGAGCATGAAAATACTTCCCCTATATTTATTTACTATTCCTTACAGCAGGGATGGGCAAATTATAGTCCATAGGGTATATGCTGTCCCTCAAATGTCTACACTGATCACCCAAGATGGAGTTGTACTTTTCCATCAAAATTTGGTGCCAAGGCACTTTAATAAGTCAAACTGTAGAAAATGTTGCTACTTTTTTACCAGAACAAGAAATCTTTAATTATTCTTAATTCCAATTCTTTTCCCTACCTTTCTTTTCCTTCATTATCACTCTGTCTCTTCTTTTGCTCTTTAAACAGCCTTTGGAAGCATTTGTTAAACAGCTTCTGCAGTTTCTCCTTCCATAATAACCAAACGTAAAGTACATAATTCTCAAAGCTGATTTACAGTTACGCCATAATATATTAAATGTAAACTTTAATTTTAATTAACATTTAATTAAGTCTCAGAGGATTTAGGGAGAAAGATTGCAATAATCTTTGATTAACTCAAATCTTTTTAAATAATTACTTAAATCCAAGTGAGTTTTGTAATACAGTGGGGTCTCTACTTAAGAACTTAATCCGTATTGGAAGGTGGTTCTCAAGTTGAAAAGTTCTTATGTTGAATCTGCATTTCCCATAGGAATGCATTGAAAACCATTTAATCCGTATCTGCTCTTTTCCGTCCATAGAAACTACAGTGGAACCTCTACTTAAGAACTTAATTGGTTTTGGAATGGTGTTCTTAATTTGAAACATTCTTAAGTTGAAGCAAAATTTCCCATAGGAATGGACTGAAAACCAATTAATCCGTTCTCGGTGTTTTGTTTTGTTTTTTGTTATGTAGAGGTGTGTTCGTACATTGAAGCATTAGTTCCCATAGGAACTAATGCAAAGCTGGTTAATACGTACTCTACCACTAGGGGGAGAATTTGTTTTAACCTAAGATGACCTAAGGTTAAAAAAAGAGCAGGAAAGGTTTTTTTTTCCTGTTCTTATCTTGGATTTCTGTTCTCAAGTAGAAGCAAAATTTAGCAAATGGAGCTGTTCTTAAGTTGGATTGTTCTTAAGTAGAGACGTTCTTAAGTAGAGACCCCACTGTAATAGGAAGCTGCATTATAATAAAACAGAAAATTAAATACATACACATAATTTGTTAAATATAACTAGTTGAATAATATACATGTGTTTTGAGCATGCTGTAACCCTCCAGATCTAGAAACTTCTTCCAGCTATGAAATGTGTTCTTGAAATTTATTAATTTTATTATTTATTTGATTAGAAACACTGTATGCTCCTTGGACATGCTGTATATGTCTAGGTCTGACAACTTTCCCTGCTCTGACATGGGAATTTGTAAATTCTGTTGCAAATTGGAAAAATGTTGGCTATGAAATTTTGTGGATGCTCCATTCCTGACAAACCTCTAACTGTTGAATCTGGAGATACATAAGAGCTCTGTGAAGAGAAAAAGTGGTCACAAGGGAGTCATGGATTGAGATTAGGGTTACCTTTGTACTGGTGGTTGTGCAAAAATCTAAGAAACTTTCATCTTCTATTATATCTCCACAAAAACAGGCTTAAAGTGAGAATCTCCCTCCTCCTCCACCCTCTTCCACGCAACTTACCACATGATTTTCATAATGAACAAATGATATATGTAGCATGCAAATGTGGCTGCCTAGAGTTCAGGAACTAGAATTTGGCAAAGCTGAGAGAAAAATTCCCAGTTGCCAAACAAGCATTTGGATGGTTGGGATGGAAGACCAGCAAATAAGAAAAAGAATGAAGCTGGAGAGGAGAGAAAGAAGAATGCGAGCAGAAAGACAATTTGCTTCCTCTCCCAGGCAAACCAGATAGAGGTTGAGTACAGTACAGGTGTGGCAAGAAAGATCAGCAAAATAGCAAGGTTGAAGTTGCAAAAGAAAAGCAGATTAGAAACTACAGTACTGTATACAGTATTAGAATTTAACCTGAGTAAAGCTAGATACTTTTACTAATATATAGTGATAGTGGAGAATGTGTGCCTTCATGAGTGACAGTCCCAACCATAGCACCTAAGATTGTTTGGTAGACAATGGTGGAAACACTCAAGCGAACTTTTTTTTAGCACTGGGCAGGAGGTGACAGTGGAAAATCACTGCTGAATGGCTCTTACCTCAAAAACCCTATAATGAGACAATCCAAAATTAAGCAAGAGCCAGTGTTGAAAGATAAGATTTCTAGGTTGAAAAGCACTCAGTCAGCTATTAGGGAAGAACACAGGACAAGTGTCACTAATAATGCAACTACTGTAGATTAAAACTGAAAGGATATTTAATGGCAGACGTGCAGAGAAGTGAAAGGGAAAATCATGCTGCCGAAAACACGCAATTAGAACCTGGAATTTGGGAGTATGGATCAAGGTAAATTGGAAACCATAAAGCATGAAATGAAATGTTTAAACATTGCAGTGCTTGGAGTCACTGAACTAAAATTACCTGGAATAGGACATTTTCAATCAGACAACTACAGAGGTTTTTTTTTCTGGAAGTTGGTGTTGTCAATATTCAGGCTGCCCTTTGCTATATAAAGCCTGGCATTCTTTTTCCTGCTTGCAATGTGGGCACAATATTGTGCAGCAATATTGAGTCATTTACTGGCATGTTGAATCATGGATATAGGAGCACGTCATAAAAACTAGAGTGTTTTTTTTAAAGAATTGAATTGTCTTCAGAAGAAGGAGTGCTCTAGAGTCGGTCATAGTTAATCTATTCCCTTCTCCTTTGTGCTGGCAAATTGCAAATGTCACACCTTTTAATTCTTGCATCGCCTTTAAAATGAGCAGAAGAAAACACTAAAACTGAAGAATGCAGTAGCAACCACTGGCATCTTAGCTTCTTACACACTCTTTGACAGCTTACCATGGAAAAGTTGTTACATACAATAGTAGAGGGAGGTGGTTTTTCTGTGTCTTGTTGAAAATGTGGGGGTGGGGGAAAGGGCTCTCAGCACTTTACATCATGAGATCTTCGGCTGGTAGATCTCCCAGGATTTTACATCTTGCAAGATTGCACTCCCTTGGCTGGTCCTACCTAAAGATCAGTCATTGTTGTCCTCGACTTCTAGGCCAAGCAAACAGTACGAGCTCCTAATCCATTAAGCAGATAGTTCAGCCTTGCCAGAATGCTGCAGGGGAATGCTAGTTATCCCTTCAAAGCCAACTTGCCTTTTATAATGTTTGTTAATCGGGTGGAGGGGAGGACAAGCTTTTCCTTTTGCATGTTCTCTGAAACTGCCCAGAGTAGTACCTTGTCCACTAGATGGGTGGGTTATAAGTTTACATACATACATACATACATACATACGTACGCACGTACGCACGTACGCACGCACGCACGCACGCACGCACGCACGCACACTTACTTACTTACTTACTTACTTACTTACTTACTTACTTACTTACTTACTTACTTACTTACTTACTTAATGGCTTTCTCCATAATCCAGCACATATTAGCAATTTGGTCTCTAGTTCCTCTGCCTCTTCGAAATCCAGTTTGTACTTCTGGGAGTTCTCGGTCCACATACTGCTGAAGCCTACCTTGCAGGATTTTGAGCCTAACCTTGCTAGCATGGAAAATGAGTGCACACACTAGCAAGGTGGCTTACAACAATTTAAATGCAGTAAAAAAGATAGAACAACTAAAATATAGTTCAAATACAGTACTCTAAAAATTGCCATCAGGACCCATAGTTGATATTATTTCAAATAAAAACCTTCTGGAACAGGAAGGTTTTGACCTGGCGCCGAAACGTCATCAATGTTGGCGTCAGATTAATCTCAGTCGGGATGGCGTTCCATAGTCTGGGGAACTAGTTTCAGGCACATAATATTATGCAGGACTTCAATCAGTGCAAGCAAAAAGGAAGACCAATATGACATGGATTGACCCAATAAAAGAAGTTAAAGCACTGACTTAGCAAGGCCTAAACAACACTGTTAACTACAGAACCTTTTTTCTGTCACTCATTTATACAGTAAGGTCACCATAAGTCAGAAGTGACCTGGTAGTACATAACACATTGGGGAAGCATCTAAATTATAAAACTTAACTTTGTTGTTTCCTTACAACAACCCTGTAATGCAGGTCAGTATTCTAATCCCCACATTGCAGACATGGCAGCTGAAGCTAAGAGATAGTGGCTTGCCTAAGGGCATTCAGAATACATGGCACAGGCAAAATTCAACCCCGTGACTCAAAATTCATAATAGTCTTTCATCCACTGTTCTAAAATCATGCTCACAAGCCCTGAGTTCCTTTGTTCCCCCAATTCATATGTGCTATTATTATTATTGAACTATTATTCACTATTCTGTACAGAGTTTACTTTGAACTTCATAATTAGTCCCAAATTATTTAGGAACTATTAACTTCAGTTCTTTTGTGTCTCTCTGTGTTATAGCTTTCTTTTGGTAAGCCTACTTTGGCTATTAAAATCACAGTGTTGATGTGCCATTAAACCCTTAAGTCTTGAGATAAAAACTCTCAGTTTCTCAGCTTTTAAACCCTTAAATTAGCAAACAAGACACCAAATAATATATGCGATAGGCATAGGTCTTCTCTGCAAAGCAGGGCTCTTCTAGTGCTTCAGCTGCAGTATAAGCCACTGAGCCATGGCCAATATAAGCTAATTTGAATAATCAATATGACAACCTTATTTTTCTAATGCAAACAGGATTGATACAGTAAGGTGTCTCACTGCCACATCACAGTCATGGCCTCTTTTAACCCATAATTAGATTTAGGTGATTATCCCTGCTCTTCCTTACAAGTGTACAGCTCGGATAAGGGATGACAAAAGCTATCTGCCACTTATTTATCCTTTGCAGACGGTAGGTTATCCAGGGAGATAGAGGGTAAGATCTTCAAACAATTGTTATTCATATCATCTACAGTTTAAGATAGTCACAGCTTCCACACATGCTAAGTGAAAATAGCCCAGAGCAGTAGGTACATGATGGATGCTTAAGAACATCAGTGTATCACAGATGGAAATTCAAGGTGATTAGGATATTAGCCAAATAATGCCCAAGTTTAAATTGGTGATCACAAAGAAATATCAAGTAATAGTTTTCTCTTTCAGGCTACAACATCAAGTTTCAACTCTGTTTTTGTTCTTTGATTTTTATATTCAAGATTTATTTAAATTGGTTTCACAGATCTATTTATAAAAAATAACCTAAATCTAGTATCCCCAGAATTAAATCACTAATGTGAGCATGGACAGAAAAGGTCTAGATATAAATGTAATCACATTCAATTTACAACTCCACTTATCTCAAGCATTTAAGCTGCAATGCTAATATGTAAATAAAATGATGGCCATTCTTCATTTTGTTATGCCTAATATTAAAGCTAATAAGATATAAAAGTGTAATCACATTAGTAACATGTTTGCGGCATCACATGAAGAAGAACATCAGCTTAAAGGAAAGAACAAGTAAAAAGTACTAGGTAGTAGCACATTTAAGGCCAACATATATCCCAAAGGATGTTATGCTTTGCAGAAACCATTATGTTGAAGTCTATACCTAAAATACCACTTTAAATAACTGTAACTAAATTTCAATTGTTTTTTCATTTATTTATGTTACCATATTTTAACAAGAAAAAGTATCCATCTAGGTACAGTCATGGCCAAAAATATTGGCACCCTTGCAATTCTGTCAGAAAATTCAACCCTTCTCTCAGAAAATGGTTGCAGCTGCAAATGTTTTGATACTCACATGTTCATTTCTTTGGTTTGCAGTGGAACAACACACACACACACACACACACACACACACACACACACACACACACACACACACACACACACACACACACACACAAACCAGAAGAAACGTCAAATCTGATACAATCCCAAACAGAAACCCAAAAATGCACTGGCAAAAATTATTAGCACCCTTAACTATTTTCCCCCTTTGGGAAAAAAAACTGAAATCAACCACTTCATGTAATCATGAATGAGTTTCTTACACCTCTCAACTGGAATTTTGGGCCACTCTTCTTTTGCAAACTGCTCCAGGGTCTTCAGATTTGAAGGATGCCCCCTCCCAGCTGCTGTTCTGAGATCTCTCCACAGGTGTTCTATGGGATTCAGATCTGGACTCATTGCTGGCCATTTCAGAACTCTCCAGTGCTTTGTTTGTAACCATTTCTGAGTGCTTTTTGATGTGTGTTTTGGGTCATTGTCCTGCTGGAAGACCCATGACCTCTGGTGGAGACACAGCTTTCTGACACTGGCCACTACGTTGCGCCCCAAAATTCTTTGGTAATCAGCAGATTTCATAATACAATTCACACAGTCAAGGCATCCAGTGCCAGAAGCAGCAAAGTAACCCCAAAACATCTTTGAACCTCCACCATGTTTGACTGTAGGGGTTCTGTTCCTTTCTTTGCATGCTTCATTTTTTTTTTCTATAAACAGTGCCAAAAGCTCAACTTTTGTCTAATATGTCCACAGTATGTTCTCCCAGAAGGATTGTGATTTTGTCACATAAGTTTTGGCATACTCCAGTCTTATTTTTTATGTCTTTGTGTCAGCAGTGGTGTCCTCCTGGGTGGTGACGGATAGTGCGAGCTGACACTGTTGTACCCTGTGTCTGCAGATCAGCTTGAACTTGTTGGGAAGTTAATCTGGGTTCTGTATCCACTATTTGAACAACCCTTCATTGTAATTTTTCAGTAATTTTGCTTTTCCTTCCAAGTCCAGGGGGGTTAGCTACAGTCCCATGGGCTGTAAACCTCTTGATGACAGTGGACACAGGAACATTAAGATCTCTGAAGATGGACTTGTAGCCTTGAGATTGTTGATGTTTTTCTTCAATTTTTTCTTTCAAATCCACAGACAACTCTTTACACTTCATTTTTTTCTCCATGCTCACAACACAAAGGTTGAGTCAACTTTTCTCCATCTTAACTGGTTGCAAGTGTGATTACTATATTGCCCACACCTCTTATTTACAACACGTGTGTCTAAACACAAATTAAAGGAGTATCACATGCTTGACAAGCAATTATTTCTTACAATTTAGACAGGGTGCCAATAATTTTGACTAGTGCATTTTTGGGTTTCTGTGTGGGATTGTATCAGATTTGACTTTTCTTCTCTGTTTTTGTGTTGTTCCAACACAAACCAAAGAAATTAACATGTGAGTACCAAAACATTTGCAATGGCAACAATTTTCTGAGAGAAGGGTTGCATTTTCTGCCAGAATTGCAAGGGTGCCAATATTTGTGGCCATGACTGTATTTAAGAATTAACCAATGTGCACACAAACATATATCAACTGAACTGTTCATAACCTGTGCATGACATAAAACCAAATTCTACATTCAAACTAAATTATATAAACCCACAACATTTCATAAACATTAGAATATCATGTTGTTCTATTAGCTGATTTTACTCAGGACCATATTATTCATTTCTTTGGAAAACAAGATAGCTCCTCAGATGGCACTTGCATGTCTTCAATTAGACTTGTTCAGTGGATACAGCATTAGATCAAGTATATTATGTTAAGTTCTTAACCCATGGGCTCAGCTGAATAGCTAATAAAAGGCAATTCAGTTACCTTCCAAATTCTGCTTAAAGTTGAACACTTGCTATCTTTATAGCAGAAACAGAATAACGCATTAGCTGTGTGGACAGTAAATAGTATGCCAAGATTGTGGCCTGCCATGAGCAAGCTGGATTCTAGTAACACACATCCACTAGTATAGTCGGCTAAAGAGGCCAAAGTTGTATGTTTAGTATGTTGCCCAAACTGGGAATCCTAGCTGGTCATTCCCTTTACACACAGTGTACATTTGGAAGAAGATGTGACCTTTTCTCCTTTGGTTAGCTGAGTACAGTATGTAATAGTAGGATGCCTGCAGGAGCAAAAAATAATGTTTTCACTGAATCCTGGCTCATGGTTCTATGTGAGTATAGCCAATGAAACAGGAAACAATGTATAAATCTTTCAATTTTTGTTCAGTCGTTTAGTCATGTCCGACTCTTCGTGATCCCATGGACCAGAGCACGCCAGGCCCTCCTATCTTCCACCGCCTCCCGGAGTTGTGTCAAATTCATGTTGGTTGCTTCGATGACACTGTCCAACCATCTCATCCTCGGTCGTCCCCTTCTCCTCTTGCCTTCACACTTTCCCAACATCAATAAATCTTTCAAGCATACATAGAAATCTGTTAGATTTTTAATTCTATTAGATTCACTTCCATTTTTTTACCTATACCATTCTACATAAATATTTTTCATACAGCATTTTTAAACAACCTAGAAATTGATTGATTAGTTTTGCTAGAATAAAGCCACAGAAGGGTGAACCTCCATGCTCAATATCCTTATGCAATTATATAACAGCTTGACGAAATCTACAGATTTTTTAAATGTATATTCCTAATACAGTATCTTCTCAATAAGAAGCTACTCTAATAACCAGAAGTGGATTACGGGCCAGGTTTCCATTAAGGCAGACCTGGGCAAAATGCGGCTCGAGGGCCACATACGGCCCGCGAGCCGCTCCTGTCCGGCCTGCGGACAGTTTTGAACATCGAAACCATTTATAGCTTTTTGTCTAAAGTTGATCAGTTGCTTATCTTTAACATACCACAAAAAACTCTTAAATTACTTGCATTTATTTTAAACTTGAAGATTAACAACTTTAAAATAAGAACAATCATAACATCACTTTTATTTTATTTTTAAGTAAAGCTGGTTAAGCCCCTGAACACAGTTCAAATTTTTCATGTGCCCCCCAAAAGAAATTAATTGCCCACCCCTGCATTAAGGTGATATTAATCATGAACATATACCCTGTTTCTCCGAAAATAACACCTAATCTGAAAATAAGGCCTAGTATGATTTTTCAGGATGCACATAATTAAAGATGGGGGTATTCGTATATGAATACCCCCGCACAAGTGGAGATAACAAGGGTAGATATCTCCACTCACTGATGCGCTAATGCTGCGGGGCCCGTGCTACCATCCTATTACTCTGGAGATCGCGATCACCAAGCCACTCTTCGACCTGACAGAGAGACTTGTCGTCCCACCTCCTGCCAGCAGTGACTCAGCGATTGTGATCTCCAGAGCAATAGGATGGCAGCACGGACCCCATGACATTAGCGCATCGGTGAGTGGAGATATCTACCCTTGTTATCTCCACCTGTGAATACCCACATTTCTACTCTTAATATAAGCCCTATCCCAAAAATAAGCCCCCACCCTCCACCACTGTGCAGCAACTAGAAGATGATGACATAACTGTATTTGAATAAATATAGGTTGTACATGAAAAAATATATTGATTGATTCAACTTCTATAACATCTTGCTCCCAAGATATGGGACTGTTAGTAATAAATAGAATATTAAAAACAACAACATTTCATTGTGGAAATGTAGTATATTTTCTGACCAAAGTAATGTTTTCAATGTCATGTGTATTGTGTACAGAATCAAGTGCTTTTAGCCCAAACACCCAGAGTCAAAAAAGCAAGAGAAAATACAATTAGATAAAACAAAATAAAATGTACATCATACAATGGTTTAACACTAAAATAGCTTTCTTGGATTTAGAGACAAAGATACAGAACTGAGTGCCATCAGCATAGTAATGACATTAAAACTCCACACTGCAGATAGCTTTTCTTAAACAGCTTGAGAGACAAGAGAAAACTATGAGGGACCCTGTAAATTAATGGCCACAACAGCGAACAGGAATCCCTCGATACTAGCTTCTGTCTGAAAAAGAAGAAAAAGACCTTTGACTTACGGCAGGCTTTTAAGTAGTAACTGTTGCAGGAATGCTTTGTTTTTAATCTTGCACATTTCAAGTTTTTAATCTTGCTTTTCAATCTTAATATATATTTCATTGTTTTTAATATGATACTTAAATAGTATTTTAAACTGCCAACTATTTTATACTTTTGGTTGTTATGAGCTGTCTTGGGTCCCCTATGGAGAGAAAGCTGGCATATACATAAAATTAAAAAAATAAACTGACCCCTCCAAGAAGGGGCACAGCTACTATAAAAACACTGCTTTCAATTCCATTCCCAGAGAGGTAAACCAAAAGGATACCAATGTTAACAGTACTAGATACTACAAAGAGGTCAAGCAAAATTCTTGGAAATCAAGAATTCTACTAGAACATAATCATTTTCACACAGAGCTCCCTTATTGTCACTTCCTCCATCAAGTAATGTTTATTGGTTGACTTGATTGTAACCAACAGAAATGACTTGGTGGAGGAAGTGACAATAAGGAGGACTCTGGGTGAGAATGATCATGTTCTACTGCTTGCAGGCATCCTTCAGTCTCAAGAGACTACAGTATGGTAACATGCTCTGCATAGAGATCTTGGAACAGTGTCTAGTGTGGCTGAGAAGGCCAATTCGAGAGTGACGACACATTGAAGACAAATTCAATCTGTCCCCTGTCCAGCTCCCAGATTTTGATGGTTTCAGGACTGCCTCTTTGCCTCGTCCTGCTGGACAAGGATCTCTTCAAATTGGGAGAGGCCATGCTGCACTGCCTGTCTCCAGACTGAACGCTCAGATGTCGAGGTTTCCCATCTGTTGAGATCCATTCCTAAGACCTTTAGGTCCCGCTTCCAGATATCCTTGTATCGCAGCTGTGGTCTCCCTCTGGGGCGCTTTTCCTGCACTAATTCTCCATACAAGAGATCTTCTAGAATCCGACCATCAGCCATTCTCACAACATGCCAAAGCCAATGTAGACATTACTGTTTCAGTAATGTGTAAAGGTAAAGGTTCCCCTTGACAATTTTTGTCCAGTCGTGTTCGACTCTAGGGGGCAGTGCTCATCCCCGTTTCCAAGCCATAGAGCCAGCATTTTTGTCCAAAGACAATCTTCCGTGGTCACATGGCCAGTACGACTTAGACACAGAACGCTGTTACCTTCCCACCGAGGTGGTCCCTATTTATCTACTTGCATTTGCATGCTTTCGAACCGCTAGGTTGGCAAGAGCTGCGACAAGCGACGGGAGCTCACTCAGTTGCGTGGATTCAATCTTACGATTGCTTGGTCTTCTGACCCTGCAGCACAGGCTTCTGCGGTTTAGCCCACAGCGCCACCACGTCCCTTCAGTAATGTATACATGCTAAAAATTCCACCTTGAGAGTGAGAGTAACCATGTTAGGGTGACCATGTTCTACTAGAATTCTTGATTTCAAAGGAAACCAATTTAGAGTGTAGTTACACATATATGATGGGTTTTAATTTTAAAAGCTAGTTTTAAAAAACTCAGGACAATGATAGGTCAGGTCCCATGGCAAGGAGGTTTTAACAAGAAAAGGAATCCAAGAAAAGTGGGAGTTTATAAAATGGAAAATTTTAAAATGCACAACTACAAACAATTCCAACATGAAAAAAAGGTGGGAGACAGCAAAAAAGACCAGCGAGGCTTCACAAAAAGCTCAGAGAGGACCTGAATTTTTAAAAAGACACATATGGGAAGTGGAAGGAGCACAGTCCACAAAGGAAGAGTACAGACAAGTGGCAAGGAATTACAGAGATCGAACTAGAAGGGCAAAAGCTGAGAATGAGCTGAAGTTATCAAGAGATAATAAAAGCAACAAAAAGCATTCTTCATGTATGTGTGTAGCAAAAGACAAAGAAATGAAACAGTGGCTCAGTGGAGATGGAAAAATGGTAACAGAAAACAAAGAAAAGTCAAAAGTGCTCAATTCCTATTTTAGCTCCAAATGACTGGAGATTATTAAACAAATAGTCAAGGAACACCTCATCCTCTTGAATGATTTCAAATCAAAAGTATTGAAGGAGGTTTTTGAAGAGCTCTTAGCACCACTATCCATTATTTTCTTGAAATCATGGGAAATGGGTGAGGTGCCAGATGATTGGAGGAGAGCTAATGTCCCTATCTTCAAAAAGAGTAAAAAGGAGGAACCTGGGAACTACAGACCAGTCAGCCTGACATCAATCCCAGAGAAAATTCTGGAACACATTATTATGTGGTCACTATGCAAGGCCCTAGAAAACTATGCAGTAATAACTGCAAGCCAACATAGATTTGGCAAGAACAAATCCTGCCCGACTAATCTGATCTCCTATTTTTGTTCAGATAACCTTCCTTATGGACAGAGGAAATGTTGTAGATATTGCATACCTTGACTTAAGCAAAGCTTTTAACCAAGTGCCCCATTATATTCTGATTAGCAAGCTAACTAAATGTGGGCTGGATAGAACTGCCAGGTAGATACACAGTTGGCTACAGAATCGTTCTCAGAGGGTGATGATTAATGACTCCTTCTCAAACTGGGAGGAGGTAACAAGCAGGATACCCCAGTGCTTAGTCCTGGTCTCTACGCTCTTCAACATTTTTATTAATAACCTGAATAAGGGCTGCAGGGAATGCTAATCAAATTCACGGATGACACAAATTTGGATGGAATAGCTAATACTAGAGATGGGGGTATTCGTATACAAATACAAATATCCCCGCACAGGTGGCAAACAGTCCACTCATCGATCTGCCGCTGCTGCAATTCTTCCAATGGCTTTGCAGATCGTGATTGGCTAGCCACTCCTGGTAGGAGGCAGGAGGACAAGCCTTGCTGCAAGGTTGAACAGTGGCTTGCAGATCGCAATCTGCAGAGACATTAGAAGAATCGCGGTGTCCACGGCAGCAATGGATCGGTGAGTGGACCGTCTGGCCCCATGGGTCCTCGTTACCGCCGCCTGTGCAGGGATATTCATATATGAATACCCCCATATCTAGCTAATACCCTGGAAGACAGAAATAAAATTCAAAATGATCTGGATAGGCTTGAGCACTGGGCTGAAAACAACAGAATAAAATTTAACAGGGATTAGTGTAAAGTACTACATCTAGGAAAAAGAATCCAAACACAGAGTTACAAAATGAGGGATACCTGGCTCAGCAATACAAGTGAGAAGGAGTTGTTGTAGATTGCAAGCTGAATATGAGCCCACAGTGCAATATGGCTACAAAGAAGGCAAATGCTATTTTAGGCTGCATTAACAGAAGTATAGTCTCCAAATCCCGCAAGGTACTAACTCCCCTCTATTCGGCACTAGTTAGGCCTCATCTTGAGTATTATGTCAGGTTCTGAACACTGCACTTTAAGGAGGAGGCTGACAAATTGGAACAGGTTCAGGAGAGGGCAACAAGGATGATTCCATCTTGGATGGGAACCAAGCCAATGAGGAAAGACTGAAAGAATTGGGCATGTTTAGCCTTGAGAAAAGAAAACTGAGGGAAAACACAACAGCACTTTTCAAATACTTGAAAGGGAGCCATTCAGAGGAGGGGCAGGATCTGTTCTCGATCATCCCAGAGTACATGACACACAACAATGGTCTCAAGTGGAGGAGGAGCTACATCCTGGTGAAGCTAGCAGCTCTTGGGAACAGCTCCCGGAGAAGCTAGAACCACTTCGGTCTGGGATCCCCCTAGAAATGGGGGAACCGAGGGGGGTCAGGAGAGACCCTTCTGCAGCAGTTGGTGAGCTACAGAAGCTAGAAGATTGGGCAGCAACTCGATTTTTCTTTCTTGTGGAAATTCACATAAGCACAGACCGAAGACGGGCACCATTTTTGGCAATCAGCCAAGACAGCTCCATTCGCCGAGAATAAGAGAACAAGAAGCACGGCGAAAATATATAACAAAGTAAGTGGAAGCCCATGTTCTCTGAAAAACCACATTAAAATGAAGAACAAGTGATTGTGTGAAAATTTATGACCGAAATGAGATAAGGAGCGGCGTATTTAGCTGATTCAAGGTCGAGCTGATTTAAGGGAACAGTCAGGCAGAAACAGCTCGTGTCTCTATTAAAGAAAAAAACTCCTGGAGAATTAACACCGGACAGGCTTTGAAAGAATAAATTCTGCTGTAAGCTGTTCACTTTTCTCCTTTTGGATATATATTCTTAGACTGTGTGGGACTCTGTTTTCTGTGGATAATACATTTGCTGGGACTCGGATTGCTGGACCTCCCTTTTTTGGGGGAGGAGAAAGAAGCCTTTGGAAGTAAAAAAAAGAAAAACAGACTGTGAGCTGTAAACTGAGAGTCATATGGCTTGAACTGAACTGAGTATTTTGATAAATGACATTCTGAAAATACAGTCTTGCCGGGTGAAGGTAACAATAAACTTTGAGAAGAG
Organism: Pogona vitticeps; assembly: GCF_051106095.1. Classification (NCBI taxonomy): domain Eukaryota; kingdom Metazoa; phylum Chordata; class Lepidosauria; order Squamata; family Agamidae; genus Pogona; species Pogona vitticeps. The sequence goes on from NC_135785.1 coordinate 24,494,598, forward strand.
AAAAGAAGAAACAACCGGTCTGGAGGTTGGCGACGAGAAAAGGGATTGGACTACAAAGACACTTGAGAGATTCATGTTTTAAATTCCATTTCTTGTTTGAGTGTGCCTGCTATTTTACTGTTAACACTGTAATAGTTGTAATGTGAAATACTGGACTCGAGGTTGATCTATACATTATGTATATTTGGGCAAAGGGGAGAGGAAATTCCAAGTGAGGGATAAAATAGTGGAAACTGAAGAGTATTTTGTATATATAGATCAGATATACTGGAAAAATGGAACCTCTCCCTGGGAAAATCAGAGATCAATGGCTAGAGTGGAAAATCTCCTTTCAAATGACAGTGTTGAAAGAATTTATGCAGGTAAATTATTATCTTGATCAGATGCAAGATGTAATTAAAGATGCTAAGGAAGAGAAAATAGCAGAGGTTAAATTACATCTAAAAGAAATGCCAGAACCGGATGTATTGATGGCAATACCAGATAATATAAAGGGGATGGTGTGTCACCCAGTAAGCTACGTAGCTATAGCAGCTAGGAAAACTGAGGCTGAAAAGCGAACTATTGCTTTAGGTGTTGTTTCCCCCTCCAAAATACGGAAGAAAACAGAGTCACAGAAACAAAAGAAGCACATGGAGAAAAAGGGGGAAGTGAGCAGAATCTATACTATTTCAGGCCTTTCGAGCATACTCTCAAGACAAAAGGAGGGTGAAAGAGGGGATATACCTCACAATTGGCCTTGGTGTTCTGATGGTGTTGGAATAACTTAGACTTAAGCTGTGTTATAAGTAGGGTGAAAGAGAGGATATATCTCACAATTGGCCTTGGGTGTTCTGATGGTGTTGGAATAACTTAGATTTAAGCTGTGTTATAAGTGTAAGTTGAAAGCTAAAGGGGTAAATACATAGACAAAATATTTAGAAGAAGAAGAAGAAGAAGAAGAAGAAGAAGAAGAAGAAGAAGAAGAAGAAGAAGAAGAAGAAGAAGAAGAAGAAGAAGAAGAAGAAGAAGAAGAAGAAGAAGAAGAAGAAGAAAGATGAGCTTTTACTGGAATATGAATAGATTATATGTTTATATACTTGATATGAAAAGATTGAATGATTATATATCTGATGCTCTCTTATACTCAAAACCCTTTTCCCACCCCTTCCACTGCCCTTTACCTTTTGTATTCCTTCCCTATTCCCCAATAGTTTTGAAAATAAAAAATAAAAAAACCAATGGTCTCAAGTTAAAGGAAGCCACATTTCCGCTGAATATCAGAAAAAGCTTCCTAACTGCAGTACAGCAATGGAACGAATTATCTCGAGAGATGGTGAGTGCTCCAATACTGGAGGCATTCAAGAGAAATTTAAACAACCACCTGGCAGATCTGCTTTGACTTGCATTCCTGCACTGAGCAGCGAGTTAGTCTCAATGGCTTTATAGGCCCCTTCCAACTTCATGATTCTATGCTTCTATGAAAACTGAAGAAGACACAGCCCTCCCGTCTAGTTCTTGACATGTTTTCTCCAAGAGGGTTACCAAAGATGTCTCCTGTCCCATAAGCAGTCCTGAAACAAGATTTAAATGGATCCTTTAATTCATATGAAGATGGAGTGAAAACTAGTGGAAAAAACGTCAGTAATTTAAAATATGCAGCCGAGCAAGGCAGCTATGTACAAGACATTTGGGAGATCACTCATTCATAGGGTTGCCATCAGTTAGAGGTGATTTGATAGAATGTAACAATAACATATCAGTTAAAGATTGTTACCCAAATGATAGGTCTTTCCTGGCATATAAACAGGCTCCAAATACAACCCTGCAAGCAGCAGGTTATCAGTGACAATAGACCACATAAGAAAAATATAGGTCGAGGAATGCTCCTGCAAGAAATCAGGATTACAGTTCTAACTCAGTCTATTCAAGGCACCATTATCATGTGACCAAATATCACTGGTTATATCACAAAGAGCTTATTCACCTGCACATCTTCTATTGTAATGCACACTGCCATTGTCCAATGATGCTTGTCTTATGTTTACAAAGCACTTCCTGGACACAAGCTTCAGTAAGGAATTCTAATTTGCATTAACACAAGAAAACACATTCCAGCATTATTTTAATTTATTTATATATCTATTTAATTTATGTGAACAGGAAAATCTGTGAAGGTGTCCGTATTCCATTCACTGCTATGAAAAATAATCTACTGAAGTACTTGGTAGCTGAACTAACCATAAAATATCTTCTGGCTCAGTGGTCCCCAACCTTTTTCGAACTGTGGACTGGTTCAGCAGGCAGGCAGGGGTGGCGGGGCAGGGGCGTCCATGCATGTGAGTGGGTCTATGCGTACGGAGGCGGGGCTTCTGTGTGTTCATGAATGCATCGGCGGCCATCTGTGCATGCATGGGGAGCATGTGATATGTCTCTATGGCTGTGGACCCCTGCTCTAACTTGCAAGAGACAATTATTTTAAGGAGAAAAGAGGGTAAAAATAAATTTAAAAATTACTTATATTTAAAAGTTTTTCCAGTACCTATTTGCATTTTAAACATATTACTTATAGTATGATTATTCACATTAGACCTGCATAACTGGTGAGCTATTAAGCTGAACAAACCCAGCAAAATAATATCTGTGGGCAACTGTCAAGATTATGGCCAGGTCAGAGAGGCCCACACAAACCACTCAGCCACACTGCCTAAACTTTCCTGGTGTGTGCGACTTCCAGGATGCTGATGACTGGCAGAAATCTTCCTGCCCGGTACCCCTCCCAGCAGTGTGAGTCACCCTGACTGTTCAGTGCTTTAGTAAGTACCAACACTTCACAAGGTTGAACATTTTAGGCTATACACACCAATCCTGCCAAGAAGAAATACCAAATGACCACAAACTATAAAGCATGGTAGATTTGATTTAAATTTAAAATCACAATTTAAATTTAAAAAATCAGATTTTTCACAATTAAATTTCAAAACATCTCTTTAAAAAATTTAAATTGTGATTTAAATCAATTTGATTTTTTTTTAATGATTACTTTTTATTCACTCAGATGTAAAGTATTCAGTATCCAATCAAGGTAAGGCAAGGCAAGGTACCACCAAACATCTCTTCTTCCCAGAATAACCAAGCTGTTGTAAAAAAATTTATTACAGTACTTTATTGAAAATGTTGCAAAAAGACATCAAAGGGAGTAAAATTCCATTTTCAAAAGATAATTTTTAAAAAATCCCCAAAGCACTCAAAACAGTTGTGGAGCACATAAGCATTCAAAAGATTGTGAGGCAAGGCAATTCCAGAACAGTTCTCACAAGAAATTTAAAAATCTAACTATCCTAAGTTAAAACACCGAAGCAGAACTTCAGCATGATTCCAGAGCATATATAGAGTAGAAGCGAAGTCACAAAGCAGCAAGTAAGCAGCACATTCTCCTGATAAGAGACTAGCCTAAACTAAGCAAACTCTCTTTCCATTTTTATATCCAACATTCCACTTTTTAGACCCTTTGAGTGAATGCAGGCCTTTGGAACTGCAACAGAAGGTGTCTATCTCCGGATTAGATCAGATGGAAAGGTCTTTAATCTCACTAGATTGAGAGCGAAGACCAAAGTCCAACTGAAATGCATGCGGGACTTCCTCTTTGCTGATGATGCAGCCATTGTTGCCCACTCTGCTGAAGACCTCCAACAACTCATAAATCTTTTTAGCAAGGCCTGCCAAGACTTTGGACTAACTATCAGCCTGAAGAAAACACAAGTCATGTGCCAGGGCGTGGACTCACCTCCCTCTATTACTATCTCCATGCAAGAACTGGAGGTTGTTCATGAATTTGTGTACCTTGGCTCAACGATCTCTGACACACTCTCCCTAGATGTCGAGCTGGATAAACACATTGGGAAAGCAGCTACCATGTTCTCTAGACTCACAAAGAGAGTATGGCTTAATAAGAAGTTGACGGCATACACCAAAATCCAGGTCTATAGAGCCTGTGTCCTGAGCACACTCCTATACTGCAGAGAGTCCTGGACCCTTTGTGCACGGCAGGAGAGGAAGCTGAACACCTTCCATATGCGTTGTCTCCCACGCATTTTTGGTATCACCTGGCAGGACAAAGTTCCAAACAGAGTAGTCCTAGAACGAGCTGGAATTTCCAGCATGTATTCAATATTGAAACAGCGCCGTCTACGTTGGCTTGGGCACGTCGTGAGAATGGATGATGGTCGAATTCCAAAAGATTTCCTGTGTGGAGAATTAGTGCAGGGAAGCCGCCCCCGAGGGAGACCACAGCTGCGTTACAAGGACATCTGCAAGCGGGATCTGAAGGCCTTAGGAATGGACCTCAACAGATGGGAAACCTTGACGTCTGAGCGTTCAGCCTGGAGGCAGGCGGTGCATCATGGCCTCTCCCAATTTGAAGAGACACTTGTACAGCAGACCGAGGCAAAGAGGCAGTCCCGAAACAAACAAAACCAGGGAGCTGGACAGGGAACAGATTGTATTTGTCTTCAATGTGGAAGAGATTGTCACTCTTGAATTGGCCTTCTCAGCCACACAAGACACTGTTCCAAGACCTCCATACAGAGCACGATACCATAGTCTCTCGAGACTGAAGGATGCCTACACCAGTCAGGCCTCAAGTTGCCCTGAACCTTCTCAAAGATAGTCACTTCACTCTCTCCTCTCCATTCTCCTCAGCTAAACCAGTTCTATTAATTGGCTTGTACCAGAAGTGAGTTTTTCCCTTTGGAAATTCTTTCTCACAAAGGTAAGACAAAAATAGCAAAATCTTCAAATTAACAGGCAATTTCTTCCCCCTCTTCTGGCCTGCTTATCCCAGGTACAAACTAACAATCTTGTATTTCGAGGGGTAAGTGAAATCCTCATCGCCTCCTTGTCCTTTTCCTGTTTCTTGATGGCACCTAAATGTCTGAAACTCCTTCCCTAAAAATATTTTTATTTCCTGTGAAGCAAACAAGTTCAGGTAGTTTATTAAGCCCTTCGTGTGTGTGTGGGGGGGGGTTATTTTCAGATTGAGGGATCAACAATTATACAGGCCCATTTCTTGTAATCCCAAAGATCTACAGTAACACATTTCTGCCTTTATATTGCATTTTTAAAGCTTTGAAGCAATATTACAAGGAAAATTTAAGTCTACTTTTGACAAACAGCAAAAAACAAACAAAAAACCCCTATGCACACCACCTATACATTTTTCACATTTTTACAGAATCATGTATAAAAACGAATAAATCTTTTGACACTGTTCTGTATTTCCTTGGCACCCAGATTCAATAAACAAATCATACACGTAAGTATAAATGTAAATATAAATATCTGCTCAAGTAATCTGCATTTTTTGGTCATATGCACAGTTTCAGCCATTTAAAGAATACATTTCATGTGAAAATAGCAGCATTTAATTTTCTTGGCCAAGAGATATATACTTATGGACAGTCACAAGTCTTTTGGAAACATACTTCTAAACCTATTTTAAAGCGCATTCAGTGTTAGAAAGGTTGCTACTTCCAATGAATGATCGTTCAGGGACTTTTCTGCTTCAGTTGCCTGATAGCAAATTACTGGGCACATGTTTGGGTGATTACTGTATCTCTGCAATTCAGTATCAGAGGGTTTCTGTATTCTAGTCTAACTACTTAAAGGCAGTAAAGAGATTACAGCTCACACTAACTGGATTTTCACAGTTCCATATCATTCAGTTTAACTGGACCCTTTTAATCTGTCTACATGCACAGATTAAAAGGGTCCAGTTAAACAATAGCCAGCTGCTTTTAAAATGCAAGGTACTTGGGGTGTTGAAAACGTCAGTTTAAGTTGGGGAAAAATCCACTTTTAGGTGGGGAAAATCTCTTCCAAAAGGAATTATTTTTTTAAATCCTTCCACAATTATTTCACTTACAGTATTATGGGAAAAAACCTAACAATTGTTGCTGCAAATTATAAAAGCTTTATAATTCCCAAATCCCTAAATATTTCAAAATGAATTTTCTACAGTTGCCAAACAGGTTAACAGATCTCTTCTAATCAAGCAATAACAAGCCTGGTTTTCATAATTTTTAAAAAATACTAAAAAAAAATCAATATGGACACCAAATTTTAAAATGTAATGGCTTTATATGAAACTCTTGTAGTCCAACACTCAGTATGTTCTTTATCTATACATAAGAAATAGATTACCTGAAAATGATAGTCTAACATCTTCCTTTGCCAGCAAATATAAGATAAAGATTAAAAGATAATCACATTCAAAGTAGCAAGGCAATATCGCCCTAGTGTTCAAGGAATGATTCTATGGAGTCTTCTAGAAAGTGTAAATATATGAACAAAGTATTTGATTAGTTTTCTCCAATCAATGTGAAAACCAGTCTTCCTCTATTTCTAAAAATTCAACCAAATTCTACCTTCCTGTAATTTAAGACCACTAGATATAGACCCACCTTCTTGGGTAGTTTTGTCCTATTGTGTGTAACAGCTCTTTAATTAACTGAAAAATGCTATCCCATCTTCTTTCACTCGTCTTCACAAGATTCCCCTTCTACAGACTAGATATACTGAAATTATTCAACCTTTCACTATAAGACATGTTTTCCATATCCTTGACCATCTTTGGTGTTAATCTCTTCCGAGTGATAACATCCGCAATATAGTAATTCTGAACCTATAAGCATGCAGTTCAAGTAAAAGAAAGAAGGCAAGGAAAAATACAAGATTCCTATAGTATCCTGGACAGCTCTTTGTGGAGCCTAGTTGGATATTTCCTAAGAGCAAGGCTAGAAAGCTCCAGACGGAGTGGGTGTGGGTGTGCCAGTTTGGTCTCCTTGGTCAAAGAGATACTGACCTTATAATACAACAGCCTCTTGAAGCAACATTTCATAATATGATCTGGGGCTAACTACACAACTAGTCCCTTCTACAACTCAGACTCTTCCTCCAAATTCCAAAGTTCATTCCCAAAAAACAATCAGGGCAGCTCTCCTGAGAAAAGGAAAGTCGTGAATACAGTTTATCTTCTTAGGAAGCTAATTTCAAAAGAGATGTTGCACTTCTAACTGTATCATGTCGAAATTCTAGTTATGAAAAAACAATGTTAAAAGATCACTCCACAACAATATCTTACCTATGTGTAGCTTCCTTTTAAGAAAGCAACCTATCTTGCTAGGATTTCCAAAAACCGATAACGTTCAAACCCAGAAAGAGCATATGGACACACTCTCAGACAGCAATGCTTTACATCCAGTTCAGCTTTTTATATAACAAAACCAAGAGACATGACCAATGTGCAAGATAAAGACCAGATCTTCACTTTCAATATACAGTGGTGCCTCGTATAACGAATGCACCATTCAACAATGAATCCGCATTGCGATGCGGATTTCCCCATCGCTAATGCGAGGGCACGCTCGCATTACGATGGGGGAACAGCTGTTCTGCGGCTCCAAAATGGCCGCTGGAACACAAAAAATGGGTGCCGGTACACCCAAGATGGCCGCCGGAACAAAAAATGGCCGCTGGTACACCCAAGATGGCCGCCGGAACACCCAAGATGGCCGCCAGAACACCCAAGATGGCTGCCGGAACAAAAAAAATGGCCACTGGTACACCCAAGATGGCCGCCAGAACACAAAAAATGGGTGCCGGCACACCCAAAATGGCCTCCGGGATGCTCAAAATGGCCGCCAGTACACCCAAGATGGCCGCCAGAACAAGGGAAAACATCGGAGAACGGTGAGTTTTGGGCCCATTTGGGGTTTTTGATCCATTTTACGATGTTTTCCCATAGCAAAGGTTAATCCGGAACGGATTAACCTCGCTATGCGGGGCACCACTGTAAAATACTTCACTTTCAATATGTATTTTTCTGTGTACAGTGGGGTCTTGACTTGCGAACTTAATCCGTATTGGAAGGCAGTTCGCAATTCAAAAAGTTTGCAGGTCAAATCTGCGTTTCCCATTTGAATGCATTGCAAACCATTTGATCCGTATATGCTCTTTTCCGTCCATAGAAACTACTGTTTCTATGGCGCGGGACCCTGAGGAAGGGAAGGCGTATCGTCAGTCAGTGCCCAGAAGCGGCCGCACAGGCAGAGCTGGTTGCGGGGCCCGACTTCAGAGGAGCTGGGCCACGGCGTGGGGCTCAAAAGTCCGCCAGAGCCCCTCCCGCGTGGAGGCAGCCCTCAGGAGCCAGCAGGGTCCTCCCAGGGAGCAGGAAGAGGCGTGGCGGGCCAGGCAGGAGGGCTGCCTCCCCGGCCGGCGGAATCATAGCACGGAGCGCCAGCAAGGGTGGGCGGGCCCCACAGGAGGCTCACAATGATGAAGGCGCCCCTGCTGCCTTCCGCCCGTGGCCCCGCCAGCTCAGGCCGAGCCACCAGCAGCGTCGCCGCGGCCGCGCGGAGGCAGCCCTCGGGAGCCAGCAGGGTCCTCCCAGGGACCAGGAAGAGGCGTGGCGGGCCGGGCAGGAGGGCTGCCTCCTCGGCCGGCGGAATCAGAGCGCGGAGCGGCAGCTTCTGCTGGGGGCTCTGCAGGATGGCCATCGTGATCACTGCTCCTGGGAGGGCAAGGGCCGTCTCCTTCAGGCACCCTTTCGCCGGGCAGGATCGCCACCCTTCCTCGCGTGGGCTGAGCGGCGACCTCCCGCCTTGCTCCCAGCTCCTCCCCAGCGGCCCGAGGTTCGTACGTCAATTCTCTGTTCGCAAATCAAAATGGATTTTTGCGGACGGAGAAGTACGTAACTCAAAAAGTACGTACCTCGGGCCGTTCGCAAGTCAAGACCCCACTGTATAAGATGCCCCCATGTATAATCCAAAATTAAGAAATCTAAGTGGGGCTAAGCAAGTGCAGGGGGAAAGGGATGGAAGCACTGCAGGATTGCTTTGATCCCTGCTTTCCCCTCCACTTGTTTTTGTTCTCTCTTCAGCCTACTTCCATGTATAAGACGACCCTCAATTTTTAGTCTAAAGATTTTAGACAAAAATATAGTCTTATACACAGAAAAATACAGTATTATTCCACAAGCTACAAGAATCATTTTAGAAACAGATAAAACAAGGAATGAGACTATTAGAATGTGGTTCTGTGATACTAAATCTGAATGGAAATAACTAGCACCTTGCAACTTAAAAAATGGAAAACTAACACAGGAAGTCAAACCTTATTGCTTGGCATGGTAAATCACATTAGACTAAGCTAAATGAATAATTAGGGATTAGGGGAATCAACTTCCCCATATATTCCACTGATTTAAATGGACATATTCTAGTTGCAAAGCACTTTGGCATAAATGAGTCACAACTAGAGTAGGCCCATTTGAATCGACTAAACCAACAAAGAAATTGATTCACCAAAATCCCATTGATTAGGGCCTACTCTATTGCAATTTATTACATTAAGCCAACAGAAGAAAAGGGACTAATTCCATTGTTCATCCTGCCTACAGTAGTTCCACTAAAATAAATGAGCTCTGTTACAAGCAATGCACTGATTTCAGTAGGTCATACAATCCCATATTGACCATGCCACATTTGGGAACTTTAAAAAGCAACAAAGTACATATAAGGACCCTCATAATTTGTCTTTGGCTTTGCCCAGTACTACTGGGTATTACTTGATGTCCTGTACTACTTTTTCCTCTTTTTGGTACTTGTACATATATATATATGAAAGAAGTAAATACCACATTTGCTTCTTTTGGCAGTCCTTTGGTTTAAAAATAATCTTCATCTGAAACAATAGTTAAACATCTTAGGTAGTGGCTTTAATCATGTGGAATTATGACAACTACTTAGCAGTTGTCTGTTAAGTGGGTGTTGTGTAGATGCCTACAGTACATTAGCATCCATATCATGGTATTATTGGGATGAATAGTTTACCTTGAAATTAATTAATCATATGAACACACTATGCAAGTATAAAATAAAGCTCAAGTTAAAATGCAAGCTAAATATATGTAACAAATTTAAACTATAAACAAAAACAAAAATTAATTCATAATTAAGCAAAGAATGTTTCAACTACTTCAGTGTAACAGCTCTGAATTATTTTACAGGTAGACTACATCAAGTCAAGCGTTTAGTCTATGGCACATGTAAAAGACAGACTCTCTTTAGAATGCTTCGTCTTTTCCAATAAATTTTGCATAGAAACATGTTGCCCAAACACAGAGTTGCCTGCTGTCACATTGGAAGTATGATAAATGTTTAATGAAAACAACACCACACAGCTTGGTGTCAAACAACAGCTATCACACAGGCCCACTTTGATCTAAACAGGCACTTAAAAGGAGTTCTGAGCACGCTTTCTACCACAGAACTCTTATAACCTATATGCAAATTAGGCAAATTAGCATAAATGACTTCCTGCTGCATAAAGTACTAAGAGGTAAAGAAAAATGACAAGCTCCAAGAGTGTATGACTGCTGTCAAATCCAGAACTGTCCAACAACCCCTGCCTATTTTATTGTCTTCTGCCAAGTACTGAAAGCCTATCAGCAGGCGGTAACTTACAAAATTGTGCTCAGTAAACAGCTAATTGAAATGGCATTAGTCACAAAGAAAAGCCAACTATTACTATTTTTCAACTAAAAAATGTTAACCATAAGAAATTTTCTTGGAAAACTGTCCACAGGGAGCTCTCCAAAAAAGATGACCAACACAAAAGAAGCAAGTGTTGAGGCTACGTTTTAGAGATTTAGCCATGCAGGTGTCAAACAAGTCTCTATGGTACAAACATTTAAAGGACAATCTGAGCAAGAAACATACGTGCCATTTACCATGGCTGCCATATATAATTTTCAGCATAATAAAATCTTGTTTGCACAAATATTATGAAGCTGTCTGACATGTTTAAAACTAACAAAAGTAACATGAAAAAAATAATTTCACTGGTAAAAGTTTGCTTATAAGTAAGTGATTTGGGACATTTCAGGTCATTGTGGCAACAGTACAAAACTCTAAATCTACACAAAACTCCTCAGTTCATCTGATGCATCCTGTAAAGAACGCTGAAATCTACACAGCATTATTAGCATAACTAAAGACACAAAATCTAGTCTGATTCATATTTGTTAACAGGATTTCAGCCACTGAATGATTTTGTGATACTTCAGTCCAATGTAATACTGACACAAAATAACTTTTTCTCATACAAGTGGCCCTAGGAGTAGATTAGAATATTCATTCATCTTCTTTTGTGTATCAGACATCTTAGTCATCCCCAAAAGTTAACAACTCACAATGTATTGTTAAATTATTGAGCATTGTTAAGCACGCAATCCAATGTACAACCAGCATCGTACACAACTAAAATTCCATAGACACCAGCCATTGAAACAGAAATCCTGAGTGACCACTTTTACTATTTTATTTATTTTATCAAGATGCTGCATTAGAAAATTACAGATAAAATTTAATCTCTTCCCAAACACGTGTGTACTTATAGAATTTTGTTTTACAGAAAAATATAAGTAGGGTATAAAGAAGAAAGCATAGAAAAAGTGGTTGGAATCTGGGTTAAGGCATATAAATTTAACCTCAATTTCATGAGATGGTTAGCTGTTAAATCCCGCCCCCACCCATTTCACAGACGCCATCATCAGAGGCATTTAATTAATTAGCCTTGGAGTGGTCAAGTATTTTTAAAGGTTTATATAATTCTCACTCAGAAGTGGGATTAGAAATGGAGATCTGATGAGGACTGATACTCAATTTTTAATTCCTTGTCCAAGTACTCAGTGTAGCTATATCCTAATTCAGAACTTGAACTCACTACCCATAGATCTTACAAATATGTTTGTACTGGATTCCCTTCTTGCCGAAATGGAGATGGCAACTGGCACTAGTAACATTAATATGTTGCTGTTAGCAATCTAAATCTTCAAAATGACAAATAGCTGTAAAGACGAAGGTTTCTTAGATGTATATTCCCTATGCAGATATTCTTTGATCATTGTCTGATTAAATGAAAACTCTATTCCACTTAAAAAGGTATATGAGGGATGAATTACTTCAAGAACATTCTGTCAAATTTCATTCAGTAGCTTATTAATATTTGAAGTGTTTCCAAACAGTATGATATCCTTGTTCGAAAAGCCTGCATATACTAGTGCTCTCTAAGGAAAAGGGAATAATGTTGTAAATAGCTCAGTTTTACAATACATAACACAGAAATCTTTTACAAGTCATAGTACATCAAAGATGATATGGATAACAAAAGTTCAATTTCACACTAAAATAGTATTCTTCCCATATCATATCTAAACAACTTGCTTTTTTCTACAACTTCAAAATTTTTGAGGTTGAAGCATTGAGCCATATTTCAGTGGCAGAACAAATACATTTACTGAAGACGGTCCTGGAGTCAAGAGCTGGCATCTCTTGTTAAAAAAAAACAAATAGGTGATAGGAATAGCTTCTCTCACACAGACACTAGACAACCACTGCAATGGACGTTATAGAGCGGCTACAATTTCAGTAAATCTGCTCCAGTTATGATTAAGTCTGTAGCAATCCTACATTTCAAAGGTCTGAGGAATAAAAGGAAAGAATGGGAAGCCAGCTACCAGATTCGAATCCAGAATATGAAACTTAGCTCACTATACAGTACGAGCAGTTGCTATTTTGTGTTTAACTATGTACTCCCATCTAAGTGACAATCAGTCAGATGGGCGGTACAGAGAATGAATGAATGAATGAATGAATGAATGAATGAATGAATGAATGAATGAATGAATGAATGAATGAATGAATGAATAAATAAATAAATAAATAAATAAATAAATAAATAAATGACACTAGACTCTGTGTGCATGTGTGGATATGTAATATAATGCAGGTGTTACACTTTCAACAAGATCTTGGAATAAACAAAGCTTGAAATCCAATCTATTTTAAAAACAACACTACCTGTCAGTAAAGAGTCCTCGAATGTCCGCTCTACAAAAAACTGATTCAACTTCATCAGAACAACAGTGCACCAAGCAAACTACCGTTTTCCTGAAAATAAGACCTAAACTTTTCACCCCTTCACGGATTGTTGCCTTGTCGTGCCGAAGGGGCTTGAGTAACTCAGAGAAGCTATGGGCTATGCCATGCAGGGACACCCAAGACGAACAGGACATAGTGGAGAGCTCCGACTAAATGCAATCCACCTGGAGCAGGAACTGGTAAGCCACTCCAGTATCTTTGCCAAGAACGCCCCATGATCAAAAACAAAAGGCTAAAAGATATGACACTGGAAGATGGGCCCCTCAGGTCGAAAGGCGTCCAACATGCTACTGAGGAAGAGTGGAGGATAAGTACAAGTAGCTCCAGAGATAATGAAGTGGTTGGGTCAAAGCCGAAAGGATGCTCAGCTGTGGACATGCCTGGAAGTGAAAGGAAAGTCCAATGCTGCAAAGAAAAATACTGCATAGGAACCTGGAATGTAAGATCTATGAACCTTGGGAAGCTGGAGGTGGTCAAACAGGAGATGGCAAGAATAAACACCGACATCCTGGGCATCAGTGAACTAAAATGGACAGGAATGGGCATATTCAGCTCAGATGATTATCATATCTACTATTGTGGGCAAGAATCCCATAGAAGGAATGGAGTAGCCCTCATACTCAACAAAAGAGTGGGAAAAGCTGTAATGGGATACAACCTCAAAAATGATAAAAGATGTTAATACGAATCCAAGGCAGACCTTTCAACATCACAATAATCCAAGTTTACACACCAACCACCATTGCTGAGGAGAATGAAACTGAACAATTTTATGAAGATTTACAACACCTTCTAAAACTGACACCAAAGAAAGATGCTGAAGTAGGGAGCCAAGAGATAAAAGGAACAACAGGGAAGTTTGTCCTTGGAGTTCAGAACGAATCAGGGCAAAGACTAACAGAGTTTTGTCAAGAGAACAAGCTGGTCATCACTAACACTCTTTTCCAACAACACAAGAGGCGACTCTATACATGGAAATCACCAGATGGGCAATATCGAAATCAGATTGATTATATTCTCTGCAGCCAAGGATGGAACAGCTCTATACAGTCAGCAAAAACAAGACCTGGAGCTGACTGCGGCTCTGATCATCAGCTTCTCATAGCAAAATTCAAGCTTAAACTGAAGAGAATAGGAAAAACCACTGGGCTACTAAGGTATAATCTAAACCAAATCCCTTATGAATACACAGTGGAAGTAAAGAAAAGATTTAGGGAACTAGATTTGGTGGACAGAGTGCCTGAAGAACTTTGGATAGAGGCTCGTAACATTGTACAGGGGGCAGCAACAAAAACCATCCCAAAGAAAAGGAAATGCAAGAAAGCAAAGTGGCTGTCCAACAAGGCCTTAGAAATGGCAGAGAGAAGAAGAGAAAGAAAATGCAAGGGAGATAGGGAATGTTACAGAAAATTGAATGCAGACTTCCAAAGAATAGCAAGGAGAGACAAGAGGGCCTACTTAAATGAACAATGCAAAGAAATAGAGGAAAATAACAGAAAAGGAAAAACCAGAGATCTGTTCAGGAAAATTGGAGATATTAGAGGAACATTTCGTGTAAAGATGGAAATGATAAAGGACAAAAATGGGAGGGACCTAACAGAAGCAGAAGACATCAAGAAGAGGTGGCAAGAATACACAGAGGAATTATATCAGAAAGATTTGGATATCCCGGACAACCCAGACAATGTAGTTGCTGCCCTTGAGCCAGACATCCTGGAGAGTGAAGTCAAGTGGGCCTTAGAAAGCCCGGCTAACAACAAGACCAGTGGAGGTGATGACATTCCAGCTGAACTACTTAAAATCTTAAAAGATGATGCTGTTAAGGAGCTACATTCAATATGCCAGCAAGTTTGGAAAACTCAACAGTGGCCAGAGGATTGGAAAAGATCAGTCTACATCCCAATCCCAAAGAAAGGCAGTGCAAAAAAATGTTCCAACTACCGTACAATTGGACTCATTTCACACGCTAGCAAGGTTATGCTCAAAATCCTACAAGATAGGCTTCAGCAGTATGTGGACCAAGAACTCCCAGAAGTACAAGCTGGATTTTGAAGGGGCAGAGGAACTAGACACCAAATTGCTAACATTCGCTGGATTATGGAGAAAGCCAGAGAGTTCCAGAAAAACCTGCAGAATATATCATGCGGAAGGCTGGACTGTAGGAATCCCAAGCCAGAATCAAGATTACGGGAAGAAATATCAACAACCTCCGATATGCAGATGATACCACTCTGATGGCAGAAAGTGAGGAGGAATTAAAGAACCTTGTAATGAAAGAGGAGAGTGCAGAAAACGGCTTGAAACTCAACATCAAAAAAAAAAAAAGATCATGGCCACTGGTCCCATCACTCTTCTGGGAAATAGAAGGGGAAGATATGGAGGCAGTGACAGATTTTATTTTCCTGGGCTCCATGATCACTGCAGATGGAGACAGCAGCCACGAAATTAAAAGACCCCTGCTTCTTGGGAGGAAAGCAATGACAAACCTTGACAGCATCTTAAAAAGCAGAGACATCACCTTGCCAACAAAGGTCCATATAGTCACAGCTATGGTTTTTGTAGTAGTGATGTATGGAAGTGAGAGCTGGACTATAAAGAAGGCTGACCACCGAAGAATTGATGCCTTTGAATTGCGGTGCTGGAGGCGGCTCTTGAGAGTTTCCTGGACCACAAGGAGAACAAACCTATCCATTTTGAAGGAAATCAACCCTGAGTGCTCACTGGAACGACAGATCCTGAAGCTGAGGCTCCAGTACTTTGGCCATCTAATGAGAAGAGAAGACTCCTTGGAAAAGACCTTGACATTAGGAAAGTGTGACGGCAAGAGGAGAAGGGGACGAGAGAGGATGAGATGGTTGGACAGTGTCTGCGAAGCAACCAACATGAATTTGACACAACTACAGGAGGCAGTGGAAGATAGGAGGGCCTGGTATGCTCTGGTCCATGGGGTCACGAAGAGTCGGACACGACTAAACAACGACGATGATTTTTCAGGATACTGGTAATATAAGATAAAAGTTCCCCTTGACATTTTAGTCCCAGTCGTGTCCGACTCTAGGGCGCAGTATTCATCCCGTCTCCAAGCCATAGAGCCAGTGTTTGTCCGTAGACAGTTTCCGTGGTCACATGGCCAGCACGACTAGACACGGAATCCCATTACCTTCCCACTGTGGTGGTACCTATTTATCTGCTCACATTTACATGCTTTCGAACTGCTAGTTTGGCAGGAGCTGGGACAAGCGACGGGAGCTCACTCCGTCGCGTAGATTCCATCTTGCGACTGCTGGTCTTCTGACCTTGCAGCACAGAAGCTTCTGAGGTTTAACCCGCAGCACCATCACATCCATGCTCGTAATGTAAACCCTACCCCAAAAATAAGCCCTAGTTAACTGAAAGCCTGCCCTCCACTGTGCAGCAGCCAGAAGAAGATGACATGACTGTATTTGAATAAACGTAGCTTGTTGTACATGAAAAGAATAAAACATCCCCTGAAAATAAGCCCTAATGTGTTTTGGCGGCAAAAATTAATATAAGATCCTGTTTTATTTTGGGGGAAACACGGTATTTACACAATAGCAAGCAAAGTATACATTTATCACTTAATATTGAACTTAGGTATGCATGGATGTAAACTTTGTTTTTGCTACATGTTATCAAGTCATCTTGGACTTACAGTGAATAAGTGATCTCCAGACTGTCCTGTCCTCAACAGGACTGCTCGTCTCTTGTAAACTGAAGCCTATGGCTTCCTTAGGGAGTCAAGCCATCTCACACATGTTCTTCCTCTTTTCCTGCTGTCTTCAACTTTTCCAAGCATTACTGCTTTTTTCTCCAGGGAATCTTGCCTTCTCATTATGTGCTCAAAATATGACAGCCTTGGTTTTGCTAGGCTGTCATATTTTGAGCACATTATGCTCAAAGGAGTTCAGGCATGATTTACTCTAGGCCCACTTCTTTGTCTTTCTAGCAGACCAGGGAATCTACAAAGCTCTCGTACAGAACTACATTTTCATGTTTCAAATGAATGCATTTTTTTCCTTTCAGGCTTTTTCACTCTCCAGCTTTGATACCCATACATAGTGATCAGGAATAATATTGTGTGGACAATTTTGGCCTTGGTTTTTAGTGATACATCTTTACACTTAATATTTTGTAATTCCTTCATTGCTACCCTCCAGAGTCCCAGTCTTCTGATTTCGTGGCTGCAGTCTCCATTTGGATTTATGAATGATCCAATAATTAACAATTTCAATTTCTTTATTGTCAACATTAAAGTTATATAGTTTTTCTGTAACGACAACAGCAATGTGCCGTCAAGTCAATTCTAGACTATGGTGACCCTTTTGAGTTTCTTTTGTTTTGGCCTGATATGTCAGCACAAATTAACCTGACTACCTCTTCTAAAACTACAACTCTTCAAAAGAGTGTGTCATCATATTATCTTTTCTGTATAGGTCTTCGGTATGCTATTTACAACTTTTCTTCATTTTCAGTCAGATACTGTGTTTCTCTGTTGGTCTTTCAGCATTCCTAATTCAGACTTGAATTTCCCTTTTATTTTTTGGATCTTCTGGAAGAGATCTCTTCTTTTTCCTCTTTTGTTCTACTTACTTGCACTGGTCATTATAAAACTTCACTGTTTCTAGGTGACAGTTGCTGAAAAGCTGTATTCAAGATTTTGACCCTACGTGTGCCATCTTTTAGCTTTAGTAGGACTATATATGTTGTTGTTGTTGTTCAGTCAATAAGTCGTGTCTGACTCTTCATGACCACATGGACCAGAGCACGGCAGGCACTCCTGTCTTCCACTGTCTCCCGCCATTTGGTCAAATTCATGTTGGTAGTTTCAATGACACTGTCCAACCATCTCGTCCTCTGCCATCCCCTTCTCCTCTGGCCTTCACACTTTCCCAACATCAAGGTCTTTTCCAGGGAGACTTCTCTTCTCATGAGATGGCCAAAGTACTGGAGCCTCAGCTTCAGGATCTGTCCTTCCACAAGCGTCTTGTGGAAAGGTGCGTCTTATGGAGTGAAAAATACGGTAATGTAAAGATTTATCAATAGCCTGAACAACCCAGCCAGTGCATCCACATATATGTCCATATAAACTTATACATGTACAAGCATGTACATACACTCAAGTGGACATACACGGAAGCTCCTTCAGAAAACAAATAGCTCCATAGCATCTCATCCATGTTTCTGGAAAGCAATCTTCATATCTAGCCTAAGCCTGATGGCTATTTAATAACTGTGTATATATCTGTTTCACTCAAAGAACTTATGTCCCAATATTGCTACAATATTTCACTTAAAAGGCTATGTCCTTGGGGAAACAGATTATATTTCTACAATTCACATCATGTTTTGTGTTTATTTAATACTCTTCAGTACCATCAGCAGCAGTCTTGGATGAACACTTGTCAGTGGCAGAGTACACAGCTGTAAGAAACCTGCAAAAACACATTTCAACCTACCCCTCATATTTAATAATCTGCTTGGGAGAACACTAGGAAAAGCAAAGTCACAGAATATTTCAGTGTGCTAAAACCAATGAGGTCAACAACAAGAAAACTTAATTGTAACCAGAAAAATACATCAAACATCCCAATTCTGATATTTGTTAAAAGATCAAAGAAACAAGTCAGATTTATCTTGTATAATCACTGGCTCATCAAAGCAAATTGCTTCCATAAGTAACTTTTTTGATGGGAGTTTTACAAACAGACGTAGCTGTGTTACTGTTGAGGCCTATTTTTTCAAAATCAACAGCCTTAAGTGGTTGTTCCCACAGGAACCATTTCAAATAGGACTCTCTATTTCTAAATGCCACCCTGGTAAAGTTCTGACGGAGTTTACACTGCTGGGCTTTACGTCGTTCACCCAAAGGCACTTCTTGTGACCATCTGATAAAGGAATCTTGCAGCAGAAAAAAACACATTCCTTAAAAGGGGCCATAAAACATGAAGAAAAATCCAAAACCAGTCCAAAATTCTTTTTTAGATATTATTATTTAAAAAGTAGAAAGAATGGGAGAAAGGTAAGAAATATAACTACTGTATTCACAAATGTCTTTCGTTTCCATTGCAAATAAAAGTTATGGAATGTTCCCAAGGTGTTGCTTCATCAGCAGTTAAGAAGGAACTGAGCAACCATACTGGAGAGGAAGGGAAAAGGCCTCCAGGAAGAAACTGAATGAAGGAAATATTTTCTGAACGTAAAAAGAAAGCCTTGTTGAATAAGATCAACATCTTATGTTGACCAGTGGTGGCGAACCTTTTTGGGTTCGCGTGTCCAAACTGGAAGAAGAAGAAAAAACTGGGGTGGTGGAGCTGGAAGTGATGGCAGAAGGGGGAATCCCGGGCACGGAGGTGCCTCGAGACCCCACTCCAGATCTGCCGCCAGCACCAGCTGCTCCGGATCCTGACCCGCCACCTATCCAGGCACCACCACCACGGTTGCAGCCGCTTGCTTAGGTTTGGCTGCGCAGGGGGAGGGGGGAGTAGGGATCCAGCGACTTATGACTCATGTGCTGGCAGAAAGGGCTCCGCGTGCCAGCTGTGGCATGCGTGCCATAGGTTCGCCATCGCTGCTATATACTATAGAAGTCCATCAGAGACCTCTGAGAAACGCTTTTGCAAACATGATTTCTGTTTCACTGACAGAGGAAAAGTAGAATTCTAGCAATTTTATTCACATATATTTAATTTTTATTTTACACACTTTCTGAATTAATCCAAATATAGATTAAAGTTAAAATACTAATTAACCATAAAGGACAGATGAAAATATTCCTAAAATCACATATATAATATCTTCCACATATCCTAAAATTCTGAATCAGAACAATTGTTTTATTGGTGTGTTTTTTTTAAATTATTTTTCAACATCTCCTTATACACAGCAGAAGCTGTAATGCTGACAGAATTTCTGTAAGAGAGATGGGCCTCATGGCATTGATGACAGGGCTACAGAAAAACAAACACAGTTCTAAGGAACACTTGAGACTACTTGCTTTAGAAATTTGTAGAGGTTAAATGGTTATCCAAGTGTAAAATATATTTTTTAAAAAAGAAATAACTTAAGCCAAGGTCACACCACACTGTTTCATACAGATATCCTTTGCTACTTACCCACTTTTGGTGTAATGATCCTTCTCTTTCCCTCTGGCCTTCTCTTTCTCTCTTGCTTTCTCTTTCTCTCTCCCTTTACGCCTTTCTTTGTCACGTGATCTGCTACGGGTTCTGTGACTGATCCTTTCACTACTTCGACTGTAAGAACGCTGGTGAGGTCTGGAATGTGACCTATATATTAAAACAATAAATAAAAACTATGTGGAAAATGTTGCAATTCCAGCTATTTTAATGTCATTATCTACCTGTTACCTTTATTTGCAAAGAACTCATTTGTTCATGAATATTTCTCAGTTTAAAAACACTACTAAATGAGATGAAAAAATAAGGAACAAAGTAGAAATGTTTCTTGAAACACGCACTCATCAAAAACTGATAGTGTAGTACCGTTTAAGGGGAAACAAACAAGCAAAACCTTCAGGTGTCCCTAATCAAAATCAGAACATCAGAAGCAGAAGACAATATTAACTGTAATTTTCTCCACAAAGCTGAAGAGAAAAAAAGGGTAGGGAACTTAGCATACCATTACAGAAACGTGGTCTTTAGGACATACATTCTCTATAGGAACTTGACAAGAACAGCAAGCTTTATAAGAATAATATTCATGATAAAATCGTTAACTTTTTAAAAAGCATATGAGCCCAAAAATATCTTGGGCTGGATAGTAAGTTAACTGAGATTTTTTAAAAGTTTTCCTCTGTTAATTTCCCATGATATATTACAACCTCAATGAAATTTCCATTCTATGGCAGGGTAAACAATGCCCATGCCCAAAGGAGCACCTCCATTCTCAAACTCATCAGGAGGAAGAGTGAATTAAAAAACCTCTCTGTCCTCCAGTGAGCACTCAGGGTTGATTTCCTACAAAATAGATAGGTTTGTTCTCCTTGCAATGTGTAACAAGCATTCCAGGTCCATTGTAGGTGACAGAAAGAACGCAGGGAGGACAATAGGTTGTGACAGATGGAAAGTTGACACTACCTTAGGCAAGAATGAGACATCTGGAAATAAAGTAACTTAATCGGGATGGAATTGGAGAAAAGGAGGGTCAATTCTTAAAGCCGCAAGCTCCAAGGCTCTATGTGCAGAGGTGATAGCGACGAGAAACAGCGTTTTGAGTGAAAGGAGGTATTCAGACGTATTGGCAAGTGGCTCAAAAGAAGAGTGGGAGAGGCAGTGTAGCACCAGAGAGAGAGACCACTGTGGAGGTGATGAAGGAGCAGAAGGGCGCATGTTGGTGACACCTCGTAAAAAACTGTTTGAGCTTCGGGTGACGGAAGAGTGTATAAGCATCTGAGTTGGTGAGTTATGGTTGCAGATAGGTAGACTTTCAATGTTGAAAGTGACAGATGGTTATGAAAAAGGTAGGAGAGAAATTGTAGAACAGTTTCTAGATTGGTCGGATAGACTGGTAAGTTGAGTTGACTAGCAAATCTAGTGAAGCTAGACCATTTATAAGAGTATAATTTGGTTGTGGAAGGCTTACGTGCAAGAGCCAAAATTTCATTCACTGAAGTGAGATTCTCCAGGCTGTGAGATTGAGAGTTTGCACGTCTGGATGGAGAGTTTGACCGTGGTGTTGGGAAAGTAGGTGTGGGACCGGAGACAGTCTGAGGTAGTCGCTGCTCAGGGATTTGAGGAGTGTGAACTATGGTTGCCTTGGCCACCATGGGTCGATGAGGATAGCATTGGCATGATCCTGTCTGATCTTGGATATGGTGTGAAGGAGTAGTGGAAAGGGAGGGAACATGTAAATCAGGTTCCTGGACCAGTCTTCCATCAGAAAATCTCCCTGGGATCCACGTCCTATTCCTCCTCTGGAATAGAATTTGTCACATTTGGTATTGCTGTGGGTCACAAACATGTCTATATCAGGAGTTCCCCAGCAGTTGCAGAGGTTGAGATATACTGTGTGGTCTAGTGACCATTTGTGCATTTTGTTTTGTAGATGACTGAGTCCATCTGCCACCGTGTTGTCATGTGTGGCTATGTAAACTGCCATGGGAAAAACATGATGTTCCAGACACCATTCCCATATCTGAACTGTTAGATAAAGAAGTGGGAGGGAATGGGTGCCTCCCTGTTTGTTCAGGTAAAACAGAGCTGTTGTATTGTCTGTTGTGATCTGTATGATGTTGCCAGATACAAGTGGCCCGAAGGCCTGGAGAGCTTTGAAAATCACGAGGAGCTCTAGGTTGTTTATGTGGAGCACTTCTTTGTGTGGCCACCTGTTGTATATTTGTAGTCTGTTGCAATGTGCACCCCACCCGGTAGTGCTTGCATCTGTTACGATTTGTTTCGTGGGTTGTAGAGGGGAGAAAGAGCAAACCATGAACAGGCTGGATGGGTTGTCCCACCAGCAAAGTTGGGAACAGAGTTCTGGTGTTACCCTGAGAAGTTTGGATTGTCTGTTATGGGATCAAAGAGGGGGAGGAACCAAGACTGTAGGGAGTGAAGTTTTAGTCTGGTGTGAAGAATCGTGGATGTGGTTGAGGCCATGAGGCCTAAGAGACATTGAGCAGTGTGAGCAGTGACGAGATTGTGTGGGCGGAATTGGTTTATCAAAGTATGACGTTTGATTATTCTTTCTTGAAGAAGAAAGGCTCATGCCCTTGTGGAGTCTAATTGGGCGCCAATGTAGGTAATACGTTGGGTAGGCATGGGAAGAGATTTTTGTTTGTTGACCTTTAGGCCCAGATCCACCAGAAATGAGAGAGTAATTTCGATATCTTTTAGAGCTTGTGTGCGAGATGGAGCAACCACAAGCCAGTCATCGATATACGGAAAAACTGTAACTCCCAGGGTACACAGGTGGGCTGCCACGGGGGCCATGCACTCCGTAAATACTCTTGGTGCTGGAGAGAGGCCGAAGGGGAGGGACTTGAACTCGAAGGTGTGGCGCCCTAAGGCAAACCGGAGATATTTGTGTATGGTAATATGGAAGTACACGTCGCTGAGATCTATGACGGCAAACCAATCGTCTTCTTGAAGTATGGGTAATATTTGTTCTAACGCGACCATCCGAAAACGTCTTGAGATGATGTGATAATAGGTTCAGGATAGGTCTTAATCCTGCGTCTTTTTTCGGAACAGTGAAGTAACAAGAGAAGAAGCCGAGATGGTCTTCTGTGATGGCTTTGAAAGGAGGGACTGGATCTCTTGTTGAAGGACAGCAGATGGTGACGTTATGATGACATTTTGAGGAGGTAATTCTGCTAATTCTATGGCATAGCTGATGGCAACGATGGTAAGTACCCAGTTGTCTGATGTGATGGAAGTCCAGACTGGGAGATGTGGTGATAATTTAGTGGCGGGCATAGAAGGAAGGTAAGTGTGGTGGATTTGGGTCAGGGTGAAGTCAAAGACCCTGTTTCTGTTTTTTATCAGGGCGATGGAATGACGGTTTTGGCCTTTGTCGCTGAGTCGTATTCCTTTGTTGGAAATTAGTATTAGCTTGTGCTGAGTATTTGTTTCTATCGTAGTAAGACCGGGGTTGGTGGTATTGGTAAGGGCAACGCCATTGCGGTCGGTACGGCCTGTACTGTTGTTAGGTATTGTATGATCGTGCTGTCTTCTTAAATTTTTGTAGATTTTCCAATATATCGTGGTTTTGTCATCAAAAAGGCCGGAGCCGTTGAAGGGTAAGTCTTCAATTCTCATTCTAATGTCTTCAGGTATTTGCACAGATTTCAAATATTGTGTATCTGCAAAGGGCTATTGCTGCTACCATCTGTCTAGATGAGGCATCGATGATGTGTCTGGCCATTATTCTTTCCTGGTGAGCCAGAGTCATGGCTTCTTGGTGAAATGCTAGCCTTCGTGTCTTGTATTTACCCGAGGCTGACTGGAGAGATAGAAGGGCTTTGGACTATAAATGACGATGGTACGCTCCCTTTGCTGCAATGTAATTAGCAGCACAAAGGTTGAAGGAGGCGATGGAATAAACCCGGTGGGCTGCAACATCTAGTTTCCTCCCTTCTTTGTTATTCGGAGTTGTGGAGGAGCAGCCATGTATTCTGCTCTGAGTTGCATACACAATAAGTGAATTGGGAGGTGGATGCTTGTAGAGGAATGTGATATCATTCCCATGGGTCCGGTAGAAGTTTTTTACCTTATGTGAGATTTGCGGGATGGAAGATGGTGTAGACCATGTTTGTTTGGTCAGGTCCAGAAGTGATGGTATGAAATTCATACTTGGAGGATGAGACTGTTGGTTACTGATGTCCTCATATACTTTGTCAGTCTGTGTCAGAGGAAGTTGTTTAACATCTAGGTCGAGTGATTTGGCCACGTGTAGGATGAGTTGTGAGTATGATGAAAAATCATTCAACGGGGACGGTAGATCATTACGATTACTGTCAGAATCAGGCATTGGTAGGTTAGGAATGGACCCTTGGTCTGGTATGGAAAGTGAGGAGTGCAATGAGGTAGAGCATGAAGAAGGAGCAGGCAAAGATGAGCCGTAGAAACGAGGTGGCAAAGCTGGCACGGTATGGAGAGATTTAGAGAAAGATGGCATTGGGATGGTAGGAGTTTGATGAGTTCATGATGGTTGGTGTTAACCCGGTACCAAGGTTTGTTTGGGATGATCTCTGGTAGATTGTTTGGTACCAGGAGCTAAAGGCTGAGGACCAGAATATGTTGTGGTTCCAAATTTTGAGGTAACGGTACCAAAGTGCAAGGCTTTTTTTGATACTGTGCTATGAGACTTTGAGATGTCCGTGTACTGTCTCTTTTGGGATCTGCACGGCGGTACTGGGGAACCCGATACTGATGAGGACGAGGACTGATAGGTGTCACGGTACCGATCTTTGTACTGAATGTATGAGGATGAGGAATGTATGAGGATGAGGAATGTATGAGGATGAGGATGTCCGTATCATAGTAACAGTGATGTCGGCAACGATGATCTCAATAATAATGAAGTTCGGAGGGATGGTATCAATCTGCTCAAAACTGAGAATGTTGTAAATCGGGTCGTAATACTCTTTGGGTTGGTAGAGTTTGATCCTCCTTGAGTGCCTATGCCTTCAGGATGGCTCCCAGGACAGGATGGACCCAGTAGGTGCCATGGGTCTATCCAAACTGGTACCGTGAGAGCCATGTTGCTCTTTCCTTTGCCTCTTCCCTGTAAGAGGGCATTGTGATACCATAGAGGCTGAGTCCGACTCACCCACGGACATGGAGCTATGAGTAGAAGGTGGACTCAAACGCGGAGACATTGGCATCATAGTCAAATCTGCCACGACCGGTGAGACCGGTGGCTGAGCCAATATAGGAGATTCAGGTTGTGCGGAAGGAATTAGAAGTGATCATGGAGCCCAAGGAAGTAAAATGTCACTGCCTCCATATCTTCCCCTTCTATTTGGCAGGAGGTGATGGGACCAGTGGCCATGATCTCAGTTTTTTTGATGCTGAGCTTCAGATCATTTTTTGCGCTCTCCTCTTTCACTCTCATTAACAGGTTCTTTAATTCCTCCTCATTTTCTGCCATCAGAATGGTATCATCTGCATACGTGAGGTTGTTGATATTTCTTCGGGCAATCTTAATTCCATTTTGGGATTCATCCAGTCCTGCCTTTCGCATGATGTATTCTGCATATAAGTTAAATAAGCAGGGAGACAATATATAGCCCTTTCATACTCCTTTTGCAATATTGAACCAATCAGTTGTTCCACAGCCAGTTCTAACTGTTGCTTCCTGTCCCACATATAGATTCCTCAGGAGATAGATAAGGTGGCCAGGCACTCCCATTTCTTTAAGAACTTGCCATAGTTTGTTGTAGTCAACACAGTGAAAGGTTTTTGTGTAGTCAATGAAGCAGAAGTAGATGTTTTTCTGGAACTCTGACTTTCTCCATAATCCAGCGAATGTTAGCAATTTGGTGTCTAGTTCCTCTGCCCCTTCAAAATCCAGCTTGTACTTCTAGGAGTTCTCGGTCCACATACTGCTGAAGCCTACCTTGGAGGATTTTGAGCATAACCTTGCTAGCGTGTGAAATGAGTGTAATTGTACGGTGGTTGGAACATTCTTTTGCACTGCCTTTCTTTGGGATTGGGATGTAGACTGATCTTTTCCAATCCTCTGGCCATTGCTGAGTTTTCCGAACTTGCTGGCATATTGAGTATAGTACCTGTCTTTTAAGATTTTAAATAGTTCAACTGGAATGCAATGATCGACCAGACCAGATGGGCGGGATATAAATCAAATAAATAAATAAATAGATCTCCACCGACCTTGTTGTTAGCCATGCTTTCTATGGCCCACTTGACTTCACTCTCCAGGATGTCTGGCTCAAGATCAGCAACCACACTATCTGGGTTGTCCAGGACATCCAGATCTTTCTGGTATAATTCCTCTGTATATTCTTGCCACCTCTTCTTGATGTCTTCCGCTTCTGTTAGGTCCCTGCCCTTCTTGCCCTTTATCATGTACATCTTTGCACAAAAGGTTGCTTTAACATCTCCAATTTTCTTGAACAGATCTCTGGTTTTTCTTTTTCTATTATTTTCCTCTATTTCTTTGCATTGTTCATTTAAGAAGTCCCTCTTGTCTCTCCTTGCTATTCTTTGGAAGTCTGCATTCAATTTTCTGTAACTTTCCCTATCTCCCTTGCATTTTGTTTCCCTTCTCTCTTCTGTTATTTCTAAGGCCTTGTTGGACAGTCACTTTGCTTTCTTGCATTTCCTTTTCTTTGGGATGGTTTTTGTTGCTGCCTCCTGTACAATGTTACGAGCCTCCATCCATAGTTCTTCAGGCACTCTGTCCACCAAATAGAGTTCCTTAAATTTGTTCTTCACTTCCACTGTGTATTCATAAGGGATTTGGTTTAGATTATACCTGAGTGCCCAGTGGTTTTTGCTACTTTCTTCAGTTTAAGCTTGAATGTTGCTAGAAGAAGCTTATTATCAGAGCCACAACCTGCTCCAGGTCTTGTTTTTGGTGACTGTATAGAGCTTCTCCATATTCGGCTGCAGAGAACATAATCAATCTGATTTCAGTATTGCCCATCTGTTGATGTCCATGTCTAGAGTCGCCTCTTGTGTTGTTGGAAAAAAGTGTTTGTGATGACCAGCTCATTTTCTTGACAAAACTATTAGCCTTTGCCCTGCTTCTTTTTGAACTCCAAGGCCAAATTTTCCTGTTGTTCCTTTTATCTCTTGACTCCCTACTTTAGCATTCCAGTTCCCTAGAATGAGAAGAACATCTTTCTTTGGTGTCAGTTCTAGAAGGTGTTTTAAGTCTTCATAGAATTAAATTTCAGCCTCTTAAGCATTGTTGGTTGGTGTTTAAAATTGGATTACTGTGAAGTTGAAAGGTCTGCCTTGGATTTGTATTGAAATCATTCTATCATTTTTGAGATTGTATCCCAGTACAGCTTTTCACACTCTTTTGTTGAGTATGAGGGCTACTCCATTTCTTCTATGGGATTCTTGCCCTCAATAGTAGATATGATAATCGTCTGAATTAAATTCACCCATCCCCATCCATTTTAGTTCACTGTCGCCAAGGATGTCGATATTAATTCTTGCCAGCTCCTGTTTGATCACATCCAGCTTACCAAGGTTCATACATCTTACATTCCAGGTTCCTATGCAGTATTTTTCTTTGCAGCATTGGACTCTCCTTTCACTTCCAGGTGCGTCCGCAGCTGAGCGTCCTTTCGGCTTTGGCCCAACCACTTCATTAGCTCTGGAGCTACTTGTACTTGTCCTCTTCTCTTCCTTAGTAGCATGTTGGATGCCTTACGACCTGAGGGGCTCATCTTCTAGCGTCATATCTTTTAGCCCTTTGTTTATGTTCATGGAATTTTCCTGGCAAAGATAATGGAGTGGCTTGGCATTTCCCGCTCCAGTTAGACCACGTTTAGTCAGAACTCTCCACTATGACCTGTCCGTCTTGGGTGTCCCTGCACGTCATAGCCCATAGCTCTGAATTACTCAAGACCCTTTTGCCACGATAAGGCAGCAATCCATGAAGGGGTTACAGGGATACTCCCCATCAAATGAGAGGTCCTCTATATGGGATCTGGAATCCTTTGAGAAGCCTGGTGTTCTAAGCCATGTGTGTCTCCTTTATGGTACAGCTGCCGCCATAATCTTAGCTGTATAATCTGGCACTTTATGTTCTTAATGTATTTGGTGTGCCTCTTGCTGGAATGAGATTGCAAGTGATATCTTCTCGTGTGGAAGACTATATGTTAATCCTTGAATTTTTTTCCCCAAATGAATTGATGGTACACCCCAATAACTGCTTAATGGTTTTTCATGTGTAGAGCTGTTGATGAGTAAATTTTCCTTCCTAAAAGATCCAATTTGCTTCCTTCTCTATTGGCTACTGTGGCCTACAATCTCCTTCTGTTCTGCCATTGGATGTTTAAATATAACTCTATGCAAAAGCACAGAGTTATCACCGTCATGTATCACCATCCGATACATCTAAAAGTTCAGAACATTCAACAATACAACACTACAATCCACAGACTAAATACAGCAAATACAAACAGCCAACATCCTTGAAGAAGAATGCTGCAAAAATTAAAGAGCACCTTTATCTCAATCAATACCAAGACTGACAGGACTGGTTCAATTTGCTCTCCAATTTCAACTACTTTGATAATTTACAGTGCAACACTAGTACCATATATAAATCCTCCATGGGTTTTAACCATGTACTCTATACAGGTTTTCTATGCTTCTTGATGTTGGTATTGGGGGTGGTTTTTGCCTTGATTGACTTATTCGTTCTGTTAATGTTTTAGTGTTGGATGTTTTGGTGATTATCATAAAATACTTTGTAAAGATGGGCTGTACAGCTCTATACCTGAAATGGAACCAACATTTTAATCTTCTTGTTGGTATTCTGTAGCTCACACTGTCTGTGATATCACTGCAGACTGTATCTAACGTGTTATAGATTTGTTATTCTTTTTAGCATTTTTTGGTTTGTCTGAACCAATATATTTTTAACTCTTTCATTTTTTTACTGTGAGAGTTGGGGGGGTTGTTGACTTTGAGCTCATGGAACAATATTGTCTTTTAATGTTGTGTGTTATAGAGTTCATGATTTTTAGATGCAAATTCCATTGTTATTATTTTTATTTTCAGTGACTTGTTTTGACACTGACTGACTGCCGTATTCTTATTTAAAGAATCTGTTGCTTTTAAAGATTTTTTCCAAAGATACAATCTTAAACAGGACTGACATTTTTTTCAAAGTTAGTTAAGTAAATCCTTTGTAGATTACACAACTTTTAACTAAATGAGCTTCTCCTAAGCAAAATAAACATTGGTCATGTCCATCTGTTTGTAGCATTTTTCTCCACAGCCAGAACAGTATTTCATTAAGGCAGCTGAGGCCATAAACCATTAAGATTCTATCAGGGATAAAGAAAGGGGGAGGCAGGGAGAAGAAAATAACTAACTAACTAAATAACTCTATCTTTTTAGGTTGAAGACAACTGATGAGGGAAAGGTAAGTAAAAGAAAGTTTATAAATTATTTACGAAAATTATTATAATTTTCAGAGCTCTGAAATGAACTGAGGATGTCATTGCTGTCACAGACAAAACAGGATTGAGGTAAATGGGTGTAGCATGCACCTCTGGAAGGTTCTGTGGAGAATGTTTGTGCAGGCACAGGACCCAATTTTGTGAACCATAGAGACTACAAAGATGAAAACTTTGAAATAGGAACCATTCAAGATTAGACTAGGGAGAACTGACAATTTATTTTGTAACAGTCATTGAATAAATTTGCATGTATAATTTTAAAAATCTTTGGGTTTGACCTTTGCAAAAAAAGAGTGGTAAAATGAGTACTTACATGACAATCCACTTATTTACAAACATTGTCATGTTTTCTTTTATGCTAAATATTTAAGATAACCAGTAAGCATTAAATAGAGTTAGAATTAAATTCTAAAATATTTGTAACACCAAAACAGCATGGAAATAATGAAGGAAGCAATAGTGGAGCAGGAAGCAACATGGAGAATGGGCTACCAGATCTGTCCTTTTGCACATAAAATCAACCCCTTCACAGAACACTAGTACACACCCATCATGCCAAAGGTTAACTCATTTAGTCAAGTTCAAAGATCTTCAAAGACTTCTTAGATCCAGATAAGCCCATATGCTACAAAAATCCTATGAAAAGCCTTTCTTTCCAGCCTTTTAATGTCTAACTTACAGAACACACACAGATGCTTGGCATCACTCAGCATCCCTGAATTTCACACCAGATAATCAGAGTTCACCCTCACACACACACAGAAAATACTATCTAAAGTCCTAAGTAGTTCCTACTCCTTTAGCATTTTACCTGCTTGTTAAAAAAAACCCTCTAAAAATATCTATAAAAAGACTATTCAGTTACTGCACAATAAGTGCTAATTTGCTAATTTCTTCACAGGTAATCAATTAAAATGTAAAATATTGGATAAAATGGCTTGCACTAAATTTAACAGCTGCTCCATAAGCATAATTAGTTTCACAAGGGCCATATGTAATCCAAACAGAGACAGAGTTGAAACAAATAAAGCAGATTTTAAAACAAGTTTGAGAAAATCTGAATTTAATTAGCAGGTGGGCACTACAACTGCATAACGTTTTTATACATTTGTATTTATGAAGTGACAGAAGATCTAAGGGCTTTTTAAAATGGCGTTTATTGTTCGAATGAGAACTGTTTTGCTGCATACTAAAGTGATTTAAGTCCTTATAGCTCTGCTTTGAAAAAAATCATAAATGGTGAAAGAAAACATGTGGAAAACTGTAAAACTAGAAAGAATTTGCGACAAAAAACAGATACACATACCATAACCAAAAGGAAACTACACTTAATTAAATATATACTACATCTGGAATATCAGCCTAATAAAACGTGAAACTACTAATTTTCATTGTTCTGTAGGAAATGAGGTCAGTGTCATTTAGTATTCACCCAATTATATTATTTTACTACACTCAAACACCAAGTAATATTTTTAAAAAATCATAGTTGAAACATTAATAAATATGCACTTTTCTGAACTGGAAAGATAAATTGAATCTTCTTAATCTACTCTATATGGCAGTTTAAACAAGGGTGGTTTTTTTTCTTTTTAAAGGATGGTTTCAACATTGCATATACTAAATTTAAATGACTTATGATCACTGGAAAAAAGAATCCACACAGGAACCACATTTTTAAAAATGACAAGTTTTTAAGGTGTGTCTTAAATCTCACTTATCAATAATAGTGTTTTTGCTCATAAGAGTGCTTGATATTTAACCTCCATGAAACACCAATCAACACTTCTGGTAAAACATTCACTACAAAACTTTCCAATTATGAATAATGCTTCCAAGATTGAAGCAAAAAAACTGATAAATGAAACAGCAACAAGCCACCACTGTTTTTTTTTATAAAATCACTTCCTAGTGTTGTTCTATGTACGTAAAATCTTAATGGAATTGAAGACCAGTTTAAGTGCCTCCATTTACTGACAGATCACACTTAGGAAGGCAACTGCATAGTAGCCAAACTGTTATTGCCAATTCAAGGCCAAATTCTACATGGATCTGTTCCATCAAAGAGCATTCACTCACATTGCTAAGAAACAAGGCTTCTTTCTAAAATACCTTTAAGCCTCCACAAACCAGTTCAAAACAAACTTATTTGTGCACTTAAATCAATGTGTTTCATTTCAAGCTCTAATTAGTAGTAGTAATATAAAGTTCTTCACAGTATGTTGGCAGCCTCTGGTCATAGTCACTCTACTTCTGCCCCATGCATATAAGAAAAAAAAACTACAAGTACATGTACACAGAACATGCATGCTTCCTGCATCAATGTCTCACTCTTCTTCCTTCCTTGGTAAACCAAATAATCTCTCTGTTAATTACCTCCATCTACAGCAGTGGTTCTTAACCTTTTTGAAGGAAACGCCCCCTTGAGCCATTGAGGAAGTTATCATCCCCCCCCCGTGGTGATGATTTCTTTCTTTCTTTCTTTCTTTCTTTCTTTCTTTCTTTCTTTCTTTCTTTAAGACACTTAAATCCAATGACCCCTGAAAACAAAATTCAATTCCAAGAAAATGAAATGCCCCCCAAAAGTAACATTTAATGATTTAGCTGCAAGCGAATTTTAAGACACAAAAAGAAATATTAAAAGGGCATAAAAACAAACCGCAATGCAGGAACTAAAAATTTCAAGACGAAAACTCTGAAACTAAATTAAGATTGGAGGAAAATATATATTCATGCACAATGTAAAAAGGCTGCAGCCATCTTCACAGGTTTGGCTTGCTCCAGCGCCCCCCTACCGCCCCCTTCTGCTCCAGCGCCCCCATGCCGCCCCTTTTCGTTCTACTGCCCCCCTGAAAAATGAAATCGCCCCCTGGGGGGCATTATCGCCCACGTTAAGAACCAATGATCTACAGTACTCAGTTCCTTGTACAAGTAGGTAAACCAGAAAATTCTTTATATAAGTCAAAACCTTCAGATTCTCTGAATGTGTGTAAGCTTTGCAGAAATAGGCTGAAGCTGGTAAAGCAAATTTCTCTGTGATTGCAGTGAGGGATCTGCACACATATAGGCAAAATCCTGTTGCTTAGTGTAGTAAATCACACTACAGTAGATTCACTGAATCAATGCAAATTTAGTGAGTCAACTTTTCCATAAGTTTCATTAATTCAAATTCTCCTACTCTGTGACTTACTTTAGCAAAGTAAGTTGATCTAGTTGTAAAATCTAATATCACTCTGCTTTACAACTACATCAACACATTCATTTATTTCAGATTTCCTTTACATTTCAGTTAGAGTGGTCAGTATCTATGGTGACAGAAATCAACAAATGTACATGTACTGCTTGGTTCCAATAATGTTTTGCAGTTCGCCAAATAATAACCGATAATTATTTAATCATTATGAGGAACTTTTCAGATATTCACAGAATCTCATTTGTATTAAGGCTTTGCAATATGTACTGGTAGATGTATGACAAGATTATGATTAGTAGTGTTGGTAAACCTATCTTTCAAAACAGTATTGTTAAAAGACTGCTAACACTACTCTAAACACTGAATGTTTACTACATTTTTCACACATGCAACAACATAAGCAAGTCTCTTTTGGTACCACTGAAACTAACCAATTTATGTCAATATTAGTTTTTATGAAATGCAATCTACTTTTTCAGACACATCCCTTATGTTCCTACTGAAATCAACTGGTTAATATCATGGATAACCCAATAATATTGTTTGTGTTTTGTTGTTTTTATTTGTTGTCGCAGAAGTAGACTAACAAAGGTACTTTTCTGAAAATTTAAAATTCATAAAACCAGCAAGTTTGGACAGTTTCTTTGTCACAATTAAGATGCCTTGGTCAGGAAAATCACCCAGCCAATCACTATCACTATTTAGAGGCATCATCCTACTTCACCCCACCCCGTTTATACAGCCACAAAGGTAGCAACCTACAAGGTCCACAAAGCAGTAACAGAATTGCAAGCAGAGAGAAAGAAAAGTTCACCTTCCTGATGCACCTCAGTAGTTAAGCCACTAAGATGTTTTTTGTACAAAAAGTCCCACTTTCAACCCCTAGCATTTCCAGCGCTGGCAAGGAAACACTTCTGTCTGAATATCCTGTCCACAGATTCCTGGGACGTAGGAGTCCTGCCTTTGTCCATCAACACACTGCCCATCAAATCAATGTATGATTCAGAGAAGACAGCATCCATATGAACACAATATGCACTACAGAATTTCTCTGTCAGAATACCCATTCGACCAACTGTGTGCAGGCAGTTTCCATGGAATCCAAATGTGACCTACCTATTCTTAACAGCCATCCATTACAGAAAGAAGTATAAATCATACTTCACAATAATCTGAATAGGTGTACAAACATGTTCTCATGGTGTTTATTGTGATGTTGCCAATTCCATGATGATTTACAACACAAAATAATATCTCCTAATCTGGATAGCATCTGGATAGCTCAGTGAAATGGAGCAGCTGGTAATGGAGTCAGGAGTCAGGAATTCAATTACTGTACATGCTGTGCTGCAAAGGGAAAAAGCCAACCTGTGTGGTCTTGGACATGCTACACAGTCCCAGAACAAACCCTGAAGAAGGAAATGGTAAACCACTTCTGAGCATTCTACACCTAGGAAAACCTTGAAAAGGTCCCTGTAAATTTGAATCAAGAGTACACAATCAGTCATCACCAATGAAGATTTTAAGCATGTTCAGATCATTGCCGTAAAGGTTAGGATCCTATAGAATACATGTAAATAGTGCCTTGATTAAAATGTGAAGAAGCAAGTATTATTTAAAAAAGGTTCAACACAGAAAGCATTAATAGTGCTGCAGCAAAATAGATACAGGTATTCACTTGGTACTGTATAGTTTCCACAGTAGTCAATCAAGCATTTTAGGAAGCCCAGCTCCTTATAGGATAAAGTGGTGATCAATTTCACATATTATGCAAACACAGTACGTATTTAAATAATCTCCTTATACATTAACTTTCTTTCTTGCTTCTTTAACAACTAATAACAAAGATTTTCAAATTATACTCATTTAGGATTCTAAATATCCCAGAAGCTGTAAAGATCATGGCTTTAAAGGCATATTTACATATTCAGTAGGGTATACAGTGGTGCCTCGCTTAGCGATCGCTCTATTTTATGGCAAAATCGCTTAGTGATGGACTTTTTGCCATCGCCAGAGTGATCGCTTAGCGATGGCCCCTATGGGTAAAAATCGCTTTGCAATGATAGCGGGGATGCGATCTAGGCAAAGCAACCATTTTTAACAGCTGATCAGCGGTTCCAAAATGGCCGCCGGAAAAACAAAATGGCGATCGCTGTTTTGCCTCGCTTTAGAGGCACCCAAAATGGCCACCGCTATGGAGGATTTTCGCTTACAGGTAAGTTCTTAGCCCATAGGAACGCATTAAACGCGTTTTAATGTGTTCCTATGGGCTTTTTAAAATCGCTTAGCGATTAAATCATTTAGCGATGTTTTTTCCTGCACAGATTAACGTCGCTAAACGAGGCACCACTGTAATTGTTTTGCTCTACTGAGACAAAATATGTATTGGGGAGGCAACAGGTCTGTGCCAGAAAAACAACTCCACTGATTATTCCCATCATGTTAAATACAACACTTTACTGACAATTGCAAACAATTTTTCTTCCCTTCCACTTCCCATTTTATGAAAATCAACTCCATACAGTTTCCCTGTCTTCCATAACCAATCTTGGAATGCATCAGAAACCTCTCCAGGTTCCACTGGATTCCCTCACTTAATGAGTGGAAATCCTACACTGGATTCTGCATCCGACCTCCATACAATGATCTAAAGATCTGTACATGTGGATTTTATCTGAGACTTACTGACAAGATAAAGCTCCAATATTCCAAGTTACTTCAAAATGCCATTCATATTAAAATGCAGAAGTTTCGTGTAATTAATAAAGACACTTTCGTACATCTGCATTTAACTGTTTTTGTTTTATTTGAATCTGTTTATGCTTTGGGGGTAAAATGTCTTTTCTCCACCCACCAATGTGATGCATTTTTAAGTTTACTTTTAGCATAGCTTGCTTTGAAAACAGACCAGAAACTAAGCAAATTAACCAGAAAAAAAACAAGAAGTGTACCTAAGTATAAAGCCTAAAATTATATAAAGATGAAAAATTGTCACTGTCAGCACCAGTTGGCTTTAAATTGTTCCACCTCCCATTCCACTGCTCCTGAAGACTGTCCCAGGACAAAGGGAATCCTGAAACCTGGTGGGAACCAGGAAGCTTTTATTAGTCCCAAAATGGCCACAACACAGCTGCAGTAGATGACTCCACCACCAGTATTTCAGCCACTAAAATAAAATAAAATAAAATGTACATTATAATGTATCCACTATAGAATCCATATGCACTGAGGAAAGGTCCCAGAACAGTAGGAATTTGGACCCTACAGCTTTACATTGTCAGACTCCAGTTTCCATCAGCCTTGCCCAGCTTTGCCAATACTTACGTATAGTGACAGTTATAATTCAACAACATGTGAAGGAGCATAGATTTCCTACCACTGCTGCAGAGTGAAGAGTTAAAGAATCTGCTGAACAGTTAGCTATAGTATTTAATCTATTATATGACTTAGTTATAATGCTGGGAGACATGTGAAAAAGATCCCCCCAACTTTTTTTAAAGTGTCATTTTTTAATAGATGAAGAGCTGATAACCTTTTTCCCTTCAATTACTAGTATCCTATGCTTTGATTTTAAATTAAGCATTTTTATTTCAGCAGAAAAGAAAATTGTAATTTCTTTTTATCATAATGTCCACAACGTGCTGCACCTCTGATTGCTTAAAGCTATATGAATGCCTTATGTACCTTGACAACATGCCACAGATGGTTATGATTATGTTTAACAGGACAATGCACTCATTGAAACTTTTACAGATGCTTACCTAATGGAATGTCACATTAAATCTAATAAAATACAATAAAATAACTATATACCATTTTGCTCACAATGAAATTATTTGAACCTGAAATTTCAATGCTCACAAACTTTTAACACAAATTTCTACAATAATGTGTACTTACAAATTAGTTTTAAAAACAGCATAGAGATATTACACAAATCTGCTATATCAGAAGACAACCTTGAGCATGTCTGTGTATGTCTGCATAGCGGTCAACATCTTAGATTTGGATGGTTCTACTACAGAACTCTGGCAAACATCAGAATTCAAATTGACTGCTTTTTCCTTACATTCTTAATACTTAATGAATAACTCCTTAGAGAAATCCTTTAAAGCCCAAAAATTTTGTCCTTGGGTAGAAACTTTTACTCTGCAATCAATTGGGAGAAAATCAGATGACTGTGTTGAAATGCACAGCACTGTTTAAGCTAACAAATGAATGAAGAAAGGTAGTATATAGGAACATATGCCAGTACATTGAAGTCGTTAAAGGGTTGTTGGGAGAATATCTGGTTTTCCAGTGAAGCTAATATGGTATAAGAAGGGACAGTGATGAAAGAATACCAAGTCATATGGAAATCCAAATATAGTGACAGACACAATTATTTTACTAATTGCTAATGAATACAGTAAAGTGATTTCAAAAAGCAAAACTTTGCTTGGACTACTTCAGGTTTTGACCTCTGTAAGAGCAAATGCATTTCAAACTGAAGCCCACCAAAATTGATTAACGGCGCCAGCCAAGGCCAGCATGTAGTTGAAGCATTTTCCATCTATCACATGGCCGCAAGGATGGTTAAATGAACCTTAAAATGGCTACAAACAGCTCAATGACTACACAGAGTCCTGCCAATTAGAAATAATTAGGCAGTCATTTTGGTGGTAAGTCTTTTTAAGTGCATACATAATGATGCAATGATGCTTATTAGCGATCTCATATGAGCTATGCTCAAACAGCCTGAAATAATTATGCAACTATCACAAAGCCTTGCAAATCTCTGTACTTCACCTTAATGCATTTAAAAAACCACTTCATTACCTCCAGTAATTAATCCTCCATTAATTGCAGGAAAAGCCCAGTTTACCATGCTTCGTTTCTAATTATCTTATAAATAGTTATGGTTTTAATTAATGTGTTCATTAAACTGAATATCTTTCTCAAAGCCATGCTCAGAGCAAAGGTTCCACTTTTGAGAGAAAAGGCCTAACTAGCCATAAGGTGAAGCTATTTTGGATGTATTTGCTTTTATTTTAGTATATTCAACCTCCTAATTGGCATTTAAAATCTAATTTGGCAGGAATTCAAGAAGCTTATATATGGAGGTTTTTCACTCATCCGTAATGAAAAGCTTAACAGTTTTAAAGACAAACTTTTAGCATATTTTTTCATATACTGTACACAGGTAGCAGATTTTTCAGTGTCAGGTAGCAAGTAAATTTAGCAAGACTTCAGGCATCAGTATGCAAAAAAGAAAAAGGGAAAACAACTTCATAATGGCTTATAAAATCATATATTTCACTCAGTAGCACAGAAATGCAAAGATTCAACATTACAAAGTAGGATGATTTTTTTAAAAACCATGAAAATATATTACAAATTGAGATACAACACACAAGTTTCATTGCAATCAATGTTTTAACTGAGCTATATAAACCAAAAGTAAGACATTTCTATTATTTTATCCCTCACAAGATAATTAAATACAGTGGTGCCTCACTTAACGGGTGCTCCGTTTAGCGACAAAATCGCTTAGCGATGACTTTTTCAGAGTGTTTTTTCGCATAGCAATTAAATTTTGGGTCCCCTGTTTCGCTTAACGATAGTTTAAACAGCCTCATGTTTGCTGTTTTTTAAATGTTTTTCTGTTATTTATAAAGTTAAAGTTTACTGTTTAAAATGTTTGAAATCATAAAGTGCACTTAATAAACCCTTTGGTAACCAAATTTGACTTTGTTCTGACTCTTTTTTAATTTGTTGTTGTATTTTTCCCCCCATTGAGATGCACTGAACAGGTTTCAATGCATTTCAATTGGGGAACCGCATTTCGCTTAGCGATGTTTCCTATGGCGATTTTCGCTTAAGGACGGCAATTCGTTCCTATTGGAACGGATTATCCGGTTTTCAATGTATTCCAATGGGAAACCACATTTCGCTTAGCGATGAAATTGCTTAGCAGCGATTTTTTCAGAACAAATTAACATAGCTAAGTGAGGCACCACTGTACTGGTTTAACAAACCAGAATAAGTTTGCATTATGGTATGCTGTGAAATCCTAATCAGCAAATTACTGTATAGTTATGACATGGTGTTATGTCTCTGCCTACAGAGGCTAAAGCATAATAATGTGTGTAGTGGAAGCAGACAAACACACTCAAAATGGCCTATACTCGTTATTCCATCAGTATGTACTCATCAGTGTTCTAATTCATCTAAAAGCCAGCTCTTATAGATAGATCCCCTTACAGCAAAGGTCTATAAGCAGGCACACTATGACACTATGAGCTAAACCTCTGACATTATTATACACATTTAAATGCAGAATAATAAGGAGTAATGAGACAAGCCTATAATAATAATAATAATAATAATAATAATAATAATAATAATAATAATAATAATAATAATAATAATAATAATAATAATAATAATAATAATAATAATAATAATAATAATAATAATAATAATAATAATAATAATAATAATAATAATAATAAATGTCCTGTCAAGTCAATTCTGACTTATAGCAATGCACTCAGACATGGTTTACCATTCCCTTCTTCTGTGGGCATCCTGGGACTACGCAGCTTGTCCCAGGTTACATATACTGGCTCTTCTAAGATGCACGGTGGGGTACCAGACTCCCAACATCTGACTCCATAGCCAGAAACTTAACTCAGTGATCTATCTAGTCAGACCTGAATTTTAAACCAACTGAATTATAACTCATCCACACCTTACCATGCCTAAAACAACCCATCTCAATGCTTCAGCCCCATCTCCAAATTCATCTGTGAAAATTCAGTTTTGTAATTTTCACATGCAATACCTATCTAATCTCTACTGTCTGATGGAATGCTTCAAAAGCCTTCATTCATTTAGGACTGCAGCTCACCACTGGTAACAAACATATGCCATCAGTCAGTTCCCTGTCAGATTCCACAGAGGAATATCTGAATGTCTTCACATTTTTTGACATTATTATGTGCTTGTTTATTTAATATTATACCTTACACCATTTGTGTTTATGTTGTATTATGTTGTTTTAACAGATTGTGACCTGCCTTTGCTCCCTATGCGGAGAAAGGCAGCTTAGTAAAGAAACAATACATACATACATACATACATACATACATACATACATACATACATACATACATACATACATACATACATACATACATACATACATACATACATACATACATACATACATACATACATACATACGGTACAGAATTTGCAGGTCTCTCTTTGCTAAAAGATATAGGTCACAATTTTGCTTATACACAACTGTGAAACAGGAGGCAAGAGTGGTAGCCCTCTCGCTGGAGTGCCGTCCCTTCTTCCCCTTACCGCCAAGAAAGAGATACAGACCCTGCCCGCCTCATCTCCCAAGAGAACAGAGCAGCAAGGACGGATACATGGGAAATAGAAGGAGAAATACAAATGTTAACTGTTGAAGGAACTCAGGGAAAAACGGTGGGAATAGAGTGGAAGAAGAGGGTGGAGATAGAGGCAGGAACAGCAGATATAAAGAAGAGGGAAGAACAGTTACCACCAGGTTGGCAGTGGGTCTGGATGGAGGATCCCTGGACCGAACCATGGGAAAGGCTGAGGGTCCCAAAAGAGGAGGCGGACCATAGAAAAAGGAGAAAAAACCCTCTGTGACCCTCTTATTGGGGAGAAGCAGAAACCAGAGAGTGGAGGAGAAAGCTAAGAGAAGAAAAAGAGAGAGTAGAGATAGGAGGGAAGGAGAGGCTGGAATGGAGGGTGAGCAAAATGAGGATGAAGGAGGACCCTGGAAGACACACACACCCGTTAGATGTTCCGTGTGGGTGGATGGCCGGGATGACGACACTGTGCCCCTGCGGGACAGGCGGTGAACCCGAATTTATAGATTGGCTGGGTCCATGGAACTCGGGTGAAGGGAACCCGTTCCTAGACAAAGAGTGGAAGCCCCTGGCTGACCCGTTGTCAGAAGAAGAAAAACTTTGGAATAATTTTGTTGACACCGGCTATTTGTTGAACACACCAATAAACATCACACTGTAGGGAATACAGCAACTTTAACCCCTATAATCTGTCAGTCAAATCCTATATCACACCTGTTTCCAAATTACAAAAATCTCCTGATTTATTTGAACAAAGAAAGGAGCCTGAAGCTGAACCTTCACAACAACTAAGACTTTTTGTATTTTTAAGTTCTATAACTATTTCTTTTCTAAGTTATGAATACAGCATTATATGCTGTTCAAGCAGCAAAATACATTTGGTTTGATATGAAAATAAGTATTGCAACTATTAGAAATTGTCCCTAAATTTCTATTACTCCCAAGGGAAAAATATCAAGGAGAATCCATTCTCCCTCTTCCAAGATGCAAAATTTCCAGAACTTTTACACCTCTACATATGGGAAGATGCTTATGGGGATTTTAATTCCTTCTGGTTGTTACCATTTTTGGGTTTCATATTTGCTTGTCTCATATAGTGAAAAACGTACCACAAGAGATACATGATCTCAGTCAACACTTATAGTTTGTACATGGTCCTTCCAATATTTCAATGATAACCACATGCTCTCAACCAATAAGGCCATGGACACCAGGGAGCTTTCTGCTAGAAAATAATTACAGAATAAAAGAATTCTCAGTCATTTTGGTGTTCTGATATTGTGCCAAACAGATACACTAACATTATAAAACAAATATGCCGCACTGTCCATCAAAATAATTTTGGAATGTTAAAAATCATTTCAATTCAGAATGCAATATTTTAAAGTTTATGAATACAATTTTAGTTTTTAAGTACATTTTTGGTTTCTGAACTGTGATCACTACTAACAAGTAAAGTTCCATGGCACAACTCAAGCTCAAAAAGCAAAATACTGGCTTTTTACATTTTGTCATAAAACATTTTAGAACATAACTAATAAGTTACTATTCTGCTGTGTTTGTAGATTGCAAATACAATACATCTAAGCACAGCATAATTCTGATGTAAATATTCCATTAAAAATTATAGGCCTCTAACATGAGTGTCTGTTTGAATCAACTTCAGTGCCATTTTACAGTCTGTCATTCACCTTTAGAGAGCTCCCAAGGGACAGTTAAAAGCACCATTAAATGACAGTATTATGTTTCAGTGTAATATCCTACCATACTGTTTATTCTTTTGTTACACAAATCCTTGATAAAAATTGTTACTTTTCATACAATACTCATAAAATTATACATAATATTATATAGAAATTTAGGTATAATAAATATCTTAAAAATCAATAAAAGAGGTATATAATGTTTATTAATGGGATATTTAGCTTATGGTATTTACTAGAATCAAGTTCATCATATTTTATAGGGCCACAAAGCTTGCACTTTTTTATTCAGATGCTATCAGGATGGGGTGATTTATACTATTAATGAAATCACCATGAAAATGAAGTAAATTTGAACTTTCTGATCCATATAATTATTTAGAAAGCAGTTTGTCTGATAAAATACATTGGTTTGAAGTTAAAATAGGGACTTTATTCCATAGGCAGAAGCATAATGCAAAACCTTTGGCTAAGAAATTTTAGAAATCTAAGAAATAGATTTCCGGGATAGAGACGGGGGGAGTGTGACCCTGTTTATACTCCTGGACCTCTCAGCAGCTTTCAACGCCAACGACCATGCTGTCCTTTTGGATAGGCTGGCTGGGTTGCGAGTTGGGGGCACCTCTTTACAGTGGTTCCGTTCCTTCCTGGCTGACCGTGTCCAGAGGGTGGTGCTGGGGGACAGTTGCTCTGCCCCATGGCATTTATGTCATGGGGTTCCTCAGGACTTGATACTGTCCCCCATGCTGTTTAACATCTACAAGGAACCGCTGGGAGAGGTCATCAGGAGGTTTATACTTGACCTTCACTCATCAGGAATATGCTGAGGACACTCAGCTCTACCTCTCTTTTCCACAAATCCAGGTGAGGCGGTTTCTGTGCTGAACTCATGTCTGGACCTGATAATGGAATGGATGAGGGTTAATAAATTGAAACTCAATCCAGACAAGACGGAAGTGCTGTTAGTGGGTGCTTTGCCGGACAGGCTGGAGGGCCAATCCCCCTAAGAGACAGAGTTCGCAGCCTGGGGGTGCTCCTGGACCCCAGTCAAACTCTGGAAGCCCAGGTGGACTCGATGGCCAGGGGCGCCTTCCTTCAGCTGCGGAAATTATACCTGCTACGGCCCTACCTGGATGAGCAGAGTCTCATGACAGTTACACATGCACTGGTAACATCTCGTATAGATTACTGCAATGCACTCTACATGAGGCTGCCTTTGAAGACTGTCCGGCAACTGCAACTGGTTCAGAATCAACCTGCGCGGCTGGTGAGTGGTGGGGCCGCTAGGGAGCACATCAAGCTGATTCTGTTGAAATTACATTGGCTACCAGTTGCTGCCCGGGCCTGATTCAAAGTGCTTGTTTTCACATATAAAGCCCTAAAGGGCTTGGGCCCTGGATACATAAAGGACCACCTCCTTCCATATGCGCCTACCCGGCAGTTAAGATCTAGCCGAGGGGCCCTTTTGAAATAGCCATCCCTTAAGGAGGTAAGAGAGATGGCTCGTAGACAAAGGACCTTTTCGGCAGCTGCCCCCAGACTATGGAATGCCCTCCTGACTGAGATTTGTCTGGCGCCGATGCTGATGACATTTTGGCTCCAGGTCAAAACCTTCCTGTTCCAGAAACCTTTTAATTGAAATAATATCACCTGTGGATCCTGATGGCAATTTTTAGAGTATCTATTTTAACTGTATTTTAATTGTTTTATTTCTTATTTTATTTTAATTAT
The DNA here is from genome assembly GCF_051106095.1 of Pogona vitticeps. Taxonomy (NCBI): domain Eukaryota; kingdom Metazoa; phylum Chordata; class Lepidosauria; order Squamata; family Agamidae; genus Pogona; species Pogona vitticeps. The sequence continues at coordinate 24,538,241 of NC_135785.1, forward strand.
ATTTTAATTGTTGTAAGCCGCCCAGAGCCCTTTGGGTAGAATGAATGGCATATAAGCTAAATAAATAAATAAATAAATAAATAAATAAATAAATAAATAAATAAATAAATAAATAAATAAATAAATAAATAAATAAATAAATAAAATCTGCCAAGGCAGTCTGTGTGAGGATATATGAGTGAAGTGAACATTTAAATAAATAAATACAGGAATTCTATTTTAGAAACAATCAGTGACTACAATATGTAAAGTACCGGTCAGAATCTCATCGCATAAGACCACTGGCTTAAATCAGATAGTGTAAATTGCTGCTGTGAATGGCAAGTAGTTAAGAAATTTGAACTTTTATTTCTCATTGTGCACCAAGTATAAAATACAAAGCCTCAGCTTCCTAACTAAGCCATTTAAGCCATTTGAGTTACACTTATAGATATACACATAAATAACATGATTTTAGACACCATTTCAAACAAGGTTAAGAGGAAAAATCCGGAGCCGGAGTCCCGGAGGCAGTTCGTGTTCTGTCAACTCCTGCGATGTCGCTGGAACCAGCTGTATTGGCTCTTGCCTTTCCATTGGACTATTTCAGTGACGTGGAGAGTGGGAAATTGGTGCTTGGGTGACAGCCTATTCTCCATATTATTTTACCCAGGCTTCGTGCCCTGGAGAGGACACTCCAGCTTCACATACAGCATCAAAACAGTAGACGCTGTTCCAAGTCCTCCATATAGAGCACGTTACCATAGTCTCTCGAGACTGAAGGATGCCTATGCTAAGACATATTTAATTGCAAATTGTAAAGTACCAATAAGCCTTAATCAAACAAAAATTCTATGTGTTTTAAAAATGAACTTTCATTCATTCGTTCATTCAAATTCTATATGACCCCATCAGAGTGAACACTCTGTGGGGTTCATAGCATATCAAGTCATCATAACAACCAAACAGTACAAAATTACCATATATTATAAATAAAATAAAATACAAAACAATAGAAACCCTGCCACTCGCTAAATAAACTGGCATTTAAACAGAATAAACAAATTTAAACAAATTTGGACATCTCAGGAAAATAGTTAAAAACTATTTAAAGGCATGTTTAATATAATCCTGTTTTTATTAATTTCTAATAACAGAGAGGAATGGCGCCTTTCTGTCGGAAGCTTTTTCCAGAGAGAACAGGCCATGACCAAAAAAGCACAGTTCCTGGTGATAGCTCTTTTGACCTCCTTGTTGTTGTTGTTTAGTCGTTTAGTCATGTCCGACTCTTCGTGACCCCATGGACCAGAGCACGCCAGGCCCTCCTATCTTCCACTGCCTCCCGGAGGTCTGTCAGTTTCATGTTGGTTGCTTCGCAGACACTGTCCAGCCATCTCATCCTCGGTCGTCCCCTTCTCCTTTTGCTGTCACACTTTCCTAACATCAAGGTCTTTTCCAAGGAGTCTTCTCTTCTCATCAGATGGCCAAAGTATTGGAGCCTCAGGTTCAGGATCTGTCCTTCCAGTGAGCACTCAGGGTTGATTTCCTTTAGAATTGATAGGTTTGTTCTCCTTGCAGTCCAGGGGACTCTCAAGAGCCTCCTCCAGCACCACAATTCAAAGGCATCAATTCTTCGGCGGTCTGCTTTCTTTATGGTCCAGCTCTCACATCCATACATCACAACAGGAAAAACCATAGCTTTGACTATTCGGACTTTTGTTGGCAAGGTGATGTCTCTGCTTTTTAAGATGCTGTCAAGGTTTGTCATCGCTTTCCTCCCCATTTGACCTCCTTAGATGTCACCATTTTTAACAGCAAGGACAGCAAGAAGCATGTAGGACGGGTAACTATTTTGTGGGAGAGATGTTCCAAAAAGCATAGAGCTTGTAAACCATTAAGGGCTTTATGGGTCATGACCAGCACCTTGAATTGAGCAAGGAAACTAACAGGGAACCAATGAAGGTGTGCCAAGAGTGGGGATATGTGTTCAAATCTGCTGGCACTTGTAATCAGTCTGGCAGCCACCTTCTGGACTGCTGAAGTTTCTGTACTGACTTCAAGGGCAGTAGAGAGTGTCACAATAGTCTATTTTAGAGATTACCAACACATGAACCACTGTTGTTAGGCATTTTCTTACCCAGGGAGAAGTGCAGCTGGCAATCAACTGAAGCTGATAAAAGGCGCTGTTGGCCACAGCATATGTTTTTGCCTCCATAGAAAGCGCTAGGTCCAAGAGTATCCCCAAGCTGCGAATCCCATTCTTCAGTGCAAATCTAACCTCACTGAGGCCAGATAAATCCTCACAGTAGGATCTCTGTCTTACCTTGATTCAATTCCAGTTAATTGCCTTTCCATCCAGTTATTTATTGACAGAGCTCAAGGACCTGTACAGCATAACTTGCAGATGAAGAAAAGGAAAGACAGAGCTGTGTGTCATCTGTATATTGATAACAATGCCCTTCAGATCTCCATATGACTTCTTCCAAAGGCTTTATATACTGTATTTTCCATGTATAAGATGATACTTTTGTCTAAAATATTTAGATTTAAAAAATAGAGGGTTGTCTTGTACACGGAAGGGGGGGAAAGATCAAAGCACTTTCATTCCTGCTTTCCTACTCCACTTTTTCCAAAGAAAGTGGAAGGGAAAAGCACTTTTTTCACAAGAAAGTGGAGGGGGAAAGCACTTCCTTCGCAAGAAACTGGATGGGAAAAGCAGGAATCACCACGACTAGATAGGCGGGATATAAATTAAATAAATAATAATAATAATAATTCTTGGGAATAAAGAAATTCAGGGTTAAAAAGGGGGGTGTCGTATACATGGGGATGTCTTATACACTGAAAAATATGGTAGAAAAAGCATTAATTTACCATAAATGTTAGAATATTCACTTATTTATGACAATAAAGTCATTTTTAAACTAAAGAGACACCATTATATGGCTCTTCTTGACTAAAACAATGTAATTATCCACCACAGAAACAGAATTCCATGGGTGAAGTTAAATAAGGAGGAGTCACACCCCTTGTTTGATCATGACAATCTTGGTTTAGTGCCTGCAAGAGATTAATATCACATAGATAACCTACCATGCTGAACTGGACTTAAACCAGGATGTTCTGCTTCCTTGGGGTGTAATTCAAATCAGCATCATGTCCAAGAAAGTAAAAAGCTGTGTAAAAGATATACCAGCATTCCTGCTTCCCAATACCTTCCTTTTCCTGCTGTTAGTCTTTTCAGGCAGAGAGGTGAGAGAGCCAGATGAGTAACATGTAGCCTGGTGAGAAGAACCCATTTCTTCTGATCTGTATTTAAGCTACGTTGCTGTGGTTCCTTGGGGTATAGCAAGACTGACACTTGCAGTGAGGATTAATGGTGTTCCCTTAATCCTCATTTTGCTTTCTCTGTACTAAGCTTTGATTAATTCACTGTAATATTGAATATATCCTATCTTCATTTAATTGTTTTTGTTTTATTTGAGTCTGTTTATGCTTTGGGGGTAAAAAGTCTTTCCCCCACCCTCCAACTGATGCATTTTGACATTTACTTTTAGTATGGCTTGCTTTGAAAACAGACTATAAACTAAGCAAATTAAACAGAGAAAAAACAAGAAGTGTACCTAACTATAAAGACTAAAAGGTGGCAGGAGAAGCCAGTTGTGGCAGAATATGCAAAAAAGTGATAAAACACATGAGCTTCCTTTTCCTTTTTTTTCTGTAGCAATGAAACAGGGAGGATACATGTGTCTTAGTCTGAGTATGAAGACAATAAGGTCCATGGCCATCCAGCTTTCAGGAAGGACTATGATAGCGTTCTTGGACTGGCAATTTCCAGAAGCCTTCACAGCCTGCAGTGCTGGCTAGGGTTTCTGGGACCTGAAGTCCAAGAACACCTGGGTTACCCAAGGTTAGGAACTACTGGACTATGAGATGAAAAGACTAAGTAGCTAAAATGTTTGTTTGTTTCACTTTTATGCTCCATTTCTCCCAATGAAGGTGTCAGGGCAGCTCACAAATTATTTAAAAACAAGCCAACTAAAAACAAAAGATGTTATTACATTTCTAAAAGTAAACAATTAAAACAATTAGTTTAAAATAATTAAAACACCTTAAAACACACATAAAGACAATAATAGTAAGCAGTAAGTCTGTGTAGCATCTGAAAATAAAAAAACTCTTCATTGCCCAATTCAGTTGTTAAAAGCCTGTCTAGAAGACAGGAGGGAGGGGATTAACCTCGCCTCCTGGAGACAGTGTTTCACAACTTCAAAGCAGCCACTGAGAAAGCCCTGTGTTGTATCCTCAGTAGATGTGGCTGGGAGGATGGTAGAACCAAGAGAAAGACCTCGATGAAAGAACCTATGAGCCGGGATGTTTGCTGGAGAAAATTCCTTCAGATAGCCTGGACCCACAGCTTTCTGGGTCATGATTTTGATTAGAATTTGACCCAAAAAGACCCACTGGCAAGCAGTGACATTCCTCTAAAACAGGAGCTATCTACTCCTTGAAACCAGCCTCAGTCAACAGTATGGCTTGCAGCATTTTGGATCAGCTAAGTTTTTGAGACACTCTTCAAAGACAGCTCCGCCATGTTGCAAATAATCCAAGTGTGATATAATTAAGGCATGTATCACCATAGCCAAATCAGACACCTCCAGGAATGAGCAAGCTGGTTCACTAGCTTTATCCGTGCAAACACATTGTTGGTCAGTGCTGAAAAATCAACACACAAGTTCAGGGATGAGTCCAGAATTATATCCACACTGCAAATCTGAGTTTTCAGGTAAATATTCCATCCTGCACAGGATAGACTCCTATTCCCTGATCTGCCTCTTGGTTGACCAACAGCATCTCTAGTTTTAAGTTTGAATTTGTTTTCCCCCATCCAATCCATTAATTATACCATACACTGGCTTAGAACAAAAGAACTTCTTTGGAATTAGATGGAAATAAGAAACAGACTGAAGTATAATCAGCATACTGATAGTACTGGACTCCAAAACTCTGGACAACCTCTCCCAATGGTACAAACTCTCTTGAAAGCAAAGGTATGATCAAGCTATATAATTATTCTCACTGTTCTGGGAGTCCATTTGCCCAAACGTCACCAAAAAAAGGGATTTTTTTTAAAATACTGCATAGTATCTTATGACATCCAACATCCTGAGATCCAATTATCTCCGTCTTCTTCTTTTAAACAAAATATTCTTGTTTTAAGGGTTTTGTGTCCTTCTGCACAGCTTAAGACTGTAAACACCTAACATCTAGAGCAGGGGTCCTCAACCCCTGGTCCGTGGCCCGGTGCCAGTCCGTGGACTTTCCAGGACTGGGCCATGGATAGGGATCTTCCCCCCTGCATGCTTGCATGGTGGGTGTGTCATGCTCGTGGGTGGGTGTGTCTCACTCATGGAGGGGGTGTCACACTTGCGGAGGGGGTATGTCGCTGACACCCCCTGTGAGTGAGCAATGCCCACTGCGAGTGAGTGACAACCCCCGCAAGCACAACCTGCATCCCCCTCAAACGGGGGGGTGCCCCCACCCCCCTGCGCATGGAGCCCGGGCCCCCCAACCAGTCCAAAAAAGGTTGGGGACCACTGATCTAGAGGACTGCAGTTGAGTTCAGCAGCTACAAAATCCAACTGCTTTCTCTAAGAACAGCAGTCTAGAGTTTGGAAGACAGACACCCAGTGCTTCTAAGCAACAAGCAGTTGAAGGACAGAGGAAATCTGTTGCTTAGAAGAAAATTGAATCTGGTCCCAAGAAACTAAAGAAGCTAGTTGAAAAGGCCATTTACTATATTTTCAGGGCAGGGCAAAAAAACAGACTTCAAGCAGCAGTTCTTTATCATACTTAGATGTAATTCTGAAGAACCTACAGAAGAGAAGCAGAATCCCACTATCCTTAGATAAAGCTCCATGACAGAATTAATGTTAGTCATTAATTTTTCCATTGTTAGAAAAAGTTTTTACAGATTGCTTCATAACCTACATGGCAGATTCCTCCTCAGTGAAGGACATGCCTTAGGTGGAGGGTTCTGGTGATGAGCTTGAAGCACAGCCAACAATCTCAGCACTGAGGCAACCAAGGCAGAACCTGCCCTGCACAGAAAAGTGATCTCTCTTCAGTCCTAGTCCTATTGAGTGCAGACACCATTCCGTGGTGATACAGTGGTGCCCCGCTTAACGATTATCCCACTCTATGACGAATCTGCTTAACGATTAGGTTTTTGTGATCGCTTTTACGATCGCAAGACGATGTTTAGATAGGAAAAAACGCTTTACGATGATCGGTTCCCTGCTTCAGGAACCGATTTTTCGTTTTACGACGATCAAAACAGCTGATTGTCAGGCTTTCAAAATGGTTCCCCGCTGTGATTCCTCACTTTACAGACACTAGAAAATGGCCGCCCTAAGGAGGATCTTCGCTGGACGATGAGGTATTTCGCCCATTAGAACGCATTAACCAGTTTTTAATGCATTCTAATGGGCTTTTTACTTTGGCTTGACGACGATTTCGTTCTACAGCGATTTTGCTGGAACAGATTATCATCGTCAAGCGAGGCACCACTGTACTCTAGTTACAGAAACCATTAATACTAATACTAATAATTTAACATAATAAAATACAACATCGCTACTTATACAACTTTTTTCCTTAGTCATCATAGGCTTTTGGCATATACTTCTACTGCATAGTTTCTATGCCTCTACCACTAAAGCCCAACTAAATTAATGGAGAAGGATGTGAAGAAACAAGACTTGGAGTAAGGGAAAGTATCCAAGATTTCTTTGGTACAGTAGTCCTGCATCTACAAAGAGAACAATCAGAATGTTCTGCTGCTGTTCTTGATGGCCCTTTTCCAAAGAAATATTTATACCTAAATTGTCTGATGGCAGAAAGTGAGCAGGAATTTAAGAACCTCTTAATCAGGGTGAAAGGGGAGAGCACAAAATATGGTCTGAAGCTCAACATAAAAAAACTAAGATCATGGCCACTGGTCCCATCACCTCTGGGCAAATAGGAGGAGAAGATATGAAGGAAGTGACAGATTTTACTTTCTTGGGCTCCATGATCACTGCAGGTGGTGACAGCAGCCACAAAATTAAAAGACGCCTGCTTCTTGGGAGGAAAGTGATGACAAACCTCTACAGCATCTTAAAAATCGGAGGCATCACATTGCCAACAAAAGTCCACATAGTCAAAGCTATGGTTTTTCCTGTACTGATGTATCGAAGCGAGAGCTGGACCATAAAGAAAGCTGACCGCTGAAGAACTGATGCTTTTGAATTGTCGTGCTGGAGGAGACTCTTGAAAGTCCCCTGGACTGCAAGGAGAACAAACCTATCCATTCTAAAGGAAATCAACCCTGAGTGCTCACTGGAAGGACAGATCCTGAAACTGAGACTCCAATACTTTGGCCATCTCATGAGAAGAGAAGACTTCCTGGAAAATACCCTGATGTTGGGAAAGTCTGAGGGCAAAAGGAGAAGGGGATGACAGAAGATGAGGTGCTTGGACAGCATCATCAAAGCTACCCACATGAATTTGACCCAACTCTGGGAGGCAGTGAAAGACAGGAGGGCCTGGCATGCTCTGATCCATGGGGTCACGAAGAGTTGAACATGACTAAATGACTAAACAACAACAAGGGCTAGGACTGCTTAACCCTAATGTTTAATAACAATATCAACAAAATTAATGCTTTGCTAAATTATAATGCTGAGATAGTGCTTGGAGTAACACAGAACAGATTTTTGTGTGCAAGGGTTGTGAGCTCCTCTCAGTTCTGAAACACGAAGAAAACTCCCATTTAAAGTTCATGTCTACAAAGGACATTTTTGTATTGTTGATAAACTTCCGAGTTCTAATAAGACAAAATACAGTGGTGCCCCGCATGATGACGATAATCCGTTCCAGCAAAATCGCTGTACAGCGAAATCGTCGCCATGCGGGGGAAAAACCCATTGGAATGCATTGAAAACCAGTCAATGTGTTCCAATAGGGGAAATACCTCATCGTCCAGCGAAGATCCTCCATAGGGAGGCCATTTTCCAATCCCTGTCTAAGGACAGGCATAGATGAGCAAATGGACGTCCAAAGAGCCTTTCTTTCCCACTATTGGGCTGATAGAGCTCAGAACGTGTAGGAACAGTACTTTTGCTTTCATGAAAAGGAAAAAGGAGGGGGTAGAGCAGGGTCTGGGCACAAGGCCACGCAGGCGCAGAATGCCTTCAACCATTCCTTGCTTGCCTTTCTAGACCGTTCTGAGTTCGGTGGAAGCTGAACCAAACCCTGCCTCCCCTTTTTTTCTGCCTTGCACCGGCGGGGAGCTAGGTGCAAGTGCGCAAGAAGAGGGAGGAGGAGGGGGTGTCATTTCGTGTGTTAGTGTCAGTTGAAGGCACGAGCCACGATGTTACTGTGGTGGCTGCCCTCCTGCCATGAGGGCACCAAACATGAGGGGGGAAAGTGCCCGTTCCTTTCCATCATTTGTTGGGGACTGCGGCAGTGGTGGCGGCTCCTGGAGGATCCTCCTGAGCACGGGCTATGACCTACCTGCCCAGCTACTGGAGTGGTGGCAGTTCCTGCAGCACCCTCCACGCCTTGCTCAAATCTTCGTGGCGACGCCAACCCCATGGGCTGCCTCAGTGTCATCTCACTTTAATGCCCAGCCTCTTAGGTTTGGCCAAGGCAGCGGAGACCGGCTGGAAAGCCAGAAGCGCGAACGGGCCCAGTGAGGCTGGAGGCAAGAGTCCAGGAAATTCGAATGGCCTCCTCGGCAGGCTCTGCCTCCAACCGGTGAGTCCATCCGCGCTACTGGCTTTCCAGCCAGGCTCCTCGGCTATTCTCCCAGGAAGCCATTGGGTGCCTTCTCGGAGAAGCAGGAACAGATGGAACGAAACTGCCGCTCGGTGCCTCTTCTGATCACAAAGGAGGAGGAGGGGAGAGAGTGCTCTGCGCTTTCTGCCCGGCCTCGCTCCCAGAGAGCAAGGGAAACTCCACATCCAGCATCAAGCTGGGTGAGAGAGTTCAAGGCAGGAGACTGTCGGGCTCCCTGCCTGAGGACGGGAAACCACCCAGCTCTGAGCAGGTGAGGCGGGCTTGCTGCCTCCCCCTCCTGCCTGTTCCTACTTCCCTCCAATGCCGGCGAGTGAGCGAGCAAGTTGAGTGAGTAAAAGGCTAGTTTTTCATCTCCGAAGGGTGTCGCCACCGCCTGGGATGCCATGGTTTTTTAAATATTCTTTCACTGTCCCTGCTGGTTTGACTGCTTGCCTGCTGCCTCCTCCTCCTCCTCCTCCTCTTTGTGGGTTCCCTTTGACCTCTGCTCACCTCCTCCCACAAGGCTTAAACTTTGGGACTTGGGGTGGGACGCCACGGGTTGGCAGCCAGAGTCAGAAGGAAGACAAAAGAGGGGACTGAGGCAGCTCCTCTTTGCCCATCATGAGGTGGATCCCTTTCCTCACAGGGCGATGGAATGGCGCACCGTGGGGTTGTGTAAGGGACTGGGGAGAGAGAGAAAGAAACCCCTCCGCAGGAGACTGACAGAGAGTGAGGGCATCTGGGGGTACAGCTGCTCCACTCATTCCTCTCCCACCCCGTCCCGATCAGCTCTGCAAAGCAGGCTGGCAACACCGGCCATCCTGGCTGGTGGAAAATAGGCCAGGCGGAGGGAGAGGGAGGCAATTACTTCTTTCTGCTGCCGATCACCTTTGCAGCAACAGCCCCCCACGCCGAAGGGGCATGTGTGTGTGACGATCAGGGACCTGATTGTCATACAGCGAGAAAGCCCCATTGGAACCATCGTTTTGCGTTCGCTATAGCGATTGCAAAAAAGTCATCGTCAAGCAATTTAGTCATCAAGCGTGGTTGTTGTAATGCAGGGCACCACTGTAGATCTTATAAATATCACTGGAGGTCATGATTTTACTCCACTGCCTTACTTTAACCTTACAATGACTATGTGAAATGATGTAACTGATTCAAACATGATGTCTGAATAAGAACTCAAAATTATCATAGACTGATGCCTAAACTACATGGTACATTAATTCAGTACAGTGGTGCCTCGCATTACGACGTTAATTCGTTCCAGCGAAATCGCTGTAGAACGAAAACGTCATAATGTGAAAATAAAAAACACACTGAAACGCATTAAAATCCATTTAATGCGTTCCAATGGGCTAAAAACTCACCATCCAGCGAAGATCCTCCATGGGGCGGCCATTTTCAGTGGCTGCCTTGTGAGGAATCCGTTCCAGAAAACAGCGGGGAGCCATTTTATTTACCCGGTGGCCATTTTGAAACTGCCGATCAACTGTTGGAAAATCTTCATTTTGCGAAGAATCGGTTCCCCATCATCCCAAAGGGAAACAAGCCCATTGAGATCATCGTTCTAAATCACAAAAACTGTCGTAATGCGGTTTCGTCATAATGTGGGGCAATCGTAAAGCGAGGCACGACTGTAACTCATATTTAGGGTTACTCTTTCAAATGTGCAGATTACAACTACTATATGGTGGGGGGAGTTGTTTAAATCTCCCTCCACTCAGCATTTCTCTGACATCGCTCTACCACCACCACCATACCTTCCACTGGAGCAGATGTTTTGACCTCAACTCAGTATCGCAATAATCTGGTTGATAACTAGAACATTGTGAAGTGTTTCAGTACACTAATCTGTTCAGACACGTAGTTAAGGAACACACCAAAGAAGCAGATGAGAATGCCAAAACCAGCCTGCAAGCCCTGGCCACTATCCCAGGCAGCCTGTGTGCATGTATACTGACAGTAGGACAGGGGCTTGCTGAATTTTATTTCTGTCAGCAAAAATTCGTAATGCAACATTTTTGTGGAATGTTGCATTACTGCAGAGGTGGGCCAGTTATAAATTATTTAAAAACAAACAAACCAGAAGTGGCTCAAAGTTCACTTTTACTTTGCAAATAAAGTAGGACGGGTTAAATGGTTCTGTGACCTATTTACAGTAAAGGGTAAAGGAACACTCCTGAAGGATTCTAAGAGTACCTGTTCACCTTTCATGCTAGAAAAAAGGGCCCAGAAGAGTACAGATGGCACCAGCTATGGGGGTTTCATGTGCCCCCCTCTTATCTATTGCATATCCTACTCTAGAAGACCCCCCCCCCGAGCTTTGTTGGAAGAATTCTCCATCCACATTCATGTAGTATATTTTAAAGAAATTATATTTAAATTCCATTCATACCGCCTCTTTAGTGTTGCTTACTTGAATCCTGAATCAGTTTAATATGGAATTACATCCAACATTTTCTATACACAAATCATACAGAACTGTTTGGAAATACTGTATTGTTTACTATACAAATATGATAAACAAATGAACAACACGTAAATAAAACTGTTAAAGCATAGGAAGCATATTCCCTGCACACACATTTTTAGAAAGATAGCTATTTGAACAGGTAACTGGTATTAAATGATGTCAGTATAAGTACTGAATTTTAATAACCATGCAGTGGGTTTTAGATATCCTTATAGCATACAATCAAGAAATTATTACACCTTGTAACTGTGAACTCAGGTGTAAGAAGGTCATTTTGATTTTCTTCCTATCAGTTAAAAATAATTTGAAATTTAGATGTGCATTTTAAAATAACCCATTTAGCTTTTTAGGTCACTTCAGAAAGAAAGAGATGGAAGTATCATCCTACATATCTTAACTTTAATAGCTATAGTCCTAACTCAAACTGTATTCGTATATATGGCTAAGAAAAAAAATTAAACTGAAATAGGGATATAGTATACCTTTTTATATAGTATTGATACAGCATCGGGTTTAACAATGAATACCATTCAGCTGATATTTCAATAAAGATTTACAAGTTTAAACAACTTTTGGAATTTTATAAAATGAAATATAAAGGCTAGATATTTTTGTCATTTATTCTGTGTTTGCACTGGTTGCGTATTTTATTCAAGAATTTTTGATCACCGGATCCACATTGAAAGCATAACTAAATATACAGTCCACAATCCTATTTGTTAACTATGCTGTATAATGGTAATAACATAAATCGCAGGGCAAATTTCCACTAGTTAATAAGCCACCACACAGTGCACCAATTGCACAAAGTTACATATGACAACTTACAAACTGGCAGCAATTCACCACTGCAGTTTATACCAGTGCACTTATGCCACAGTAACTAACCAAGAGTATTTTGGTAATTCCCAAACAGCTATATATGTAGCATTGTTTCATAAAGATCATGTCAGGATTTGTTTCTTTAAGTGAACAAGGGGTTAAATTTAATATTGTAGTAAGAATGTAAAGTCATGCCTGCAACGTAAAGTCAATGGATAAATGATAGCATACAGATGGGACAAGCTTAGGTAATGTTTGTTGACCATGTTCAGCTGCCATGTCTGCAGTGATAGGCTGCTCTCACTATTTAAGCAAGTGAGTGAGAACAGCACTTCGCCACTCAGTTGTGAGTCTGGTGGTGATTACTTTACTTATGTGAATGTCATGTTGCTCTGAGATATCTATGCCAATGTATATATTGCCATGTATATATGTCTGACCAAGTCTAATATATTATGCTATAAGTCTTATTAGAACTCTCCCCGTGCAATTTCTTACACGTCCGCGTCTTTGCTCTGCTTATTAAAGGGGATTTGAAGCTATCAGATAAGAGACTCTGTGTAACTTGTTATCTTGGGCTCCAAGGGCTGTTTTCCCTAACAGAGTGTCTTGGATAGCACTTTTTAAATAATGGTTAATACCTATTTGCCTCCTAAGTGGCCTCTGATTTAAGAAGATATTTGTCATTACAGCCAAACTGGGCAAACAATGATTTGCATATACAATGAATCTGACTGCAATTTAAAATCTGTGTTACTGTGTAACTGAAATCTGCAGACAATATTGTAGTTCAAATCCCAGTTTATTCATTTCATCAAGCTAGTATGGATGTAAAGAGATAAGAAAGTGGGACATATAATAGCCAAAGTAATAAGAAACAAAAATACATTATTAGTTCTAAACAGGGTTCATGAAATGTAATACAGTATATAGTTTCCTGTGCACCGAATTCCAAGAGCCTTTCCTCTTTAAAGAAGGTAATAGGTATGTACTGAATACAGTGGTGCCTCCACTTATGACCACAATCCGTACCAGAAGATGGACGTAACTCGAAATGGTTGTAAGTCAAAGCACCATTTCCCACAGGAATGCATTGAAATGCAATTAATCCTTTCCGGCCAAAGAAAAAAAATACCAAAAAAAAAATCCAAAAAAAATAAGCAAGACTCATTGGAAATGCTATTAATCCCTTCCAGCCGAGCGGGGTGGGAAGAAAAGCAATCAAGTGTGCAAGACCCTTTGGAAACGCACAGAAAACAAATGGAGCAGATCGGAAATACACAGAGAACAAAGGGGACAGGTCAGAAATGCAAAAAGAACAAAGGAAAAAGCAAGGGAAGCATGCAGGATCCATTGGAAATGGGGAGAAAACCCCAAAAAGCAACCAAACCCCCCCAAGACCCATCAGAAATGGGGGGGAAACCAAAAAAACAACCAAACCCCCCAAGGCTCATCAGAAATGGGGGAAACCCCCAAAAAAGCAACCAAACCCCTAATACCCATCGGAAATGGGGGGAAAACCAACAAATAACCCCCCAAGACCCATCGGAAATGGGGGAAAACACTCATCGGGGGGGCAAATTAACAGAATAAATCTGACCTCTAACCTTATAAAGTAACAATACAGTAACCCAGTAGAGATATGGGAAAATCCACAAGATTTGCAACAGATGCATATTGGAAATAACGACTTTGCATCTTGATAATCCAGAAATATAATGACCATCAAATTTAAGCAGCCCATAAAAAGTGACAAATCTCATAATACATATTAGACCAAGTTTCATTTCTGAAAATTTTAAACTTAAAACAATTCATATGAGGTATACAGTGGTGCCTTGCTTAACGAGGAAATCGCTTGACGATTAGGTTTTTGCGATCGCAAAAGTGATCACAAAACGATGGCTTAAATGGGAAAAATCCGCTTCACGATGATCAGTTCCCTGCCTTGGGAACCGATTTTCGCATTACGACGATCTAAACACCTGATCGTCGGGTTTCAAAATGGCCACCAGCTGAAGAAAATGGTCCCCCCCTGTGTTTAGGGATGGATTCCTCGCTGCACAGGCACCGAAAATGCCTGCCCCTATGGAGGATCTTCGCTGGACGGTGAGTTTTCAGCCCACTGGAACACATTGAACGGGTTTCAATGCATTTCAATGGGCTTTTTTATTTTGCTTTACGATGTTTTCGCTCTATAGCGATTTCGCTGGAACAAATTAACATCGTCAAGCGAGGCACCACTGTATAATTAAAAGACAGTTTAATGTACTAGAGCACAACTCAAGCACAACACTAATGAAAATATATAGTAAAAATTGCATAGATACTCTTATGTATTCAAATGGAAGTTTTCAGAAACAAAAATGTTAAATTATCCAACATATGCACAGCATATGAAAGAAATAAAATTCAAAATTAAAAGGAATAAATAATTATCCACCAAGGATACCTCAGTATTATGTGCATGTGTACAGTGTAAAGATGTTAATGCTACTATCCAAGAGGCACACAATATTGTAATAAGAACCACAGTGTCCTAATCTTCACATAGCAATAATTTCAAACTGATATTATTATTCTCATTTCCTTGAATAATATCCATACTCCAGGGTCATTTTCCTTCTCATATTCAATATTGTGCATGCTTGTATCAGGATTCCTTTCTTCATATCCTGTCATAGTATCAATCACTGCCTCCTGTCCACTCAATCCACTTTTGATTTATCAGCCACCGTCTTTCTGGACTCCATAACTCGACCCAAACCATTTTAACAAGACATTGACAAATAGCACTCAGTATCGCATCAACCTGTTCCACTTAGTAAACTAAGAAACACTAACTGTGACATCTCTGCGTAAGTATTCCGTTCCATTCCCCAGACTGATGTATATTAATGAGGAGATGGCATTTGAAATGCTTCTTCCACATCAGCATCTAATATGATCAAATTAGGAAATGGGATGATTTATTAAATTTGGTAGAGCTGAAATATTTCTTTATATCACTATATCTGTGGTTTCAGAAAGTGAGCTGTTGCTTTCAATTTTTCTACTGAGGATGTGTCTGCATTTCACAGACGAATTATTGCCTTTAAAAAGATTGCATGAAGACAAAATGTTATTACGCAAATGCTCAGTAAAACAAACTAAATCAGTTTTAAAATTCCTAATTTAATGTAAATCTTGGCTGTTTTGCTGAAATGCAGTTTGTGATCTTATTAAGTCTTATTTGCATCATACTGTTTTGCTGAAGGACAATTTTGAACCTTTAGTATTACTAGAAAACCTCAATTCTTGACTCAAGGTATACCTAAAAGAAAATAATTACAATGTGAACATAAATTTATCTCTTTGATGAAGAAAGTGTATATAAGGTGATATTTAAATCACAAGAGATAACAAAATGGGGAAATACCTTTAATTTCCAAACTGAGAATTTGAACTTCAGTAATTTCACTGAGATAAGAGATTTTATTATAAGATTATATGTATTTTGAATCATTATAGTTAAATTCATAAACCCAGTTTCCATGGACATTACTCGCCAAAAATAATGGAAATTTACCTTTTAAGTTCACTACGTAAAGTCTAATTCAAAATATAACAAAACGCTATATTAAAGTTGGGTTCCTTTTTTCCCTCTTTTGGGTCCCTTCTCCCAAGATCCACCAAAGTCCAAGCCTGACCTACTTTCAGAGGAATGGGTTATTTTATTTTAAATAACTTTTGAAGGGTTATGTTCTCTTTTCATTGGAAAAGAAAATAACTCACAAAAAAGTCAAAGGCACAACAGGAAAAGAAGAAAATCAAGTAAGAGTCAGATTGACAAAAGCTGAGCAAGGCCTATAATGACAGAACTTTTAGGAAGTCACTAATTCATAGGGTCAACATAAGTCAGCAGCACCATAAATCAGCTCTGATCTGGCCACTGTGATACATGCGCTAGTTATTTCTCTGCCGGAGTTGTAGATAGAAAGTGTCAGGAAACTTCAAGGAGTCCAAAATGCCAGATTGTTGACTGGGGCTGGTTACAGGGATCACACAACCCGTTACAGCAGCTCCACTGACTGCCAATCAGTTACAGGGCACAATTTAAAGTGCTGGTTTTAACCTATAAAGCCCTAAATGGCCTGGGTCCAAGCTAACTCAAAGACTGTATCTCCCATTATAAGCTGGCTCTGGTGTTAAGATAATCAGGACAGGCCTTTCTCTCAGTTCTACTACCTTTGCAGATTTATTTGATGGGGACACAGGAGAGAGCCTCTTCTGTTGCTGTACACAGACTTTGGAACTCTCTCCCACAGGAGGCCAGACTAGCCCCATCTCTGCCATCCCTCCGCAAGCAGGCAAAAACTTTTCTCTTCAGGCAAACCTTCCCTCAGTAACCAGCTACCTCTGCGTGATTTTTTAAGATACTGTATTTTTCTGTGTATAAGATGCTACTTTTTCCTAAAATCATTACACTAAAAATTGAGGGGCGTCTTTTACACAGAAGTAAGCTGTGACAGCTGAGGAGAGAACAAAACTGCACATATCTTGCCTCTGTAAACAGGCTTCCTTCAGTCATGAGGCTTAGTTTCCTACAGTCAGGAGACTTAGCTTCCTCCAATCACAAGCCTTATGGATCTGATGTCAGCTGATGCTGAACAAACCAACTGGAACACACCTGATTGGAGCTGGAGCCTGTAGGCTCAACATTCAACAGGGACTCCTAATGTCCGAGCATTCTGAGCACAGAGGCTGAATACTCAAAGCTAATTTTTCTTAATTTTTGGGTTAGAAAAGTGGGGAGGTGTCTTATAAACGGGGGCATGTTATAAACAGAAAAATACAGTAGGTTGTTATGTATTACTGCTTTGACTGGGTTTTTAGCACAACTTGTGCTTTTCCATTTTGGTGTTTTCCATTTCTCAGAGTGACCAGTTTTTAAAAGTTGTATACTTATTGATCTTTGCCTCAATATTACCTGTTAATAATGGAAGATGCCTCCTTATTCATTGCTCATAGTTTTAAATATCATCTCTTAGTGATATTAACCACTGTTGTATGCTCATTGTTTACAACGTTAAATATTCTCTCTCATCTTCGCTGGACGGTGAGTTTCAAACCCATAGGAATGCATTAATCGGGTTTTAATGCGTTTCTATGGGCTTTTTTATTTCGCATTATGTTTTTGTTCTACAGCGATTTCGCTGGAACGAATTAACGTCGTAATGCGAGGCACCACTGTACTGAAAGACAAAATGCTAGCATATCTTCCCTCAGTCCTCTTTTTCAAAGGCTAACCATGCCCAGTTCTTTCAGCCTTTCCTCATCGGGTCTGCATCATTTCCACACTGCCACTTAGTAGTAGTATACAGCTTGCAGAATAGTCAATAAATAAGTAGGCAGCCAGTGCAGGTTTTGCACCACAAGGCCAATATGTAGGGTACCAAATGCTCGACTCAATATTCTAGGACACCCATATGTTAAACATAATTTGTAATTCATTGAATGTAAAATCCTAATATGAAATTAACTGTGCTTAAGTAACTATGGCCCAGCTATATGATCCAGCTAAAGTCAAACCTCATGAACCAACTGAAGTTCCCAACAGGCATTTCTCAGTATAGATTCCTTGAAAATCTCATGAAAATGATGGGTCCAGAAGCAACCACAAACTATGCACCTGCTCCTCCAAGGGGAGTGCCAGCTCCATTCCGAACAAATAAACTCCCTAGTTCCCAAATCTCAGAAGCTCTTGCCCATGAAGTCTCTGTCTTACTAGGATTCAGGATTCAATAGCATCTCTAAAGCAAATATTATGATTTCTACACAGCAACATAAAGAAAGCTGACCGCCGAAGAATTGATGCTTTTGAACTGTCGTGCTGGAGGAGACTCTTGAGAGTCCCCTGGACTGCAAGGAGAACAAACCTATCCATTCTAAAGGAAATCAATCCTGAGTGCTCACTGGAAGGACAGATCCTGAAGCTGAGGCTCCAATACTTTGGCCATCTCATGAGAAGAGAAGACACCTTGGGAAAGACCCTGATGTTAGGAAAGTGTGAAGGCAAGAGGAGAAGGGGATGACAGAGGACGAGATGGTTGGACAGTGTCATCAAAGCTACCCACATGAATTTGACCCAACTCTGGGAGGCAGTGGAAGACAGGAGGGCCTGGCGTGCTCTGGTCCATGAGGTCACGAAGAGTCAGACACGACTAAACGACTAAACAACAACAACAGAGCAACCGGAATGCTCTGAGATTCATTTGAAAGGTCCACAAACTTCTAATCATTTTTCAGCTGCTAATTATGACATCATACCATTCAAACTTCACACAGACTATCTGATATCAATGACACTATGTAGTGCTTCATTCATCTTCATAGCACATTTGCAGCTTTTCACCTCTGTTTGTATTACACAATTCAAATATTTATTTTTAATTTTAATAATTTGTGAGTGCTACTTTGTATTATTTTGCTTTAGTTTTACCTTGAGATCAGACCAGATCTCCTAGCATCCTTAGTGTGGTTATCCTGTAAAACACACATTTATTTCTTGCTGTCTTGCAGTGGTACAGCAAGTTAAATACACGAAGTCTTACTTTATATCATTATGTTGTCAGAAGTCACAGCTAGGTTGCCCTTATATCCAGTCTAAGCATCAACCTATTAATCAGTTATAACAAGGCTCTCCAAAGTTTTCACTGTGAGGGCCACATAATATATTTTTCACATTTTCAAGGGCTGAAGGAATATGTGTGCACACTCCTGCGCACCCGCACTCCCACCCGCACCCACACTGGCCAGATAAAAAGGCAAGGTGGGCCAGATGCAGTCCGGGGGTCGTACTTTGGAGACCCCTGACTTACAACATCAAAGTAATGTTAAAATTACTGGACATTAAGGCAACCAATATCTTCCATTTACACTGCTTAATTCTAAAGGTAACATAGGATAATTCTCATTCCAGATGTTAATAACAATAACCATGTGTTGTTAAGTTGTTTCCAATTTATGTAAATACTCCCAGGGATTTCTAGGTATAAAGTATTCAGACGTATTTTATCAATGCCTCTTTAATTGCACTCTTGGACCATGCAGCTTGCATAGGTGGCAAGGCACTTAATCCCACCAGTCTTCCATTCTCCAGGTGATCTCAGCTATCATCTCTTCTGGAATATACAATGAGGATTCAAACTCCCAACCCCTGGCTCCACAGCCAGACCCTCCTACTCTCTTGGTTATACCAGTTTCTATACATGTTAAGGCATACATAGCAATATATGCTATCTAATTGAACTTATTTTACAAGTTGGGAACTTTCATACCTCCTTGTTCTGCTCTTTGATCTTGATCTCTGAGATCGATATGATTTTCCATGCCCTCTAGATCGGCTGCGACTTTGTTTTCTCTTGGATCCATATGACGAGCTGCTGCTAGATCTTTGCCTGCGCCTAAAACAGATATTGATGGAAAACCTACTTGTCAATAGGAAATAAAATAATTAAGATTTATCATTTGCACTAGTCAACCAGATGATCTGCATACATACAGCGGTAGAGATCTGGTGAGTCAATGTCCCCATACATTCTATTGATACAAATGGGCTTACTGAAACTGTGACTTACTATGCTAAAATAAGTCATAGTTGAAACAGGCTCATTTGAAGCAACGGAACTTTCAGCAGAGTTGACTCACAAATCCTCACTGATTCAATGGACTGACTCTAGAGCGATTTATTATGCTAAGCAACAGAATTTTGGCCATTGTGGGGAAAAAACACATAGATAACAGCTACATTCTTCATAAGAACAGGTTACTTACCTGTAAACATGGTTCTTTAAGTGGATTCTCTATGAATACACACTAATGGGTTAAACAGCGCCTGCGCTGGTTCCTCTCGGAATTTTCCAGAGCTATGAGGGAAAAGATACAATGTTTGAGTTGCCCTGCACTGCGCAAGTGCAGCCCGCCAAAAATCCCCAGTTCCATGTGCCCGCACATAGAGAGAGTTGGAACTCAGTCAGCAGTGACGGACACGTGGGGAGGTTGGGCGGGTCGTGTGTATTCATAGAGAATCCACTTAAAGAACCATGTTTACAGGTAAGTAACCTGTTCTTCTTTAAAGTGGTTCTCTATGAATCCACACTAATGGGTGACTACCAAGCTACTTACAGGATGGTGGGCCGTCACTGCAGCAGTGATGTCAGGATAGCCCTCCCGAATCTGGTCTCATTCTTGGCCCTGAGGTCCAGTCTGTAGTGTTTGATGAATGTCGATACACTGGACCAGGTAGCTGCTCTACATATATCGGGGATGTCTACCCCACGCAAAAGGGCCGTGGATGTGGCAACAGCTCTTGTAGAATGAGCACGCAGGTTTTCAGGGAGAGGTTTGTGCTGCAACTCATAGGCCAACGAAATGGTGGAAACCAACCATCTGGACAGGGTCGACGTCGAAGCAGCAGTCCCTTTACGTTGGCCATAATAACACAAGAACAGTCTCTGGACTTTCCTGAAGTCCTTGGTCCTTGAGATATAAAAGGATAATGCACGACGAACGTCCAAACAGTGGAGTGTGCGTTCAATATCTGAAGACGGTTCAGAGAAAAGAGTAGGTAGCAACAGAGGTTGGTTGACATGAAAGTCCGACACCACCTTGGGGAGGAAAGAAACATCTGGGTATAACACCACCTTGTCCTTGAAAAATTGGAGGTAAGGGGAATCAGCCCGAAGAGCCGCCAATTCACTAGCCCTACGGGCAGAAGTGATTGCCACAAGGAACAAAGTTTTCAGGGATAAAAACTTCAAGTCACAGGTTGCCATTGGCTCAAAGGGGGGACGAACCAGTGAGTGCAGTACTGTTTGTAAAGACCACTGAGGTAATGGCCGTCGCACAGGGGGTCTCATGTTGGACAGACCTCTGAAGAAAGCTTTCACCGTCGGATGGGAAAACCATCTCGAGGATTGAGACCCCTTTGGTTGGAAAGTTACAATGGCTGAGGTGTACACCTTTAAGGTAGACTTGGTTAAGCCAAGATCAAACAGGTGTCTGAGATACAGTAGCAAAGTAGATAAAGAGACGGGAGATGCTTGTAAACCCCGCTCTGTAGTGAATTTGAGAAAACCTTGCCACTTGTGTTGGTAGAGCCGCATGGTAGAAGGCTTTCTCGCCTTGTCCAGGACCTCCATTATTGATGGGATATCTTCCACGCTGTCAATTGGAGGGAGTCCAGGTCTGGGTGGAAGATCGACCCCGAGTCCTGAGTGATTAGGTGTGGGATGAGGGGAAGCTTGACCTTGTCGACTGCTGTCTGCAGAAGTAGAGAGAACCAAGGTTGTCTGGGCCACCAAGGTGAAATCAAGATTGCTTCTGCTTGCAGCTGGAGGGCTCTGACCACTGATCTCTGAACCAATGGCATGGGAGGAAACATGTATAGAAGGCCCTTGTGCCAAGGGATCATGAAAGCATCTCCCAACGATCCCGGGCCCCGTCCTGCCCTGGACGCGTAGCAGGGACACTTCTTGTTGGAGTCCTTGGCGAACATGTCGATTGTCGGAGTTCCCCACCTGTGGCAGAGTTCCTGAAAGATTTCTGAGTCCAGTTCCCATTCGTGATTTTGAGTGGAACGGCGACTGAGCTCGTCTGCAACGATGTTGTCTGTGGTGGCTATGTGGATGGCTACCGGGTAGATGTGCTCCTGGTAGCACCACTCCCAGAGATGTATTGACAGGAACAGAAGGGACTTTGATCTTGTTCCCCCCGCTTGTTCACGTAAAACATCGCTGTGGTGTTGTCTGTGATGAGCTGAATCGCCCTGCCTCTCACAAGAGGTAGGAAGGACTTCAAGGCCTTTATGATGGCTAACAGCTCCAGGTGGTTTATGTGCAATTTTTTCTCCTGAGGGGACCACAGAGCGTTGATCTGATGACCCTCGCAATGGGCGCCCCATCCCAGTGGACTCGCGTCTGTAGGGACTTGAGTTGTCAGATGGACAGGGCGGAAAGGACGCCCCACCAAAAGGTGAGGTCGGAAAGTCCACCATTGCAGCTGCTGTGCCAACTCCGAGGTGACAGTGAGGAGCTTGTTTTGACTGTCGAGGAGTGGATTGAAGAGGGACAGCATCCAAATTTGAAGTGAACGCATCTTGAGGCGAGCATGGGACAGGGTCGCCGTTGTAGAAGCCATGAGGCCTAGCAGATGTTGTGCAAGGCTTGCTTTTACTCTTGCCCTTGGCCTGAACTTTTTTATGGCTCTTACTAGCTTCTGGATGCGTTCTGGCGGCATGAACATCCGGGCGTGCACTGAGTCTAACCTCGCTCCGATGTAGTCCACCACCTGAGAGGGATTTAGCTTGGACTTTTCGTGATTGACGGTAAGACCTAGTGACTGTAACGTCTGGAGAACATACTGAGTGTCCTTTAAGGCCTGATGTCTGGACGTCGAGACAATCAGCCAGTCGTCGATGTAGGGAAACACCTGGATCCCTTGAAGGCGCAGGTATGCTGCCACCGGAGCCATGCACTTGGTGAAAGTCCTGGGTGCTGTGGAAAGGCCGAAGGGTAAGGCCACAAACTGATAGATGGTGTTGTTGAAGAGTAGACGCAGATATTTCCTGTGGCTCCTGTGTATGGTGACATGGAAATATGCGTCTTTTAGATCCAGGACCACAAACCAGTCTCCCTGCCTGAGAAGATGGATGATGGACTCTAAGGTCACCATCTTGAACTTGCGTGCCTTGAGAAACTTGTTGAGGCTTCTCAGATCGAGGATGGGACGAAGGCCCCCGTCCTTCTTTGGAACCAGAAAGTATCGGGAGTAAAAACCGTCGAGGACATCCTCTGATGGTACCTTCTGGATAGCCCCTTTCTGAAGGAGAGTCAGGATTTCCTCCTCTAGGATCGGATCGAATGATGTAGGGTTGACCTGTCCTAGAGGAGGTAACTTTATAAACTCCAGGCGGTAACCGGAGGTGATAATGTTGAGAACCCAGATGTCGTTGGTGATGAGAGTCCAGTTGTGAAGGTAAGGAGAGAGGCGGGTGGTGTGGGAGGATGGTACTAGAACAGTCAGGAAGTCAAAGGTACTGTTTTTGTTTTCTTGCAGACGTCTTGAAAGACTGCTTCTTGCGAGGTGGTTGTGGTCTGAAAGCAACAGATGAAGAAGATGATGCCTGAGGAGGACGCTGAGAAGAATTGCCCCCATAAGAACGGTAAGTACTGGTGGATGGCTGCTGATAGGAAGGGGAGGTATATTTGGAACGCCACTGTGGTTTGAACTGTTTAGTTTGAGGTTGCACTGAGTAGGACTTGGCTGTCTTTTTACTCTTGTGCAAACTCTCCAGGTTTTCATCGGTGTTTTGGCTGAAAAGACCTGAAGCATCAAAGGGGAGGTTTTCCACCCTAGTTTTAATGTCCTCAACGATATTAGCTGAACGCAGCCAAGCATGTCTCCTCAAGGTGATGAGGGAGGCAAAGTTCTTAGAAGTGGCTTCTGCTACATGGCGGGCGGCAAGCCGTTGATATTTGGACACCGTGAGGGCCTCAGCATGTGTATCTAGACAGAGCTGCCTTATATCTTCTGGTGCAAGTTGAAGGGCTGGGAGAACCCTGGACCAAAGTTGTTTTTGGTAGGCCCCCATGGCAACCAGATAATTGACAGCACGTAGGGTGAAGGTTGTCATAGAATACATGCGGCGTGCAAGGATCTCAAGCTTCCTTCCCTCTTTGTTGGTTGGTGTAGGGTGGCCCTTTGCTGGAGTCTTAGTAGAGCTAGACTCCACTATTAAAGAATTAGGAGCCGGATGCATGAGAAGAAAAGATGTATTCTCTCCATGTATTCTATACAGATTTTCAGTCCTTTTAGAGATAGTGGTAGCATTGGCAGGATGCTCCCAGAATTCCTTAATAAGATCCATCAATTCTGGGATGAAGGACAGACTAACTGGATGTGTCCTCTCCGCTTCAATGTCTCCGAAGATTAAATTTTCTTCCCTTCTTGGAGACTGTTCGACCGCTAGCTTTAGAGCTTGGGCCATACGAGCAACTATCTGAGTGTAGGAAGAAAAATCTTCCGACGGAGAAGATGGTTTAAGGTTAGCCGCCTCTGGAGGTAAAGGCTCCCCAGGAACAGGGACTTCTAGGGACACCTCAGACTCGTCCTCTTCGACGTCGGAGGAATCTTCCTTGGCATGTTCTTCCTCCGAAGGATAGGAAGAAGGGGGGGGAAGTATCCCCGAGCCCGAGGGTGCCGTTTTCGGGCGCGAAGGAATCCCATCCTGAGGTTGCAGAGGTACACCAGGAGGGACGACGGGAGCGTCTGTCGACGTCGATGGTTTCGTGGAGCCCATATCCACCGGCTTCTTCGGGGGAGGGCTTCGACATGGAGACCGGGAGCGAGAGGATGAGGAATAGGAGTATTTGGTTCTCTTTCTCCTATGTCTCCTTTCTCTCGAGGTCGAAGAGGACTCGGTGGACGAATCTCTTCTTCGCCGTCTCCGGTGGGACCTCTTCCGACCCCGACTGTAATCTGAGTCGGACGGTGAGGAGTCCCTTCGGCGTCGGTGGCCTCGTCGGTGCTTCTTTCGGTGACGGCGCTTCTTTCCCGATGGCTCGTCGTCGGCCGAATTGGAAGCTGGACACCGAGGGATCGGTTCTTCAACAGGCTTAGTTGGTCGACCCCGTGGGGGGGGGAGGTGATGGAGAACGACCCGACTCCGAGAGGAGTGAAGGAGATCGGGTTGTTCGCCCGGTAAGTATCGGGCTGAGCGGAACGCTCTCGGCGCCGGCAACGAGCTTGTCGAGCTGGCTAACCGTAGGCGATTTCCCCAAATCCACCGGAGGCGGTTGGCAAGGTGGAATGGGAGCGCCCTGATCGGAGACCGAATCCCGGTCCCGAGAAGAGTCTTCCAGGAGTGGAGAAGGCACCGACGCCGAAACAGGTGAAACGACGAGGGTTATCTCCTTGGTCTTCGGTTTGGCCTTTGGTGCGGCCTTGGATGCAGCTTTCTTCGTCGGTCCCGAGGTCGAAGCAGGGACATCGGTAGACTTCTTTCCCATAGGCAACTTCTTAGACTTTGCCTTGGAAGCCTTCTTGGGAACATCTTTGGACGTCGACGGGGGTGAAGAGGAGACCAAAGTCACCTCCGAACGAACAGTGGAGACGGATTGAACAGACTCCATATCTGATGGTTGGGAAGCGGACAAAGTTTGGTTCCAAAGGAAAAACTTGAGTCGTTGCTGGCGAGATTTTAGGGTCGCCTTAGTAAATTCTTTGCAATGTCGACAATTTGTGGGCGAATGGGTTTCACCCAGACAGAACAAACACAGGGAGTGGTGGTCCTGGAAGGGGAGCTTCCCGGAGCAAGCAGAACAGCGGCGAAAAGGTCCCTTTTTCGCTGACATAAGCTAAGCAGTCCACAAATGCAGCAGAGGAAGTAGATAATTGAAAGGATCCTGCAGGCGCGTGGCGCCTCAGCAGGCGGTAACAGGCCTCAATAAAGATGAAGGGAATCGAAAGTACTTGCAATTAAGGCGCCAGAGGCAAAAGGCAGGTCAGGCGGTCCGAGTTCAGGGCAACCGAGATGCGGATAAACGAGGAACAAGCCAGGTCAGGTCCGAAATGTCCGAAATAGGCGAAAGGAGAGGTGAATCTCAAGAGCTCTAACCGAGAGGTTCCAACTCCGCGGGCGGATAAATGGAACTGGGGATTTTGGCGGGCTGCACTTGCGCAGTGCAGGGCAACTCAAACATTGTATCTTTTCCCGCATAGCTCTGGAAAATTCCGAGAGGAACCAGCGCAGGCGCTGTTTAACCCATTAGTGTGGCTTCATAGAGAACCACGTTAAAGAACCAGTTATTTGCGTATCTGTGTCTAGAGGCAAGGCAACACAGAACAAAGGTTTCTTAGGGTAACATCTTAGACGTAGAAATCCTTCTCCAGATACACTTGCTAGTCATATACTTTGTTAAGTGTTAAGTATCAAGTACTGCGTAGCAAAACTCTTTGCTTATGATATGAGTTGACTGTAAGGTACTTCTAACTACCTTAGGGAATTGTAGTGCTCTGTAGTTTTATGGCTAAATTTAATTCAATTTTACATTGCTTTCATTCCTTTAGAGTTTTTACTTTTAATTTGGGTAAAACAATTGTTTAAAAAGTTTTCATATTTTAAGAGAGACAGATGAAAGTTTGCCCGTTAACTAGGAAATTGATTAACAAATTCAGGTAAAGTAAATGAAACTTCAGAATTTCCTCTTTCAAGTGATACTTTATTTTTCAGTATAATTCCCCCCCCCCCCATTCTGTAATATCCTGTCCCAATATAAATCCAATTTCTTCATTCCATCAACTAGAAATTCTGACTCTGTCATTTATCAGTTTTCTCAGCATGCTACATCTTCATAACAGCTGCTTCAAGTGTGGGAAAAAGTACAAATCTTAAGATATCAGATGAAGGCTATAGAGAGAATGTTAGGGTACGTGCTCGGCATCAATGTATGGTTGAGTTATTAACCATCACTCTACCTACCTACCTACCTACCTGTTTATTTATTTAATTTTTATACCGCTCATCTGGCCGAAGGCAACTCTAGGTGGTTTACAACATACATAAACAGCATAATTAGAATAATTAGAATTTTGAACCATGCCATTCCCAAGCATTCCATTGATACATTTGTTGAGATAAACATTCTTTATTCACCAATACATTTCAGCAAGAATGTATTTTGTTGTAGTTAAAAACTCATTAAGAGTTTATCATTTGACAGACATTCACATGTCTTCAAAAGTAGCCTTCACTCAAATAGCTACTAACCAAATTTGCATTAAGATATTGAATCATGGTATTGAGTATGCACAAGGAGATGGAGATACACATGCAATAGTACATAGCCATGTGATGTATCTTAACATGTGGCTGCAACAATCAAACAGTCCAAATTTTTCAGCTCACCCTCATAATATTAAAACAACTTTCGGAAACTCCTGAATATGATTCTATCAGCTACTCAAAAGATTTAATGGAGAGGTTATCCCACTAGCACATTTGGGGGAAAGCAGGAAAAAGCCTTCCCTATAGTAAACTTGTGGAATATTCTTCCTTGTATATTTCTTTATCTTAAGATATCTTTATTTAAGCAGTTATTTAATATGAGTACAGCGGTGCCTCACTTAACGATGTTAATTGGTTCCCAAAAAAACATCGCTAAGCGAAACACCGTTTCCCATAGGAATGCATTGAAAACCGGTTAATCCGTTCCAATGGGAACGGATTACCGTCCTTAAGCGAAAATCGCCATAGGAAATATCACTAAGCGATACAATGTTTCCCCCATTGGAATGCATTGAAGCCTATTCAATGCATTCCAATGGTTTTGCGATGTCCGTTTTCGCTATTTTTAAAGTGTCTTATAATGTTCAATAACGGTTTTAAATGCTTGGGATCGTTAGTGCACCTTGCAAAACCTGTGCAAATTTAATTTGGCTTTGTTCTGAGTGTTCGTTAATTTTTGGTGCATTTTTTCTCCCCCATGGGAATGCATTGAACTGTCAGTTTGACAGCTGTCAAACCTACAGTTCAATGCATTCCAATGGGGGAGAAAAAAATTCACCAAACCTACAGTTCAATGCATTCCAATGGGGGAGAAAAAAATTCACCAAACCTACAGTTCAATGCATTCCAAAAGGGGAGAAAAAATTCACCAAAAATTAACCAAGACTCAGAACAAAGCCAAATTAAGTTTGCACAGGTTTTGCAAGGTGCACTAACGATCCCAAGCATTTAAAACCATTTTTGAACATTTTAAGTCACACTTAAAATTGCAAAAACGGACATCGTTAAGCGAAACAGGGGGACCTAAACTGTCATTGCTAAGCGAGGCAAGGTCCCGAACATCGCTATGCGAAATTTCCCCATAGGAAACATCGCTAAACAGAGTGTAAAATCGCTCAAAAAACCCATCGCTAAGCGAATACATCGTTAAACGAGGCAATTGCTAAGCGAGGCACCACTGTAATTAGTTCCACAAGCTGTCTGGATAGTTCTTCAATTAGGTATGTGGCTCAGTTTCACACTGTTAGATGGTTAGGACCCCATTTCTATTTGCTTTGCATCATCAAGTAATAATATTTAAATAAATTAAATTATTTTCAAATCTTTTATGAGCTACCTTGGACATTATACAGTGGTGCCTCACATTACAATCGCTTCGTTTAAAGACAAAATTGCATTACAATGAACTTTTTGCGATCGCTTTTGCGACCGCAAAACGATGTTTCCTATGGGGGAATTTCGCTTTGCGATGATTGGTTCTCTGCTTCTGGAACCGATTCTTCGCAAAACGACGATTTTCCAACAGCTGATTGGTGGTTTCAAAATGGCCACCAGGTAAATAAAATGGCTCCCCACTGTGTTTAGGGACAGATTCCTCGCAAGACAGGCAGCAAAAATGGCCACCCTATGGAGGATCTTCACTGGACGGTGAGTTTTAAGCCCATCGGAACGCATTAAACAGGTTTTAGTGCATTTCTATGGGCTTTTAAATTTTGCTTTACGATGTTTTTGTTCTACAGCGATTTCGCTGGAACAAATTAACATCATAATGTGAGGCACCACTGTACAGGAAAAAGGTAGCATATACATCCATCCATTTATAAGTAAATCGTAAACATTCATCAGATCTTATTCTAATACATATTGACAGGTTATCTCTAACAACCCCCTTCATGGATTGCTGCCTTGTCGTGGCAAGGGGGCTTGAGTAACTCAGAGAAGCTATGGGCTATGCCGTGCAGGGCCACCCAAGACGGACAGGTCATAGTGGAGTCTTCTGACTAAACGCAATCCACCTGGGGTAGGAACCGGCAATTCCACTCCATGATCAGAAACAAAAGGCTAAAAGATATGACGCTGGAAGATGGGACCCTCAGGTCAAAAAGCGTCCAACATGCTACTGAGGAAGAGCGGAGGACAAGTACAAGTAGCTCCAGAGATAATGAAGTGGATGGGCCAAAGCCGAAAGGACGCTCAGCTGTGGACGTGCCTGGAAGTGAAAGGAAAGTCCAATGCTGCAAAGAAAAATACTGCATAGGAACCTGGAATGTAAGATCTATGAACCTTGGGAAGCTGGAGGTGGTCAAACAGGAGATAGCAAGAATAAACATCAACATTCTGGGCATCAGTGAACTAAAATGGATGGGGATGGGTGATTTCAACTCAGATGATTATCATGTCTACTATTGTGGGCAAGAATCCCGTAGAAGGAATGGAGTAGCCCTCATAGTCAACAAAAGAGTGGGAAAAGCCGTAATGGGATATAATCTCAAAAATGATAGAATGATGTCAATACGTATCCAAGGCAGACCTTTCAACATCACAATAATCCAAGTTTATGCACCAACCTCCATTGCTGAGGAGACTGAAATTGAACAATTTTATGAAGATTTACAACACCTTCTAGAACTGACACCGAAGAAGGATGTTCTTCTCATTCTGGGGGACTGGAATGCTAAGGTAGGGAGTCAAGAGATAAAAGAAACAACAGGGAAGTTTGGCCTTGGAGTTCAAAACGAAGCAGGGCAAAGGCTAATAGAGTTTTGTCAAGAGAACAAGCTGGTCATCACAAACACCCTTTTCCAACAACACAAGAGGCGACTCTACACATGGAAATCACCAGATGGGCAACATCGAAATCAGATTGACTATATTCTCTGCAGCCAAAGATGGAGAAGCTCTATACAGTCAGCAAAAACAAGACCTGGAGCTGATTGTGGCTCTGATCATCAGCTTCTCATAGCAAAATTCAAGCTTAAACTGAAGAGAGTAGGAAAAACCACTGGGCCACTCAGATATAATCTAAACCAAATCCCTTACGAATACACAGTACAAGTGAAGAACAGATTTAAGGAACTAGATTTGGTAGACAGAGTGCCTGAAGAACTTTGGATAGAGGCTCGTAACATTGTACAGGAGGCAGCAACAAAAACCATCCCAAAGAAAAGGAAATGCAAGAAAGCAAAGTGGCTGTCCAACGAGGCCTTACAAATAGCAGAAAAGAGAAGGGAAACAAAATGCAGGGGAGATAGGGAAAGGTACAGAAAATTGAATGCAGACTTCCAAAGAATAGCAAGGAGAGACAAGAGGGCCTTCTTAAATGAACAATGCAAAGAAATAGAGGAAAATAACAGAAAAGGAAAAACCAGAGATCTGTTCAGGAAAATTGGAGATATTAGAGGAAAATTTTGTGCAAAGATGGACATGATAAAAGACAAAAATGGAAGGGACCTCACAGAAGCAGAAGACATCAAGAAGAGGTGGCAAGAATACACAGAGGAATTATATCAGAAAGTTTTGGATATCCCGGACAACCCAGACAATATAGTTGCTGACCTAGAGCCAGACATCCTGGAGAGTGAGGTCAAGTGGGCCTTAGAAAGCCTGGCTAACAACAAGGCCAGTGGACGTGATGGCATTCCAGTTGAACTATATAAAATCTTAAAGGATGATGCTGTTAAGGTGCTACATTCAATACGCCAACAAGTTTGGAAAACTCAACAGTGGCCAGAGGACTGGAAAAGATCAGTCTACATCCCAATCCCAAAGAAGGGCAGTGCCAAAGAATGCTCCAACTACCGGACAATTGCACTCATCTCACACGCCAGCAAGGTTATGCTCAAAATCCTACAAGGTAGGCTTCAGCAGTATGTGGACCGAGAACTCCCAGAAGTACAAGCGGGATTCCGAAGGGGCAGAGGAACTCGAGACCAAATTGCCAACATACGCTGGATTATGGAGAAAGCCAGAGAGTTCCAGAAAAAATCTACTTCTGCTTCATTGACTATGCAAAAGCCTTTGACTGTGTGGACCACAGCAAACTATGGCAAGTCCTTAAAGAAATGGGCGTGCCTGACCACCTTATCCATCTCCTGAGAAACCTATATGTGGGTCAGGAAACAACAGTTAGAACTGGATATGGAACAACGGATTGGTTCAAAATTGGGAAAGGAGTACGACAAGGCTGTATATTGTCACCCTGCTTATTTAACTTACATGCAGAATACATCATGCGGAAGGCTGGACTGGAGGAATCCCAAACTGGAATTAAGATTGCAGGAAGAAATATCAACAACCTCCGATATGCAGATGATACCACTCTGATGGCGGAAAGTGAGGAGGAACTAAAGAACCTTGTAATGAGGGTGAAAGACGAGAGTGCAAAAAACGGTCTGAAACTCAACATCAAAAAAACTAAGATCATGGCCACTGGTCCCATCACCTCCTGGGAAATAGAAGGGGAAGATATGGAGGCAGTGACAGATTTTACTTTCTTGGGCTCCATGATCACTGCAGATGGAGACAGCAGCCCCGAAATTAAAAGACGCCTGCTTCTTGGGAGGAAAGCAATGACAAACCTTGACAGCATCTTAAAAAGCAGAGACATCACCTTGCCAACAAAAGTCCGAATAGTCAAAGCTATGGTTTTTCCTGTAGTGTTGTATGGAAGTGAGAGCTGGACCATAAAGAAAGCTGACCGCCGAAGAATTGATGCCTTTGAATTGTGGTGCTGGAGGAGACTCTTGAGAGTTCCCTGGACTGCAAAGAGAACAAACCTATCAATTCTAAAGGAAATCAACCCCGAGTGCTCATTGGAAGGACAGATCCTGAAGCTGAGGCTCCAGTACTTTGGCCATCTCATGAGAAGAGAAGACTCCTTGGAAAAGACTTTGATGTTGGGAAAGTGTGAAGGCAAGAGGAGAAGGGGACGACCGAAGATGAGATGGTTGGACAGTGTCATCGAAGCAACCAACATGAATCTGACACAACTCCGGGAGGCGGTGGAAGATAGGAGGGCCTGGCGTGCTCTGGTCCATGGGGTCACGAAGAGTCGGACACGACTAAATGACTGAACAAACAAACAAACATCTCTAACAACTGTACTATCAAGAAAATTTATCTGGCTTGAAAGCTTACACTGTTTTTATTGATAAACACAGAATTTTGTTTCCATTCTAGATCACACTGCTACTATTTTTCAATTTTCTATTGGGTATATCACAATCAACTGCATGAGGCAGGTCCTACTACCACATAAACTTTTTTCACAAGACTTCAGTTCTTGCAAACTAAATACAATCATCAATTTGGCTGTAACTGAATGCTGAATCTAAAGTGACATCTAAATTTGATCTGTTTTTCTGTCAAAGGATGCTAGGCTGTGCCCCATTTTTCTGCTTGGAGGGTCTGTTTCCACTGCTGGAATAAACTGGCAAAGCAAGCATATGTTTTGGATTTGTGCTTAAGTCATGTAGACTTCAGCCTGAATCCCAAACTTTTGAGCCTGCCATCACCAATACTATCATCACCACCACTGCCTTCATCTCCTGTTAAGTGGGTCTGATGGGGGGGGGATGGAAATAGAGGGGGAAGAGGAGGAATGGTAAAGAGGCAAGGTTTTTTT
This sequence comes from Pogona vitticeps, assembly GCF_051106095.1. Lineage (NCBI taxonomy): Eukaryota > Metazoa > Chordata > Lepidosauria > Squamata > Agamidae > Pogona > Pogona vitticeps. The sequence continues at coordinate 24,570,791 of NC_135785.1, forward strand.
TCCTGGCAAAACCATTACATATGTGTGCACATAAATGCACATACACACATCCAAACACACAGAGAGAGGATTCCAGTGAGGGAGGCACGAGTGTGCATTCCCACCCCTAGATGCAAGAAACTCAAACCTTCCACCTAGAAAGCAAGCCAGTGGAAGAGGAGGAACCACTCCTCCCTTTGGGCTCCAATTCCTAGAGAAACTCTCCCCATGGATCCCCATGATTTATGTGTATAGGATCACCCCAACCCAGAGAAATATGGGTGCCAGGAATGGGTCCATAGATTCCAACAAATTGTATATATAGAATTACTCAAGTCACAATCACATGAGTCCCAGGCATGCCTTGGACTGGTAGTCTGTGGGCACAGATGGAATCTATAATGTGATGGTGGTTTGGTGAGGGCCCCCTATAACAATGGTTCTTAACCTGGGCGATATCGCTCCCCAGGGAGCGATTTCATTTTTCAGGGGGTGATGGAACAAAAAAAGGCAACACAGGGGCAAAAGTACAGAAGGAGGGTGATGGGGGGCAATGGAGCTGCTGTGCCGCCGGCGCCACCACCAAGGAAGTTATCATCGCTCCCTCCCCGTGCGACTGGATGCAGAGCAGCTGGTGCTGGCAGCGGATGTGGTGCCACCCCCGCGCCTCCACCACCATTTAGGAAATTATCATGAACCCCCTCCCCGCGACGGTGGTGCGGCATTGTAACACCGGCGGATCCAGAGCAGCTGGTGCTGGCAGTGGATACGGTGCCGGCACCACCAGCGCCATTGAGGAAGTTATCATCGGCCCCCTCCTGACGCCGGCGGTGCACCGCCGCCGTGGGGAGGGGGCAATGATAATTTCCTCAACAGCTCAACAGGGCATTTCTTTTAAAAAGGTTAAGAACCACTGCCCTATAAAATCATATGAAATCATGAAAGGAGTGGAAATGAGAAGAGGGGCAAGGGATAAGGGTGAAGGCAGGTAACTGATGGACTAGAAAACAGAAAGGATTTGGGGGGGGGTTGAGAAGAAAAGGTTGTTTGAGGGATGGGGCACAAGGAGAAGAAAGTGGTGGGGGCTGAAAGGGGAGGGAAGGAAGGCTTGGCTTGGCTGACTGGAGGCTGTAAAAAAAAACAAAGAAATACAGAGAAGGGGCAGTTCACATATATGGAAGCGATTCATTGGAATCCACCTCAAATTAAACAGACCTCTGGCAGGAAGCAGAAAAACTCGCTTCCCTGGCAGACTAGACTGGTCATGCATGTGCCTTGTGTGTACAGTTAAGTTTGTGTCATGTTTTTTTCAGCAGAACACAAATGTTATTGTCAGTGAGATAAGTCTGCATAAGTGGCCTGTGTGCCTCATCTGGGCAGTGGAAGGATCTACAGGAGTTCCAGTCAGGCTTTTGTCTACAGAAAGGGGAAAGAGACTGTAAACTGATACCTTGAAACCTTTGTTTTCTACTGAATGAGCAATCTCTATCATGTTTTTAAAAATAGTTTGCTATCAAGAATAATGGTGTGACCTACTTTCTTCCCCCTGCTCCTTGTGGATTTTTAAACCATCTAAACCTGATGAAGAGTCCTGGCGAACTCAAATGCTTGCCTTATTATAACTTTAGTGGTCTACAAAGGTACTAGCCAACAAAGTATATTGTTTCTACTATTGAACCAAAGGACTACTTTCCCAAAGACACAGCAAGTTTAAGATTGCTATCACTGTATTTTGCAAAACAAAAAAGAATTAGATAGAAAGTTCATTCACAAGCCACATTTGGTCCTAGTTTTGGGGATAAAGATGGGATAGAAATCAAATAAATAAATGACAATGAAAACATGAAGACAACAGACTTCTCTTACCTCATGAATCATATGCATATTTACCAAATAAGCCTTTTACATAATTTGAAGCTAGTTTCTTCTCATAATGCTAAATCAGGTCCCCTGAGTTCATGGTACTGTACTTAGAATTCTCTTTCCTATAGAACATATTATGTGACTATCAGACAAGGTCAGTTCATAGAATGGATACCTCTCCATCATCATCATCATCATCATCATCTTAGAACTGAAGAGCTTGAGACTCTATGGATCATTGAGTCCAGCCCCATCTGCAGGTGTGCATCTAAATGGACAATAATGCAGCATTAATAGGTACAAGTCCATCCAACTGCCCCTCATATTTCAAGTGAAAACACACCAAGCCGATTACCCCTTTATCACAAAAGTTACTTTTGCAAAAGTTACCTATCAGAAGGTTCTGTAAAAATAGGAATAAGGTTGGCAGAAATGATCAGAACATCCAGAAAGGAGATGATGGTATATAAGTAGGAGATGAACAGTCTAACACTCAAGCTTTTGTCAAAACCCATCCAGAACAGGTAGCTTTTAAAAAGCAGAAAGAAGGACCTTACCTTACCAGGCAACCTGAAGCCTCCCTGCAAACACACACACACTCACTCAGAAGCAGAAGCCAGGCAGTCCCAAGCCTCCTCTGATTGCACACTCTCTTAACTGCTGGGGCGAAAGAGCTACAAAGAAGCAGCCTCTTCACCACTAAGAGTTAGCAATTTGAATTTCTCGCCTTTTCCCCCTGCCTTTTCGCGTTCCTGATAACTGGAAGCTCTGTCCGCAAGTCGAAGCAAAATTTTGTGACCAGAGCTGGTCGTAAGTCAAGACGTTCGTACGTTGAGGCACCACTGTATAGCTCAGAGTAGTGCTGCACCCAGTGTGAGGTGCAATGACCTCTCCCACCATTGGAAGTAGCCCCTGGCGCCACGCTCTACCCAATTGAGCAAAGACTTATAACCGGTAACTGCTACTTCTCATGTTATCTTGATGCTTGGCGGAACGCCTTCTCCCACCAAGGTCTACCCATATCACCCCTGTGAGTCAGGAGGTGAGGCTGAGGAGCCTGACGCCGAGAGAGGCCCGTAAGGAAAGAACTAGAAATCGGGCCTTCTCGGCTGTGGCTCCTCGCCTTTGGAACAATCTCCCTCCGATAATTCGCGCGGCCCCCTCGCTGGGTACCTTCAAAAATCAGTTTAAAACATGGATGTTCGTGCAGGCCTTCCCTCCAGGTAATCCTTGACTTTATTTTCTCTTTTCCTTTTCTTGCTTTCCTTTTTTTTTGCCATCTTGAATAATTTACTAATTTTAAGTTGTGTTATATTTTTATGTGTGTGTGTTATACACACACACACACACACACACACACACACACACACACACACACACACACAGAGTGGTGCCCCGCACAGCGAGGTTAATCCGTTCCGGATTAACCCTCGCTATGTGAAATCGTCGCTAAACGGAATGTAAAAGCCCATTGGAACGCATTAAACATCGTTTAATGCGATCCAATTGGCCCTAAACTTACCGTTCAGCGAAGTTTCCTCCATAGCGGCAGCCATTTTCGCACCTGGTAAGCGAGGGGAGGGCGCGAAAACGCTGCATGCGGACATATCGGGCGTCAGGCGGCCATTTTAGAACCGCCAAACAGCTGATCGCCCGACTCTGTGGGAGGTTTGGGGGGTCGGCAGCAAGAGGAGGAGAAGAGGGAAAGTGGGCGGGAGGACGCGTGAACGCACGGCTTCCCTCCCTTCGCCTGCCTGCCTCGCAGCCTGCCTTCCTCTTCCCGGCCAGCGCGGCCCCGCATCACTCTCGCGGCGGCAGCGGCGGCAGCGGCGGCTCCTTCCTGGCACCCTTCGGTAAGCGAGTTTTCTCCATATGGACAGACGCTATGGCTCCGCATTAGCGATCCCGGAGAAGGGATCGCTATGCGAATGTGTGTGTGTGTGTGTATGTGTGTATATATATATATATATATATATATATATATATATATATATATATATATATATATATATATATATATATATATATATATATATATATATAAAAGCATTGGAAGCCGCTCAGAGTGGTCGGACGACCAGATGGGCGGGGTATAAATCAAATAAATAAATAAATAAATAAATAAATAAATAAATAAATAAATAAATAAATAAATAAAAATGTTGTATACGAAGCTGGAGTGTCCTCTCCAGCGCACAAAGCCTGGGTAAAATAATACAGATAGGCAGTTACCCAGGCAGCAAATCCCCCCTCTCCATGTCACTGAAATAGTCCAGTGGAAAGGCAAGAGCCAATACAACAGGTTCCAGCGATGTCACAGGAGTTGCCAGAACATCACAAACTGCCTCCGGGACTCCAACTCCGGATTTTGCCTCGAGGTTAACTCCTGAAGCTTTTTCCATCAGTGGATATAGCCCCAAGGCAGGGGAGGCTTGAAATCGAAGTTTTCCTTCTCCTGGATGTGCTTCCTTCCAAAGCTAACGAGCCCCACCTACCCAGCTAGAGTAGACAAATAAAGCTTGTAAAATTTGACAATTTAGTGGCAATTATTTCATTATTATGTGACAGTGTTAGGTTTCACTCAGAGTAGCTCTTTAACTTGCTAAATGTTAGACAGGCAGAACAGTTTGGTCTCCCATCATAGACAATAGCTATCCCATGCACCGTGGTTAAAGTACAGTACTGCAGGCAAGCCTCTGCTCACAACCTAAATTTGATCCTGACAGGTTCAGGTAGCCAGCTCAAGGTTGATTCAGCCTTACAAGGTCAATAAAACAAGTACCCAGCTCACTGGGGAGCAAGCTGTTGTTTCCATAATTACACTGTAAACCACCTAGAGAGTGTTCTAGGACTATGGGTGTTATATAAGTCATAACAACAATAATAAATAGCTTAAACAATCCTGCTCATGTTTGAAGCTTTCTTTGTCAATGAATTGACAACACCAGACGGTGTATTATCAAGGCTGGAGATAATTTTAGATGCTGGATTAGGTAAAGAGCACTTCGCATTATTTGGATTACCCGGTTTCACTTCTAAACTGACAAGCACTTGAGTTAGCATTAGAAAGAATTATATCCAAGCAACAGACTAAGCTATAAATCATCTGAATAGGAGCACAGTCATTAAACAGAGAGCTGAGTAGGATTCAGAAGGAAATACTTTGCTAGCATGTCTCATGACATGACACTCTTAAGATGTTCTCAGTGGTTCATTCTACTTAGATACCAATTTATCTTCATCTTAGAAGAACTGAATTTACTAAATGGAGATTAAACAGTTTTTTTAAGTCAATCATTATAAATTAATTCTTTGAAACTCGGACAAAATTCAGCACAGTATTGAAATTTTACATCATCTTAACTACTGTGGGCATATATTCATACAGTGAGGTCAAGACAGAAGTGCTAGCCAAATCCTTAAAGCAAATACTTAGATCTTCTTGGATTCAAATACACTAACTGGTTCCCATTCAGCCTCCAGGTCTTTAAAGCTTGGTGCTATCTGTCAGATAGTCATATCTGTACTATGAGATATTCATAAAGCTGCATGTCATCTGAGTAATGTGAACACTGCAGCTGATATCATCCTACCAGGTCCCTTCAGGGGATATATGCAAATACTGAAAATAGAACCGGGAAGAAAAATGGTAAGGGATCTTGCTCATCAGAACTTCCTAACGAAAATCATTTTTGCCACCTTGACCTATCCTCAAAAAACCCAAATTTTCCGTGTTTAGAAATTGCAAAACATCAACACAACCAGAATAGTTCTAATCTTGCCGCAAAGTCCACATTGTTCAACAGTACATTTCATCCATAACACAAATATCTTCTATAAAATAATTTAATGTCTTCTCTGCAGTTAATTTGCTTGTATGGATGGAAAGAGTATACTCCGAAAAGTTAAATTAATGGCGTCTACAGACTGTATCCATGTAATCCAGGAAGGAAAAGAGAAAGAAAACATCTGTCCTCTTGTGAAGCCAACTACATCAGGCTTTATCTCTTCCTGGCTAAAGAACACAAAGGGAAGCAAAGCATGGCCACTGTTGGGTCTCTTGTGAGCCAGCTCCAATCAGGCCTTGCTTCTCCCTAACTGATGTCAAGCAGCCAATCCATGTGGGTGAGGAGAAGGAAGAGAAGGGAATCAGGACCACCAGATCTTTTGGGCTTCATCTCTCACTGCCTGTTATCCAGCAGCCATTTCACCAAGATGAAAACCAGGACATGACAGAAAACAAGAGATATCATTGGTCCTCTTGAGAAGCCAAGGAGAAGGCAAGAGCCAATTCTCTTGCCATACAAAAAGAAGGAGAAATAGAACAAATTTCCTGTTTGCATCCTGATTTCATTTACTGTAAGACCTATCATATTTTGAGCTGCTGGCTGCTACTAAAATGCAAGTCCAAAGCAGAGAGGATGGTGAAGTGGAGCAGGAAGTAATCATTAGGGCCACAAACGACTAGAGGAGATGCTGAACTGAAAGAAAGTGACACTATCATGAGAGAAGGAAAATGAATAAGGTGACTCGTTTAGGTGAGGGCTCTTCCCAAACCGTTTCTCAGTTCAAATAGCTTAAGTAAGCTCACCAGCAGACTGACTGAAAATGCTGCTGCTCAATGCCAGTTCAGTGAAGATGAAATAAACAACCACCCAGGACTAGATTCTAGACGAGCACATTGAGCTGGCATGTGTTACTGAGAACTGTCTGGGAGTCAATCTCTTTCTGTTCTGCCTGCATGTTTTTTTGTGTAGCTCTGAGAAGGTGCTGCAACCATCTATGCTTGCTCCATCTTCCTCATCAGGTGCTCCATCATCCAGTTTGTGAGGCTTTAGTAAGCATATTTGAAAGTAGGCCACCGGAACAGAATACAAATTCTTCTGCTGTACCTGCACTGCACAACAATTTTTCTTCTAAAATTAGCCACACTTAACTCAGGCATGGCACTGTAGACCACTCAGCTTGTTGTTCTGTCTTCAACATTCACGCCAAGGAGCTCAGGACTTAATTACCTCCATGACAACATGGAATGAAGACCCTTCAACAGTTCATGATGTAGAATTTCCATGACACTCCACAAACAAAACCACTCATATGCCATCTGGCACAGGCCCTACAGGTATTTCTTTGCTTCCTGCTTGTCCAGTAATAACAGAAAGATTGCAATTGATGAAGGATAAGAACAGGATACTAGGAGAGGTTAGAGACACTATGTATATTCCAAGACCTTGTGCTTCCTGATTCATATTGTGAGGGAGCAGAGAGTGGTTAAATGGATAAGAGTCATGGTGAATGTCTCTCTACAGAAGTTCCAGTGTGCCTAAGTGGGATGGTAGTAACACCTTTACTCAGAAAGCCCTCCTTGAATCCCACCACACCGGCAATTGCCAGTCAGTCTCCAATATTAAACTCTTGGGCAAGCTATTGGATCATGTAGTGGTTTAAAAATTCCAGGAGTTCCTGCATAATGCAAATTACCTAGATGCCTTTCAATTTGGCTTCAGGTTTGATTATGCCACAGAAATATCTTTTGTTGCCTGAACGGACGATGTACACCATGAACTGGACATGGAGACTGTGTCTGTATTACCGTATTTTCCATGTGTAAGATGATACTTTTGTCTAAAATATTTAGTTTAAAAATTGAGGGTTGTCTTATACATGGAAGTAAGGGGGAGAGGGATCAAAGCACAGAAAGTGCTTTCCCCCTACACTTTCTTAGCAAACGGTGGAGGGGGAAAGCAGGAATCAAAGCACTTTTATGATTCCTGCTTTCCCCCCCCCCTCCACTTTACTGTGAAGAAACTGGAGTGGAAAAGCACTTTCCTTGAAAGTGCAGGGGGAAGGCAGGGATCAAAGCACTTTGATGATCCCTGCTTTTGCAAAAAAAAAAAAGTGGAGGCAGAAAGCACTTTCCTCGCAAGAAAGTAAAGGGGGAAAGCAGGAATCAAGGCATTTTGATCCCTGCCTTTCCCCTCCACTTTATTGCAAAGAAAGAAGTTTTGGGTTAGAAAGGGGAGGCATCTTATACACAGAAAAACATGGTAGGTCTACAGACCATCTGGTGGATTTCAATACCACTAAACATGGTAACTTTTTAGATCACCTCTCTGAGATGAGGCCTGGTGATACTATTTTACAGTCCTTCCTCGACAGTTGGTGCTAAAAGACTCTCATTCGAGAAAAAAACCAAACGCAGCAGCTAAGATAAAGGCACAGATCTGACAACAGACAAAAGAGAGGGAGTGCACAGTGAACAGGGAAAGAAATGTAGAGCTGCCATTGACGAACTCTGCTACACTAAACATCACAATCTGATCATCATACTAATTCCAAGTGTTTCATATGCTTCTCACTAGAATTTAGATACTGTTTCACTTCTGCTTACTCTCGACAAAAAAGACCACAGAGATAGCAAACCCAATTTGACCCCATTCAATGACAGAATATATAGCTGGATTTAGACTGTGTTAAGGAAGGTTCCCTCTACTTCTGTGTGAAATGCATTACTCCAAAGAAGCAATAAAGTAATGTTTGAGAACTGGACAGAAACACCAATATGTATAAAATGAGATCTTTAACAAACAGACAAAAAAACCACCCTCCTTGCTAATGTGTGTATACAGACATAAAACACAAAAAATGAAACTTTGACAGCAGAACTGAAAGCATTTAGAACATATGCAAATAAACAAAGCAAGCAAACAAATTCAGTGCTCATTATTTTGAAAATAACTTCTTAATTTTAAAGGCTAACTTGAACGTTTCAAAAGTTAATAATGCCAGATTAGGAATTGGACTAAAAACTACAAGTGGCTTGGAACTCCACATAATTGTGGGGAAAACTATATGCAAACTACATACTAGCATATGATGCACTTTTACTAAAATTCAGATTGAAGAAACTGCTCCTGTTATGATTGTTTTTTTTAATTTATTCTGGAATTTAAAATTATGTTTTGGAATTTGAAGTAAACCAAAAAGACTCAGGTTCATTGAGGACTCCAAATTGTGCAGGATATCAAAAAATGGATTGCAAGGACTCCAACCTGATCACTCCAAATAGCAATGCATTCAAGTGTGAAGCAAACCAAACTGAATAAAAAAATCCTTATAATATGCTGTGACTGACCAGGAGAAAGATACTAGGTCATGGTTAGAGATGAGCAAATTGATCTGTTTGTATTTTGTGAATTCTGGTGGACTGATAAAAATTAGCTAAAATAAATTCTCATTCATATCTAGGAGATGGGAAGTCTTGCTTTCCCAGTGTTGCCTTCCTCTATTTCACTTTAGTAAACTCCAGTTTTAAAAAATTAAATAAAATCCCCATACATCTTTAGTCAGATTGGACAGCTGACCAAATACCCTGACTCAGACATTCCATATTATGGAGTATTTAAAAAGGATTAAAAAATAAAGCAAACACTATTATAATGACTTTGCATAATATGTACAGTTAGAAAAGACAAAAAAATTACAGAGATATAAAAAAAGGATAACCAAAATAATCAAGTGGCAGAGTAAACTCCTTGAGGCTTTCTGATTTAGAAAAAAAAGACAAATGGGAGGAAATATGTTAAATAGGCTTAGAATGTGAAGAAAGGGGATAAAAATAATGTTTTCTCCTTCACTTTTAACAATAGCATTTAAGGACAGCTTCATTTAAATAAATGATGAAGAAAGCAGTCAACAGGACAAAAGGACAAAACAGAATTTCCACAATCTAATCAAAGGAACTGTGTAACTCTATGGAACACTTGCTCCGCATTTGTGAAACTCTCTCTAAGATATATACTTCCCAAAAAAGTAAAAAAGTAAGAAAGAGATTGAATTCCCAATCTTCTTCCACATGCTCCAGTGGCATACTCAGAATCAACCATATACGCTTCTAGTCCAATTTATTTGGAGATTTATAATACATGCTCCCACTTCAACTAAATCATCTCATTTCAGCTAGATGAGGCACAGCTAACCAGTGTTAACTAGTATGCAATTAAAATCTGACTGCTTTTTAACACTGGTCTAAAATATCCTAAGTAGACCTGATACCCATGAGCAAGAAATCAAGACTTCTGCATAGTATTTTTTTTTTAAATGAATATCAGCGCTGTCTTTCTACTGCTATCTCATTCCAGTTAGGCATGGTAAAAACAGATTTAACACCAGAGCAAGAGAGATTCTTTTTTTACTATAGCTGCAGTTTTATGCTATTATATATTACAGTAAAATGTAAGACTGGGCTGGAAATTTTGCTTAATGCGTCATTTTAGTTTTAAAACTCAAGAAAGAGCAATTCACGTACCTCTTTTCATATGAATGTGAACGGGGTTGGTGATCTCGAGACCATGACCTTGACTTCCTTCCTGATTTCTTACGGCTGTAAGTTCTACTATCAGAAGAACTGCTTGAAGACGACCTCCTACAGTGTTTCTTTTTTCTTTTGCTTCTACTCTCTTCTTCAGTGTCTGATGAATGGCGACCCATTTTAAAACGCTAGTTCTGAAAGACAAGTCAGAAAGCTCTAAGTATTAAGTGCATCTGACACATCATGAAACACCTGCACCATTACCAATCACTATGCATTAATCTCCAATTTAAACCTTATCTAAACATTGTCTAGTGTCACTGTGGGTGCCATTTACGTGAATATATTATTATACAAACCTATCTGTTCCTACACTTTGTTGCTTAGATCTTAAGATTGCAATCCTATATCCAGCATTCCACAACACAGTGCTTTCTAGATGTTTAGGACTTTAATTCCCACCTTCCCCAGACATCAAGGTCAAGTATCAGGAATTTAGATACAGTGGTGCCTCGCTTAGCAATTGCCTCGTTTAACGATGTATTCGCTTAGCGATGGGTTTTTTGAGCGATCTTGCGCTCCGTTTAGTGATGTTTCCAATGGGGAAATTTCGCATAGCAATGTTCGGGACCTTGCTTCGCTTAGCGATGACAGTTTAGGTCCCCGTTTCACTTAGCGATGTCCGTTTTCGCTATTTTAAAAGTGTCTTAAAATGTTCAAAAACTGTTTAAAATGCTTGGAATCGTTAGTGCACCTTGTAAAACGTTTGCAAACCTAATTTGGCTTTGTTCTGAGTCTTCGTTAATTTTTGGTGAATTTTTGTTCCCCCCATTGGAATGCATTGAACTGTAGGTTTGACACAAACCTACAGTTCAATGCATTCCAATGGGGGGGAAAATTCACCAAAAATTAACGAAGATTCAGAACAAAGCCAAATTAAGTTTGCAAAGGTTTTACAGGGTGCACTAATGATTCCAAGCATTTTAAACAGGTTTTGAACATTTTAAGACACTTAAAAAATAGCGAAAACGGACCTGTCAAAACCACTGAAATGCATTGAAACCTATTCAATGCATTCCAATGGGGGGAACCACGTTTCGCTTAGCAATGTTTCCTATGGCGATTTTCGCTTAAGGACGGTAATCCGTTCCCATTGGAACGGATTATCCGGTTTTCAATGCATTCCTATGGGAAATGGTGTTTGCTTAGCGATGTTTTCCCATAGCGATGTTTTTTTAACCAATTAACATCGCTAAGCGAGGCACCACTGTACTGTACTCCAAACTATCCGAAGGCCACCACACTGGGCAAGTTTCCTGTACGTACCACTGATTAAATGAATCACTGAATGGATGTTCACTACATGCAACTCAGATGGCTTGGTACATGACCTAGAATCCAAACAATGACTTCTTAATTAATGACAATTTGCTGCTGTGAGTTATGCCATTGCATAACATTATCTTGGCCAGTACTAGGAATATGGAGTCACTGACCCACAGCATTTATGGATCCAGCCTGCTACAGTGGTGCCTCCACTTACAACCATAATCCGTTCCAGAAGATGGACATAAGTCAAAATGGTCTTAAATCAAAGCACCATTTCCCATAGGAATGCATTGAAACCCCATTAATCCAATCCAGCCAAAGGAAAAACCACACACACAAAAATCACTGCAAGACTCATTGGAAACGCAATTAATCCCTTCCGGCCAAAGGGGGGTGGAGAAAAGCAATCAAGCATGGAAATGCACAGAAAACAAACAGAGCAGATTGGAAATGCACAGAGAACAGAGGAACAAGGTCGGAAATGCACAGAAAACAAAGGAAAAAAGCAAGGGAAGCATGCAGGACCCATTGCAAATGCACAGAATACAAAAATGGAGCAGATTGGAAATGCACAGAGAAAAGAGGAACAAGGTCAGAAATGCACAGAAAACAAAGGAAAAAAGCAAGGGAAGTATGCGGGACTCATCGCAAATGCACAGAAAAACAAACGGAGCAGATTGGAAATGCACAGAGAACAAAAGAAAAAGCAAGGAAAGCATGAAGGAGCCATCAGAAATGGGGGAAAACCCAAAAAGCAACCAAACTCCCCAAGACCCATCAGAAATGAGGGGGGGGAAACAAAAAACAAACAAGCCCCTAGGACCCATCACAGCACAGAAACATAACCCCTCCAGCTCAAAACCGCGCTGCAAAAATTCACAGAACAGTTTTTTAAAAGCAGAAAATAGCACCTTACCTCCCTGCAAACACACACATGCTCACTCCGAAGCAGAAGTCAGGCAGTCCCAAGCCTCCTTCCCTTGCACTCACTCTAACCGTCGGGGCAAAAGAGCTACAAAGAAGCATCCTCTTTCACCACCTACAGTTAGCAATTTGAATTTCCCACCTTTTCCCCCTGCCTTTTTCTCTTTGTAAGTGGAAGCTCTGGCTGCAAATAGAAGCACAATTTTGCAGCTGGAGCTGGTCATAAGTCAAATTGGTCATAAGTAGGGACGTTCGTAAGTGGAGGCACCACTGTACAGTATTTGATCTCCGTGATTCCAGTCACCCAACATGGCAAATAAGCAAAGCAAAAAGTTCCCATATAAATTGCTATGTATAAGTAGATGAGAGAGAGAATGTGGCAGAAGGGAACAAGACAGGAACAATGGAATGGAGGGGTGTGCGTAAATATTGGCTATTTGTGCAGCTAAACTGCATAAAGCAGATGATGCCATCAGCTATCACAGTTTTTCAGAAATAAAACATTTTTACCTCTTTCCCAAAAGTCTGAAGTTACCACAGAGTCCCATTCATCAGTGAAAGGCCACTGGGGGCTATTGGACAGGAGGGGGAAGTCTTTAATTACCAGAAACTACCACTGATAAACTTATCTTGAAAAGGCAATTTTGGACATTAAGGACTCCCCACTCATCCTGTGGCCCAAAATAGCATCTCCACAATGAAAGGATCTCAAGGGAGCCATGATCTCTTGGAGTGGGGGTGGGAAATTTTTATTTCTAAAAAAAAAAAAACACACCACCCCTGATGAACATCATGAGCCTTATGTGACATAAGTTACTCCACTGGATTTCAGTCAATGGATTGCTACTGCCCAACCCACAGGGACACAGGCCCCTAACTTCCATACAAAAGCATCCTTTAAGGTACTTAAGTACAATGAGAATGAGGAGAGGCATGCTTTCAACCATTCTCTTCTCCTACTCCAACATCACTGTAAGGAAGAAATCAGAAGTATTTTTTTCCTATTTGAAATTAACTATTATGTCCAAACTGAGAAAAATAATGATTAATTTTAATGGCTGTTGTGGGTTTTTCAGGCTCTTTGGCCGTATTCTGAAAGAGCCCGAAAAACTCACAATAACTATTAGATCCCATCCATGAAAGCCTTCGCAAATAGATTAGTTTTAACTTCTTTTATTCTTGGGGACCAGGATTTCAATTATGCTAATTGAAATTATGCTAATTTTCTCATATTATTTCTAACTGTTCTCTATTTTAGCTATTCTAAAAGCTCTGAGATACCCTGAGAACTTTTTTCTCCAGAAAAAGACCTCTAACAAAGTATTATTTAGTAATATTTATCATTGAATAATCGCTTTATCCAATATTTAATAAATTGTTACTTGATTAGAAACAATTACATAACAATGGTCTAAATGAGGCAATGTAAAACCATAGTTTGACACTACAAACTACAGCCAGCTAGAAAGACAAGCAAATGCTTGCAGCCTCCTCACAATCACAGTAGAAGAGTCCAGTGCATGTACAAGTGTAAGACTTTCCTATACTCATTCTATGGTGTAGGATTATGGGCTGTATCTAGTTTAATATCCTAAATCACTTAATAAAGGCTATATTTTTAGATACACAATAGCATACTTGACAAGGATTTAATACTAACTATGTGCTAGCAAGTCAATTCTAACTTATGATGACTCTTTCCAGGACTTTCTAAGTAGAAAATACAGTAATCAGAAGTGGCTTGCCATTTTCTTCTTCTGGGAGCATTCTAGGATTCTGTAGCTTGCCCAAGGCTATATAGTCTAGGTCTACTCCCAGGAGGCACAGTGGGCAATAATGTTCCCAGCCTCTGACTCTGCAGGCAGCTTGCCAAATTACTGAACTATTCAGACACACTGACAACCAGATGACCTGCTAAACACACTATGTGGGAAAACCACTGGAATTCCAGTTTATCACAGAATATTCAGCACACTCAACACCTTAGTAGTCATCCTTCAGTCTCAAGAGACTACAGTGGTGCCTCGACTTTTGAACATCCCTACTTACAACCATTTTGAGTTACAACCAGCTCCAGCCGCAAAATTTTGCTTCTACTTGTGACAGGAGCTTCCACTTACGAACAGAAAAAGACAAGGGGGAAAGGCAGGAAATTCAAATTGCTAACTGTAGGTGGCTCCTTCTTTGTAGATCTTTTGCCCCAGCAGTTAGAGAATGCGCGTCAGAGGAGGCTTGGGACTGCCTCACTTCTGCTTCTGAGTGAGCGTGTGTGTTTGCAGGGAGGCTTCGGGCTGCCTGGTAAGGTAAGGTGCTGTTTTCTGCTTTTTAAAAACTGTTCTGGGTGTTTTTGCAGTGTGGTTTTGGACTGGGGGGGCTTATGTTTCTGTGTTGTGATGGGTCTCAGGGGGTTGTTTTTGGAGGTTTTTCCCCAATTTCTGATGGGTCTTGGGGGGGGGTTGTTGGTTTTTGAAGTGTTTTTTCCCATTTGCAATAGGTCTTGGGGTTTGTTTGTTTTTTTGTTTCTCCCCCCGCCGCCCATTTCCGATGGGTCTTACGGGTTTTATTGCTTTTTGAAGTGTTTTTTCCCAATTCCACTGGGTCTTGGGGGGTTTGGTTGCTTTGGGGGTTTTCCCCTCATTTCCGATGGGTCTCGGGGGGGGGCTTTGTTTGTTTTTTGGCTCCCCCCATTTCCGATGGGTCTTGGGGGGTTGTTTGTTTGTTGGGGGGCTTCCCCATTTCCGATGGGTCCCACATGCTTCCCTTGCTTTTTCCTTTGTTTTCTTTGCATTTCCGACCTGTCCCCTTTGTGCATTTCCGATCTGCTCTGTTTGTTTTCTGTACATTTCCAATGGGTCTTGCATGCTTGATTGCTTTTCCTTCCCCCCCCTTCAGGCGCAATGGATTAATCGTGTTTCCAATGAGTCTTGCAGTGATTTGGGGGGGGGAGTTCCTTCGGCCAGAATACTGTAGATTAATTGAATTTCAGTACATTCCTATGGGAAATGGTGTTTCGCCTTACGACCGTTTCGAGTTACATCCATCTTCTGGAAGGGATTATGGTTGTAAGTCGAGGCACCACTGTATGGTAATGTGCTCTGAGGAGAGGTCTTGGAACAGCGTCTAGTGTGGCTGAGAAGGCCAATACGAGAGTGACAATCCTGTCCACACTGAGGACAAATACAATCTGTTCCCTGTCCAGCTCCCTGATTTTGCTGGTTTTGGGACTGCCTCTTTGCCTCGGTCTTCTGAACAAGTGTCTCTTCAAATTGGAAGGGGCCATGCTGCACTGCCTGCCTCCAGGTTGAATGCTCAGATGTCAAGGTTTCCCATCTATTGAGGTCCATTCCTAAGGCCTTCAGATCCCGCTTGCAGATATCCTTGTATAGCAACTGTGGTCTCCCTCTGGGGCATTTTCCCTGTACTAAATCTCGACACCTACCAACTACATTAAGATATAAGCTATTTCATGACGGTTCAAGACATCAGATCAGAAGGGAATTGGATCAGCATGACTATATCATTTCAGATAAGTGAATCCAACATTACACCCATTTTTGTGATAATTTCCCCAGTCTTCATCTTCCACAAATTATCAAACCAGAATAAGCTGTAGGGAGAATGAAGAACACAAATAAGCAGCAAGACTTTGACTGTAGAACAAAAGAAACTCTGCTCTCCCTTTGAGTGGGGAGGATTTAGTCATAGAAAGAATTTGCTCAGACTACGTGGTGGCGCTGCGGGCTAAACTGCAGAAGCCTGTGCTGCAGGGTCAGAAGACCAGCAGTCCTAAAATCGAATCCACGCGACGGAGTGAGCTCCCGTCGCTTGTCCCGGCTCTCGCCAACCTAGTAGTTCGAAAGCATGCAAATGCAAGTAGATAAATAGGGACCACCTTGGTGGGAAGGTAACAGTGTCTAAGTCGCACTGGCCATGTGACCACGGAAGATTGTCTTTGGACAAAATGCTGGCTCTATGGCTTGGAAACGGGGATGAGCACCGTCCCCTAGAGTCGAACATGACTGGACAAAAAATGTCAAGGGGAACCTTTACCTTTACCTTATGTTTCAGTTTACACTGGGATTAGGAATGCACATCTTCACTTATTTTGCTCTCACAAGTGAGAAGGAAAAAATTAAAAACTTCTTTCCTAGTTCAATAAGATTATGAGAATTTTGTACACTTTGTGAAAGATTTGCAGAAACATTTTGTGTAAACATAAATCCTTTACTTTGTGCATAAAACAAGAGGTTTTGCACAGAAATTACTTCCTTATTGCTACTGCTGACACAAAAAAGTCATGGTCTTCTTGCAGAAACAAAAAATATAACAGTTGATATTTTTTCTGATAAAAGTTTTAATGTGTCAGGACACTCTTTTTTTTAGTGAAGATGGGAAAATCTCCAAGAACTTGTTTCAACCTTAGTGGGGAGGCCCAAATTCTAACTGGAAAGGAGTTTGAAAAAAAAGTGACAGGATATGAGAAAAAATTAAAGAACAAACTTGATCAGATTTACTTGGATTCCTTATTAATTTTAATCAGAAAGGTGAATATGTTAAATACATGATATTAAAAAACCTCAAACGTTTAGAGATGAATTCTTAGGGGAAAGACTTACACCACAAAAAAGAGAAGGGTGGAAAACTTGAATGGAAGTTTACTTTAAAGTCTCATTCACTTCAAGAACTTACAGGGCACTTGGGCTACAATTCCAGTCTGCTTTACCAAGCAGTAAGTTCAACTGAGTTCAGGACTTACTTCCAAGTAAACATAAACAGAATTGCGTTGTTCCGGAAAAGCAGTAAGGTCCACAGGCCTCATTAAGGAATAAATGTCAGGCTTTCAGTGCTACGAGGCTGTCATGTCCATCTCATACATTACACTTGTCAAAGCACTAGTCACTCTTGCCTTAATATTACTAACATAGTACTGTACTGAAGGGGATAGAAGTAGCACCAGCAGCCTTCACTCTCGCCCTCCCTCATCACAGGAAAATCTACTTGCAGGGCAGACTCCGAAGGTTCCGGGCCAGGAAAGTACGACCTCTCATCCAGATCTTACACCCACGGCGTGCTGAGCTCTGAGAACATGTCTTTAGACGCCTCTGGACTGAGGCTGCCAAACTCTCAACATCCAACCGTTTAGTTCCACGAAAAATACTTTTCAGTCAAAGGCCACTCTGTCCCTCAAACTCTGAGGAGGGTGATGAGCGGCGGCAGAGAGCCCTTCCTTCGGAGCCGCAAAGGAGCAGGCAAGCCTAGTGGCGGAACTAAGGGATGGAGAGCCACACTCCAAGAGACACCAGAAGGGAAGCGGGGGGGAGTTCCTCGCGAGAAACCGAGGAGTGGCGGGACCCCCCACAGCGGGCCTCCCACCTCCCTGCACTCCTTAGCGAGGCCTACGAAACCGGGAGGAAGGAGGGCGTTGCGTGGTTGCACCCTTTCCGTGAAAGCGAAGACAACTGAGGTAAAAAAAAGGGGGGGCGCTTGAAGGGCTTCGAGTCTCCCCTTCGTCGCGGGCCCCTCAGCTAAACGGAAGAAGCGTCACTCCGAAGCAAAACGGTTACTGAGGGCCCCGCTCGTAACACTCCCTGACGCGCCCGCCCGGCCGAGGCCTTGTTTCTGTTTGTCCGCTTCGTCTCAAAGACCCTAAACAACGCCCCTGCCGACACTGCAGCAATGCCCGACACCTCCAGGCTAACCCCTTTTACCTCAGAAGTCCGCCGCCACCACGCCGCTGAGCTTCCGTAGTTTGAGCTCAGCGCCTTCCTCCTCCAGAGCGCCAGCCAGGCCTGACTAAACCATCGCGGATTTCCTTCCTCTTCGCAGCCCAGGGAAGAGTGCCGAAAGCATCGATTAGAAGGCCAGCTTTTGCCGCGGTCGCTCGGCTTTCGGACCTACGTGCGGCTGGGTCGCGCCTTTCTTTTCTTTTTTGTTAAAGCACAATTGTGGGTTATACAAACTACAAGCTGGAATATTATAAAGGTCATTGTAGGGTTTTCTTTCTTTTTGAAAGCGGATTCAATCGGAGTAACCCTTATATTTCTTTCATTTCTAGATTTTCCTTCCCCCCCGTTTCTTCCTGCATCCCCATCAGAAAATAATAATAGCAATAATAATAATAAACCAGCATAAATCACAGACTTCTGTCTGTATAAGGTGCACTGTGATTAAAACGGCAATGATTTATCTACAAATTGCTTTTAAAACGCAGCAATTTTCCTTCCCTGGGAATGATGGGCTTTCTGACGTTAGGTACAAATTAGTTTCCCATTCGAGACTAGAGTTGTGATCGTTGCGGGAGGAGGGGAGGTTAGAAGCCCCGATAGAAGAAAAGAATAAAATTTATCGTTTTTCATTTAACCCAAGAGTAATTAAAAAAACTCACTCTTTCCTGGAATGCATACTAGACTAATATATTTTTCCCTCTTCTCCGAGAAAAAAACATTTCTTCGCTGTGTAGAGGAGGCGCTTTTGTCTGACTGGGTAAAGTAGCCGCTGTTTGTTTTGCTCTGGGTAGCTTCGGGGTGGTGGGTCACGAAGATTAGGCCTGGCTCTGTGCGACAGAAGAACGTTTATTCCTAGGAAGCTGAAATACAGTACTTTTCAACAGGGAAATGAAAGTCTTGAGGTTTTTCGAGGAAAGATAAGACTAGAGAAACTCGCAAAGAAACTCCATTAGCATTTCCAAATGTTTAAATATAATCGAGATGGAACTTTGATTCGGGGGGGGGGGGGGGAACGATTTTCAGATTTCATGTGCGAGCCTAAATACATCTTAAAGAACTCGTTCGAACGTTTCATGTTTGGTAGTCCAAACGGTTCGGATTCTACGGGAACAAACCCAATGTGCCTATCAGGAGTTTATTTGGATGCCAGTTTAACAGCTCCTGTATACCTTTGGTCGCAAATTTTCCTTTCCTTTAAACATTCTCGACAATGGAACATTAGTGTAAAATTATGCTAAAGTGAAATACTTGACATGTGTGGCAGATAGAGTGCTTTCGGCTGGAGAAAACAGAGTTTAATTGCAAGTAAATATACATAGGTTGTTCTGTTTAAAAAGAAACCCCATCGTGTATAAATGTAATATACTTTTTTGTTTGACAAAACGAAGCAAAAAAAATCCTTTTCTGTAAAGAAATAGTATGGGTAACGTTTACCTCTAGAAAGATATGTTGAGGGAAGTGTCAAGTAGAATTCGCATGTACTAATACGAATAAAACTGTGTAATGTAATTTTAAAACAACAGCCACCAAAGATTTTTTTAAATAATTGGCTTACAATGTTTAGTAACTGATTTATCCAGTCTAAGGACAGTACTTTAAAAGTTTCATTGAACTCAATAGGGCAGATAGTGTCTTTACAATTCTGGCATTTCGCTTGTTTTCTGTTTTGTCTATCGGACTCCAAATCATATCGTGGACTTGTTTACCCGAACATGGCTAAGCAGTTTCCTCCCAAAAGACAGAACACGAGGCACAATTCCGTGGTTTTTCGGTAGGCCAAAACGTTCGTGTTGATTTGGAGTCTGAATATTAAGCGATCTACAGTACTTATTTAACAAGTCAGCAGTAAGAACTTTTTCATTTTGCCTTCTCTATGTGAAACAAACGTTCAGAGAATGTAGTCCCGTCCCTATGCATCTTATTTTGCTGTAAAATCTTTTTGGAAAGTTTTTTTTAATCAGTGGGTAAGCTAATTCTAAATCACCTATCCAAAGTGTAAACTCATCATCCTGAGTCACCTGCCACCTTTAAAGGTCTGAATATAATGAGATCAAACAGAGGCGACAGGGGAGATTGTAGTAACAAATATTCTTAACACAGTTTTAACTACCTCCCCTCAAGTTTGCCAGGTGATGAAATGCAAAAAGAGGATCCTAATTATGATTACTCAAAAATAAGCTCCACTCAGTATCGTGTCATTTCCTCCCTAGGTATGTTTAATACTGTAGCTTAAAGTCCGATCCGACTTGTGAAGTAAGTTCTGTTGACGTCCGTAGGACCAGCTTTTAAACGTGTTTTGCAATGCAGTACTGTACACATTTGCCTACAGTGGTAACGCACTCTGTTGCCCTAAATGCTTAGTAAAATTATATTGCATTGCAGACTCTGATTGGGTATTCAATGTGTGAAGGTGAAGCTGTCCAAATTTTCTCAGAACACTGCAAAGAAAGCATTTTGTGGTTATATCGAGAGATTTATAAATTACCACGTTCTCTTAATATTTACACCGACCTACCAGACCACATTTAACGGGTTTGCCCATAGAAATCCAGAAAAGAAAACACATCTTCAGTTTGGATTGATCTGGCGGGGGTGGGTGAGAATATCGTCTTCTTGTAGGTTTTAGCCTCCACGTGTATTTTTCAGGAGGGTCGTTTGGGGCATCAAAACAAACACTCGGAGATAAGGGGGTGGGGGTGGGGAGACGTCTGGCTTTATTTCCGGCAAGAACCCCTAGGAGAAACCAACTCTCTAGCGAGAAGCCCTACCTCAGCCTCCTACGTTGGCCCCGAGAGTCCTGCATTTTTATATTAATATTCAGGACGACAGAATAGAAAGAGAGGCAACAAGCAAAAATAATCGGAAATAAACTCTTATGTTTTAAGCGTGGAACTGACCGGCTGAAGAAGTAAACGGGGCTGTATTGGAGAGTAATATCAAAGAGGAGTTAAAACCTTTCTAGGACCCTTTGTTAATTCTTGGGAGTGGGGAGAATTTTTGTCCTCCCCCCCCCCCGGTTCCGGTGTGGGTCTAAATAAAACTCCAGCGGGACGATTATCCTCCCTATTCCTTGGGGATCGGACCCACTGAATTCCACACAGTTGCCTTCCCAGTTAGGATCCGGGTTCAGGCGCTTTAACCCGGTGAGCACGCCTGTTAAGTTTCTTTATTTCAAAAGGCCCCACCGAGCTGGTGGCGTTGGCCAGGGGAGTCGGATCAAAGCGGGCGCCCATCTCTCTTTGGCTGCGGCAGGGCTGGTTTTTTGTTTTGTTTTTTTTGTCCTTCCGAAGGCGACGGGCAGGGAAGCGGTGCCCTCCTAGCTAGCTAGCCAGCCCGCCCGCCCGCCCCCTGAGCTGGTAAATAAGACGTTAGGAGGAAGCGCTCGCCTCTTGCCCCCTCTCCGAGGCAGCCGCCTTGTCATTTTAAGCCCCGCCCCTACAGATCCAGCCCCCCCTTCCTCTCCTCCTCTCTCGCGGCCCCCCGCTCCGTGTTTAACTAACTCAGGACACTAGCGCAAGATCCACGCCTAATTAAATTAATTAGGGATTCTTGTCAATCCTGGATTAATGGCCGAGAGAAACCCCCGGTCACTGGATCTGGAAGAGGGGAGGGAGGTGGGGTTGGGGAAAAGCTAGAGAACTCCCCCTCCTTCCCTCCCTCCCTCCCTCCCTCCCTCCTCCCCCCCACCCCACTTTGGCTCTTGTTCTCCTCGGTGGTGCTGCTGGACTGCTCCAGGAGAAGGGGGTTCATTCACAGTTCCAAAGGGGAGGTAATTTGCTCCGAACAAGGGGCAGGCTTTCCAAAGTATAAATAGTGGGGACTTCAATAGGGAGAGCCCTATCAGATCTGAACTCTTAGCGGGGAGAATTGTCAAAGATCTTCACGTTTAACAAGCTCGCTCCAGTTGGGAAACATCAGCTCCCATTTAACTCTCCGGCCCCTCTGCGGCTTGTCTCTTCTCTTCCCCCCCCCCCCCCGCCCCGACCGCTTACCCACATCCTTCCCTCCCCCCTTTTTTTTTCTCCTACCCCTCCTCCCGCCCTCCCTCCCTCCCTCCCCACCCCCTTGATGTGTTTATTGGGGGTCTTGGAGCAGCCAGAGGAGGCAAGCGAGGGGGAGAGGGGAAAAAAGAGCCCAGCCAAGCGCCGGCGATGGAAGAACTTACCGCTTTTGTTTCCAAGTCGTTTGATCAGAAAGTGAAAGAGAAAAAGGAGCTCATCACGTACCGGGAGGTTCTGGAGAGCGGACCTGTCAGGGGAGTCAAGGAGTCCGGAGGCTCCTGCGAGCCCGGCCGGGAAGACAGCAGCAGCCCGGCGACCCGGGTGGCTGGAGGAGGAGGCGGAGGCGGCGGCGGCGGTGCAGGAGGAGGAGGAGGAGGAGGGCGATCGCCGGTCCGAGAGCTGGACATGGGGGCCATTGACCGGACCAGAGACACGGGCACTCCCAAACTCAGCGAAGGTAAGAAGACTTGCTGGCGGGAGGGCGGTGGGCGACCGGCAGGGCAGAAGCTGGGCTGGGGCCGCGAGGCGGGGGGGGGGACACCGCCTTAGGATCCTAGATGGAGGATGAGGGGAGAGAGGATCCGGCAAGAGGCTGGGCGGTTGCTCCTGGGTGCTGGGATGGGCTGCTTTTTCTTCCTAGAGCCCCACAAAAGCCCGGGGGGGGGGCCGCCCGGATGGCCCACGCCAGTCCCGATGGGGAAACTTGGGAGAGAATGAATGGAAAGCGTGGATGGAAGCGAGGACGCGTCTCCGGGTTGCGGCTCTGTACCGCTGGATCCAGATGAGCGACCTTTCCCACATTTGTTGTGCAGGGAGCGTTTTGAAACGAGGAGAGGGGTGCTGCCCCCGACCTGTTAAAAATGTCCGGATTGTTGTTTTTTTAATGTGGGAAAATGCTCCGCAGAGTTGGTTTAATCCACGTTGCCCGGGTTATAAAGGAGCCTATAATTTCGGGGCAAACTCCATTGGAGAATCGGCTTTTATTGAATATATATATATTTTTAAAATGTTTTTACCTTTCTCTCTTCTTGAGAGAGATGAGCGACTACTACTTCAGGTCCTCTGGGGTTTGCCGGGCTGTAAGGGTGTCTGTGCGCGCGCGCCCTGTATGAGTTTCCCCCGAGTAAACTGTGAAATCCACATCCAGCCTATAAAGATTTGATTAGCGCTCTACTGGTGATGGTGACAGGTCTTCGAGTCCCGGCGACGGGCAATCTAAGGGGCTCCAAGATCGTTCTCTTTCCTATAATATCCCTAACATACCCCTCGAAGTACATAAACTAAGATTTTAGTTTCCCCTCCATTAGGCGAGAATATATGTCATTACGAGATCAATCTACCAATTTAAATATTTAAAGAAGAAAATTAATTTGCTTCTAGTAAGCGATCCCTTTCCTCTCTCCAACGTAAAAGCTCTTGGAAACAGATACAAAATCAAATGCATTGATTGATCTATGTTTAAGGCGCCTTGGAAACCTCCCGGATATCTTCCAGAGTTCGATCATATTTATTTGTGAATGGAAGTTTCAGATACTAAGCAGACCCAAAGCAGGAAGACTGCATTTTATATATTTTTCTTTAGGATTTTTAAAATAAATATTGCCTTGGCACAAACTGTTTTTGCAATAGTCCGGTTTAAAATACACGCACTATCCCACGTAACTATTTCGAATGGTTAAAAACAGTAGTAGTAAACAACGTTTAAAACCGATCAACTCTTTTATTTGATGAATCGGTTTTCCTGTGCAGTAGCTGCAATTTCTGCTGAAATGTAGAACGCAGAAGGAAAGGGAAAGACACTGGAGGTAAAGGGGAGAGGAAAATAAAACACATACATAACAAGACCTGCGTAACATCCTTTCCTGTTTGCTTACCCAAAGAGTTCTATGGCCTTCGTGTGTATTTGAATATCTGTGTGTGGTTTGAGGACACGGATGTCATATTCCGGGGTGTGTTTGTGTGTGTGTGTGTGGGGGGAATATTTTATCTTTTGTCTGGCGAAAACACCTCTCTCCAGATCGAACTGGGTTGAAGACCGCATCCGGAAATGATTTTATAAACAAATTCAGATTATGATTCGAGTGAAACGTAACTACCACCAACCAACTTCGGTGTGGCTATGGGCAAATATATTCAGGGAAAGGGGAGGTCGTGGGTGGTGGGGAAGCCGGTTTGTAGATTAGGAAACCCCGGCAGTGTGTGAAGGATCAGCGTCACGCCGCCACGTTTACACGTCGCAGAGGCAAACCGGGGCCTGGTGGGCAAAGTGAAGTGTGTTTACATGGAAAAACTAATAATATGCTGGATGAAGAGCGATTAGCACCCACGGCAAAGTTTTATACTGCATGGACAGGGTTTGGTGTAGAAACTCCACAGTTCTCTGCCTCAAGGGATTTGCAGTCAGCGATTTGGTGGCGGGGGGGGGGGAATAATGAGTTTTTATAACATATAGGTTTTATAATAATTGATATATTATAAAAGCAGTTGCTCCCACTATTTTAATGGGCTTGAAAGGTATTTCCCTCCCCTTTCCCCTTGCCTCGTTCTCTGCCTAGCTACTACTCAGAAGTAAGACCCTTGCGTTCTCCGGGAACTGGGTCTTGGAGCTCAGCCCTCCCAAAGGACGTGTCAAGTCCTTGCCTTCGCTGCTTCCGTAAGTTGGAAGACGCTTTGAAGCCCCACTCGCGGGGCGGGTCACGCGCTCCAGCGCCCCCGCCGACACCTGCCGCTGCGGGCGCGTGAAAAGAGCCGACTTGAAAGGGCGAGCGGGGGGAACCACCGCCGGCGCGAGTGTCAGAGCGCAGCGGAAAGGGGGCAGCCGCCCGCGCCGCGCGTCCTTTCCGATCCGCGCCCTTTGGTCCTCTCGTCCTGTGGCAAGAGGAGACGGACGGCGCCCGATCTTTTCCCCCATCTTCGGGGAGGAAGGGGGGGGGAGCCCTGATGGGCTTGTTTCTCGCGGCTGAGATCGCGCGGCTCCTCTCGTTCCCTCCCCCTGCGATGACCCCGGATTTCTTTAAGGTGGCCTCCACCGCCCCCGAGATCAGATTTTTAAAAAAGTCGCTTTGAGAGCCTCCAAATAAATAAATAAATAAATAAATAAATAAATATCAAACGATCCCTGTCAACCTCCCCCCTCCCCGCAGAAAGAGACGCACACCGGAAGGAGAAAAGCAACTCTGGTTAGCTTTATACTTGAGCCTTTCGATATTCAAATATAGATGCAGGTACAGTAAGCTTAAATCTCGGGAGCTGGAAGTACACAGGCACACACGTGGGCGTGCGCCTTCAGAGGCTGGCGTTAGCATACGGCTATCAGGCCGGCAACCCCGTTGGGTCCTTTTGAACAGACATGCACACGTCTGTGTATATTTCATACATATCCTGCATATCTATTCTGTATCTATAATCTATTGATCTGAGATTGGCAGACGGATTAGGAGCTGCTGACAGAAACACAACTTCGAGGCGTAAACACGCATCCACGCACACTTGTTTTAGGATCGCGGGCATCAGAGGATGCTCCGTTGGGTCCTCTTGAAATAATGGACTCCTTGGGAGAGAAACAGCAAGCGGAGTGGCTTTTCAGGCCAACTCTCTTGCGCGCCCCACGTTCCTCATCCAGGGGCCCTCTTCTCTTCTTTGGATTCAAAGGATCTTAATGCTGGGTAGATGAGAAACTCTTAGGTAGGCTTACTCAGAGGCAAGCCCCGCTGCGTTTCAGGGAGACTCATCCCGCCTGATGTGTGTTGAGCAGGGCAGCTTGAATTCGCTTGAGATCTGCAAGGCTTGCTTAAATCTTGTGGAGGGTGAGATCCAGAGCAATGTCGACCTGAACACGGCTGCGCCACCGCTTCGGCCCGAGGCGTCCCTCCGCCTGAGACCTGTTAAAGAGAGGTGACCTCGTAGGATTTCATTGATCCCTGCCCCTCCCCCTCCCCTCTTCTCCCCCCACCCCTTCCTTGGCATAAGGTAAAAAACGCAGCTGGGGGGGACCCAGCTCAGCCAATGGCCTGGCGATCCGGAAGGCGAAGGCATTAGGGGCTTGGGGCTGGCCACCCTCTCTGATGACCCGTGTTGCTTCTTGTCCAGTTTCCCCCGAGCTGAAGGAGCGCAAAGAAGATGCCAAAGTGATGGAAGACGAAGGGCAGACGAAGATCAAGCAGAGGAGAAGCCGAACCAATTTCACTCTGGAGCAGCTGAACGAACTGGAGCGGCTTTTCGACGAGACCCATTATCCGGACGCTTTCATGAGAGAGGAGCTCAGCCAGAGACTGGGACTCTCCGAAGCCCGTGTCCAGGTGAGAAGGAAACCCATGATGGGCAGGGTTTTTTTTTTTTTGGGGGGGAAGGTATCCACACGAATGCTTCTAAAAGCCCTTACTACAGATTAACTAAACCGGGAATTAGCATTATGTTTACTCCGGAGTAATTCTCCCGGGTTTGTGTGGAACCTGTGAATTGGAAGGGAATGACTCCTGAATCAGCAGATTCAGGATCATTCTGTGTCTCAGCAAACGGGTGGATTCTTCTCTTACTGTGGACAAGTTGGACATGTGAATCCAAAGACAAGCATTTGCCTGGAAAAGTAGTGGCCTCGAAAGAGAAGTGGGTCCCCCCCCCCCGGGAAAGACAATGTCTTTGGTGATTCTGAATTGATAACAGGCGCCATTCCCGAGTAACAGGTCTCGTGAGGTCCTTTCGTCAGCTTTCTCGCCTAATTTTAAAAATACATTTTCGTGGGAAGGAACTCTCTACTTTTGCATTGAAATTTCTTCTTCTTTTTAAAAAGTAATTCCCCGGGTTTTGCTTCAGATTGCGGTCTTTATTGTAAATAAATATTGTGTAATGTGTTTATATAGTGGTATTACCTTGTCACCTTCTGTTCCTTTTTTCATTTCCCATTCTCTAATTGTTATTATAATTAGAACCTTCAAGTCCTGTGTTGCTTGAATGAGGGGCGGGGCGGAGAAGGAATACAAAGGGTCTCTGCCCGAAAACGCCTGCAATTCAACGTTGTAATAGTGGGAAGAGAAAATAGGCGATGGGGTGTGTGTCTGTGTGCTTGATTTAGTGAATGGTGTTCAAAGTTGGTGTATCAAAGGTGGCAAGCAGCGCTTAAGTGTCTTTCGATTTCTATAAATTCGCTTCTAAGTATGCCATGCTGATCATCATCGGGAGGGGGGAGACTCAATATAGGGTAGACGATAATCTTCCCCTTTTTTTGAACATTGATCCTAGATCTATTTATTTTTTAAAGAAAGAACAGACGGATGTATGAATTAACTTTATGGGGGGGCTAGCTAATAAAAGAAATTGGGCGTTGCTAAAATGCATACATCTACAGCCACTTTTCTCTTTTTAAAAGGAGAAGTAATTAAAAAAAATCTCTAGGGACCACAGAAAAGGCCAAGAGGAGGAAACAGATACGCTCAGCTTGGCCATTTAGAGAGCTATCAGCTCTCTGGAAGGCGAGCTCCCCCTCGCCTCGCCTCACCTTTCCTAATATCCCGGGGAATAGTTCAAGCCTTGGTACCAAAGCGTGCATCAAAGCCGGTGGCCCGGCTCGCGAACATCTTGATGCTGGCAAAAGCCCGGAGGAACGAGAGGAAGCCTTTGGTCCCGAAGGAAGCCGGCCCGCTGGCCCAAAGGGGCGAGTTCTTCTTGCCTGTCGAAACCGGGGCCTGCCTCCTTTGTGTTGATAGAAGACCTGGAGCCGGTTCAGGCCCCCAAACATTTGCAGCTGCTCGCGGAGAGCCTTCGCCGCTGCTGGTAACAGATACTTCCCCCTCCATCTTTGTGCTCCGAGGCTGCCATCTGCACCAAACGGCGCTCCGGGTCTTGAAAGGCTTTCTCTGCGTCTTGTAATCGGATCAAGCCAGAAACTGAGCCGGGGCAGACGCGCTCGCTCGCTCTTTTTTTTTTTTAAGGCCAAGAAGAGCGGGGGGGGGGAGGGGAAGAAGACCCAGCAGTTTTGGAAGGCATCATAGCCTCCCTTTCAATACAAAATATTCCTCTTTTTCGGGTGGCTGTTTAAGACAGTTTCTATCTCGGTGTTTCTCCTTCGCACACAAACCATTCAGTCCCCCAACCGGTCGGTGGAAAAAAATTATTAAAGAGCTGCGAGTTCTGATAAAGGTTTGCTCGACAAAGGAAGAACTAGTGCTCAGTATAATCCATTCAGAATAACTTTCCGAGATTTGCATAGATTATAGTCGCCCTCCTTTTAAATAACCCCAGAAAATGCTTTGCTATGACTTTGGTTTAAACTGCGCTTCCTCGCTCTCCCTGACAGATGGGGAGAAGACGGGTCAGCAGGAGAGGCAGGGAGCCGAAATCCATTCCCCTCCCTTCACTAGGTTTACTCTGAAGTAAATACTATTGTTGCCGTCAGGATTTACTTCCACCTCTCCAAGCTTGGGAATCCGCTCCAACGTGAACTTTCTGTACCTGTTTTGTTTCATTCCCCCCCACCCCAAAATCTCACAGGACAGCGTTTTCAGAACACGACTAAACAGCCCCGAAAAGCCTACAACCACCACAGGGTTTTCTTGTTGCAAAATGTGTGTTGATTTATCTGGTCGGCGAATCTAGGGAAAATTTACTGGTTTGGGCCAAGCTGGCTAAGGGGTTTGGGAAGGGCATTTCAGAACCAATAACTTTCTTATGCTATGAGCAACTCTTTTTGCGGGACCTGTAGGCCGGAAAGCAGGAGGATGATTCGAAACTGCAATTAGATCCTGTTCCTGCTTGCTCCGACACGTCTGTTTATCCCCTATGTTCCTGGGGCTTTCTGGAAGAAGAAACATGTCCGGCGTGGCAACGCCAGTTTACAAACCTGGTTATACTAGGTTTCAAGTCCCATTGCCCACAAAGCAACCACAATTTACATCCTAGTTAAAATGCTCAGGATCGGGCTAAATGCCTGATTCCTACGAAGGAAGCTCAGTTGAAATATACCGTCTCATCGTTAGAGACATATTTGGGGTGGTCGACGTTCGTCTGACTATGGCAACTAATAAGCTCTATGATTATGAATGCGGAGAGGAAATCCTCAAGCGTATGTACTCACCTTGATAGCTCATTGGTTTAGGTAGCCTGGCTACAGAGCCAGAGGTTGGCAGTTCGATCCCCCCACTGTGCCACCTAGGGGAAAAGCCAGCTTGGGTGGCCTTAAGCAAGACTACACAGGGCCAGGAAGCCCTAGAAGAAGGGAGTGATTAACCATACTCGGAAAACCTTGGAAGGCGTCGCCATAAGTCAGCGTAGACTTGATGGCTTGCAATTATTATGAGGATTTAATCATTTTAGAATATGATCGCAATCTTTTCCGCCGGTGTCCCTCCTCCTTTAGGGTTGGGGGAAGGATCACATGATCGGACCGTTGCCAAGGAAAACAGACCCCGCCACAGAGTATCATAAAATGAAACAGTCAGGGTACCATCCAGCCAATTTTTTTAAAAAAACGCTCTAAAATCGCAGTTACACAGCTGTCAAACACGCTGTCAATGAAATAAGTTGATCTAACCTACTTGATCCTACCCGCGTTTACTCGGGTGCAAACCCTTCTGAGTTCGGTGCAGCTTTGCCCCAAGTCAGAACTGAATTCCGTCTAGTTTACTTCTGAGAGATCATGCATAGGATCGGGCTGCTCAAGTGCATCTGGGCATCGGAATTTGAACCTCCTTTCTTCTGGGGGAAATGAGTCCAACTTTCGGTGCTGATTTAAAACTTTTGCCTGTTTCCAATAGTGAAAGTATCTTCTTGTCTGGCAGCTTTCTCTCTGTGTGTCTTTTTCTTTTATGGGAGCAAATTAGATTATCATAATAATGAGACAATTATTCCGCTTCTGTGTTACACTCGACTGCACAGAGGAAGAGCGAATTTCTCAACTTCTTTGTAGTGAAGCTTTCATGGCAGTAATTACCCCCCCAAAAGTGAGTCATTAAACGCTTTGGTGTTTCGTTTTTCTTGAAGATAAAGCTAATTAATATTACAGGCTTTTAATGAGCGCATTCTTCCAGGGTCTTATTGCGCAAACATCTAAACCTCTTTATCACGAATTTTTAGCATTAGATAGCACCGAGAGGTGCAGGGGGCGGCTGCGCCTTCGGGGGATTGGACTGGCCAAAGATGAAACGGGCCTGAGAAAATAATTGAGCAAGAACCAGAACAGGCGGCATCTGCCCCTACTTTTTCCCCTACACCGGGGTGGGCAGGTTTTCTCCTGTCTCCTCTGCAGAACGCAAAATAGGGCGCGACGAGTACGACTAGACAGGACGGGACATAGATTTTAAGATCAAGTCTAGTTTGGCCTCCCCTTTCCCCATCCACTCCCCCCTCCCTGGCTGCCTACTCTAGCACTGTGGTTGACGGAGCCTCCTGCGATCCTGAAAACTGCCACATAGTTTTGCCCTGGAGGGAATTGGCATAATAACGGAATTACTCCAATATGGAGTTTCGATTTCGTGTCTCCTTTGTTTTGCTTGCCACAGGACCTCAAGATCTCCACAACCAGAAGCAGGTGTAAAAAAAAGTCCTCCCCTTAGAATTAAATAACAGGGTGTCTCTGAGGACTTTTAATGTTTAGGAATGTGCTTTCAGTGCACGCCCTGTACAGATCCCACGCTTATTTGTTTGCTCACTTTTCTGTTTTCTTTTCAGCAGCCACATTTAGGTGGCCTTTAAACAACGGCAGACCGTGTAGATCCCAATCTACCCTTTCCCCACCTCTGTCTCAGAAGTGCACGCTTGGAAGCTTGGCTTGATTTTAAACGGGGTCCCATGAAAGTGTAGAGTCCATTCCCCTCTTCCCTAGTATGTGTGTTCCTGGCAAGTAAAGTCCAAGATGTAATATTGGTAGACAAATCCTACTCCTTGGAATGGGAATGAACCTTCCCTCTGATTTAAAGAAAGTAAAAATGTTTCAGGAATGTAGTTTCTGGTTGCCATTGCCACCACAGTTGTGACAAGATCTGAATGTGGTGCAAATTTCATTCATTTCTAACTTCACATCTTTGAGGCAGAGAGGTGTCTTCTCAAGAGCAGGCCCCCTTGAGCTTAGGGGAACTGAAACCCAGGAAAACCTGGGTGCAAGAGTGCTGCCTAAATCACTCCCTGTGCAAACAATGGGATTTGCAAAGTTCTAGTCACAGTTACTCTGAAGTAAGGTCCCCTGAGTTCAGTGGGACTTCCTGAAAGTCAGTAGAAAGTTGTAACTACAGTAGGCTCCACTGAATTGAGGAGATTTGGTGAGTTTTAACTCCTCCCTGTGTTTCACTGATTCTTGGGGTTTACCCCAGTTGCAACAGTGGGTTTCAGCCACTGTGTATGGGAGTGCAGCTTTGAAGTACAGTACTTAACTTGGTTGGGCTGTGCCCCCCTTCTTTTTTTGAAATGAAGGATCCAATTAATTTTAAAGATAATTATATCAAATTAAAAATTGCTGTTAAGTGGGGCACGTTTATAACGAACAGGAGGGTTCTAACTAAAAACAGAGATGTGATGTGTGTCTATATTTGAGATTCAAACCCAAAGTAATTTTTAATGGGGACTTTTTTTTTTAATGGGTGAAATAAATGTCAGTTAAACTTGTTTGGGATCAAGATTTCAACAACAAATAGGGACAAAGCGAATCAGATAAGTATTGTGTATGAGTATGCATCGATTTGCTGATTCACTTCCTGGTGCAAAACCAACAAAAAGTCCTGGACATCTTAAAGATTAACACATTTATTATAGCTCTGTGGCATATGTGAGACAGAGTGAATGAGGGTGAGAGCCTTGAAATGTGAGGCATGCCTAGCCTAAACGCCTTGATTAATAAAATATCAGGAAAATGAATGCCTATCTGAAAAGGGGGGTGTACCTCTAAAACAGTTCATCTATTGCATAATTTAAAATTTGACAAGTATATATAACTCTTAGCATTATATTAATCCTGATTACTGGGAGGCTCTCAATAGGAAACATGAACAGTTCCCCTCTTTATCCGAGATAATACTATCTAATAAATGCACCTCTCTAATATTCAAACCACTTCTGGGGTACTCAAAAAGCTGAAAT
The DNA here is from genome assembly GCF_051106095.1 of Pogona vitticeps. Taxonomy (NCBI): domain Eukaryota; kingdom Metazoa; phylum Chordata; class Lepidosauria; order Squamata; family Agamidae; genus Pogona; species Pogona vitticeps. Next base: position 24,602,986 of record NC_135785.1, read on the forward strand.
TTAGCAGGGGCCTGAACTCACCCAGCAATAGTCCGAATGAATAAAACATTCCAGCAGAGAGAAATGTGTTATTCCATACAAACTTCTCCCTGCTGGGTGAGGGTGGGAGAGGGATTAAAGAGTTCTAAGCCACACAGTGGATAGTGGATTTCCAATGCAGAGGGAAAAAATGAAATACTTTTTTTTAAAAACAGGGTTATATTTTCTGGATGATCAGTATGAGATGGAAACCCGACTCACGCATGACTACTCAGAAGCCAATCCATCTTAGTGAAATGGTTTACTCAGAAAGCTTAGATCCTGGTAGAGGCCAACAGTTTAGAGCCACCCGATCCACCTGTGGGAGGGAGGGAGGGGTGTGTGTGTGTGTGTGTGTGTGTGTGTGTGTGTGAGAGAGAGAGAGAGAGAGAGAGAGAGAGAGAGAGAGAGAGTAGCCAGGAAAAAGCAACAAATTACTTGCTGAAAGCAAATGCAAGTGTCATTTACTGGTATTAAACGCAGATAGAGGTACCACGGAATATATTTGGTATGTGGGTTTGTATTGAGCTTATTTCTCTTCCTGTCTGCCCAGGTATGGTTTCAGAACAGGAGAGCTAAATGTAGAAAACAAGAAAATCAGCTACATAAAGGTACGTGAAACCGTACACGGTGCACTTTGCTCTTTGCCTATGGTTTGTATGTTAAATATATTTCTGATGTGTTGTACGCTGCCCACACAATTGGGGTTATCGAACGGCTTTCAATAAGTAAGTAAACAAAGGCGATTTCCAGGAGCTCTATTGTGTCACGGGTCCTTTAAGTCGTCTTGGCTTGGAGTCTTAACTCTTCCCAACCCAGAAGATGCCAAATTGCCCTCCTTCTCCGACACTGCGATCCTGCGCAGATTTACCCCGGAGCAAACCCCATTGGGCTAGGTGGGATTTCCTTCCGAGTAAACCCTGTGAAGGAGGTTGTTCAGAAAAGCAGCACAAGGTCGGATCTGGTTTCTCCACGTTTAACTTTGCCTTGTCTTTGGGCCAGATTTTTGGACAACACCCAACCCCCCCAGCCAGCATTTCGGGAGTTGTAGTTCCAAAATCGCCAAAGCGTTGCTCTGGACTGCTTTTCTCACCCGATCTCCGCCTTTTTCTTCCAGGGGTTCTCATAGGAGCGGCCAGCCAGTTTGAAGCCTGCCGGGTGGCTCCGTACGTGAACGTCGGCGCCTTGCGGATGCCCTTCCAGCAGGCAAGTGCAAGGACAAGCCCGGGAGGAGATGCTGACTATCTTCCCTTCCCGCTGCCGCCGTTGGGTTGGAACAGGCGGCTTCTCCTTTTCCCCGCCCCCGCCCTAGATGTGAGCTCCCCTTCCTTGCGCGTTTCCCGGTAGTTGCACAACAAATAACGTATTTAAAACAAACGCAAAAGTTTGTCGCCCGACTAGAGGGAGGTGATGGGATGGGATGGGTGTGCGTTGTTTACACGTTTAACACACAGATCCCGGGCATATATCTATAATCTGACTCCATTCTATGGCGAGCCTTCAGAAACCAGATTCACAAGGACGATTTCTAACAAGACTTAGTCTCCGAACATATTCAGATTGCAGCTTGACTCTGGTTCGGATGGACCTTATTTTGTGAATGTGAGGGGTTATCTTTTAATACATGCGAGCCTTACTAGGCATAAACTCTCATTGGTCTTAAAGGAGTTTACTCCCGAGAAAGCGTGGCTAGTATTGGGTGAATAACATTGGCGATCTGGAGCTGTGCCAGGGCTGTATCTGTGATGCCTAATCTTCGGCATGTTTACTTGGGGAGTAAGCCAGTGGAGCTGAGTTTGTTTATGTTTACACGGAAGTAATAGGCGTTGTGTTCAGGGGAGTTTATTCTCAGCTGTGTCTAGAATAGCAGCATTGGAAGTCACTCCATGCAGAAGTCAGCTTTTGTCTTGCAGCAATCTTATGCAAATTTACTCAGAAGGAAGTTTTAGGGTGCGGTGTGTGTGTTTTTGTTTTAAATAGGGTTTTGCCCCTAGTGCAACGAGGTGAATGGCCTCAGTCTTTGTCCAGGTTAGCTGTTGCAATGCAGACTACCAGCTCAGGGAGCAAGAATAAGCAGCAATGCCAGCCTGGTTGTGTTTGTTAACTCAGTCTTGGACTTTGATCTCTTCTGTGAAGTCTTTTCCTACAAAAATATTAGGCATTTTTATGAACTGGTCCCTCTATAAGATTTGAATCAGTGCAACAAGAAAATAATTTTTCTGACAATTCCATCTTAAGGAACTCACATTAGTTGAAAGGATGAGAGCCTAGAAAGTACAGTACCTTTCAAAGCATTTTGGCCATGGTCCAACAGCCGATCCTCTTAAGCCCATCGATTCAAGTGGTCTGCGTTAAGGCCATTAGGTGGAAGTTACTTTGGTTGATTTCAGTGGGACTTCTAATTAATGTATTTTAAAATAAGTGCATTGAAAGGAAACAAACAAACAAAACACAGTGGATTCTTCTCCATCATCATTAATGAATTTGTTGTGCTTAGTCCAAGAAAATGTTGTTCACTCCAAGCTTATCAACATTAGTAGCATCTTAATATTCTAGGGGCTGCACTGGTCCAGTGATTGATCTTTGGTGAGCCGTTTCTTCTTATGCATATGAAACTCAGTGGAACATGCTTCTGACTACCATAAATACTTTGGGGTTAAGGCATTCTTATCTGTGAAATGGGTGTCTTGCAAAGAAGGCCAGTCTCCATGAAAGTCAGTGGCCAGAATCCTATTGGTTATTTAAACTGGCATAATTGCAATGACATAAGTCACAATGGTGAATTGCTACTAGTTAAAAAGTTGCTATTTATGTCAATTCTTGTGTGCAAGCTGCATAACTAGGAAAATGCTGAGCAACAGAAGCAGCAAATCATTTGTTAGTTGCAGTTCAGTACTGTAATTTATACCATTGCACTTCTGCCAGCTTAAATGGCTTGCAACATACCCCAAATGGAACAAACCTTCTAATGTCACAAAAGGTCCTGTGTGACAAACCACTGGGGGCTGAGAGCTGTACTCTAATCACTTAGCTATGCTGCCTTACTGATCCTGGAGTGGGTGAGCCCAGGAGAGTTAAACGTGGCGGCGGCTAGGAGGCCTGCCTGTTTTTGGTACCTCCCAATAGTCTGACCCAACTAAGCAGTGTTTGCAGGTAGTTCCAAAAATCCACAAGATTAAGCACAAGACTCTCATACCCTCCCTACAAGGTAGAACTGCCATCATACCTATAAAAATAACCAAAATATTTTTAAAAATCCTTTCAATTGCCTGGATTTTTGGCCAAGAGGTTTGTGGTACTTAAAACCAGGTCAAGGCAAGACCTGGTTTTAAGTACCATAAGCCCTCTTTGCCAAAAATCCAGACAACTGAAAGGAGATTTTTTTTGTTTTTATATTTTATTAAAGATAGTGGAAAAGTCAAAAGGCAAAACTTTCAAAAGGTTTCAAAAAGGCACCAAAAGTATTCTGGAGCAAACAATCAATTAAAGCCTGAGGCAAGAACAATACACAGCGAACACACAAGAAAATAAGAAAGCTAACTAACCTACCTAGTACTTACACACTAACATAGCCTCAGCTCATTGTATAGCAGGACAGCAACTGAGCATAGGTCTCCTAAGAGATAGCTAAGCCAGCTAAAGTAAGTTCTTAACTTGTTTTCATACCTTTTAAATCAATTTCTAGACATTTTGAGATGACCTGGTGATCAGGCTTCAAGTTTCCTTGAATGTTCTTGAAGAGAAGAGCAGTTTCTGACCCCTCCCCTCAGACACAGCTGAAGTCATTTCCCAATTAGTTCAGTGCCAGGGAACAAGCTGATTCAGCCTTGCAGTCTTTGCCCAAAAGACAAACGACCCCAGTGGTACTTCCATTCCATTGCAGTCAAACTCTGCCCCAACCTTTTTTTTAGCTAGCCATTCCAGGGCATCGAAAAAAGCCTGAATTATCCAGAAAGGTCCTCAATCTGTGTTTTCCCAGTTTCTTCACACTGAGTGACAGTGATAGTTGTGTACAGTCATGGAAAGACTGGGTGGAAAGGAGATAGAATAGGACTTTCTGTTTTGTTCCTACCAGCTTGATGCCATGAACTGCTACAAACCGAAGGTCAGTGGCATGAAAGCATGGTTATAGCCTCAGTGTGCAGAAATAGGCAAGGCATACTTCCCTTTTTAAAAATAGACTTTCAGAGATGTTGACCACTTTACTCATCCTTGCACTGTGGAGACAGTCAAGCAAAAGTGTTTAGAAAAATATAGTCAGAGTGGGTGGGAGAAGCTGAGCACACTCGAAAGAAAGCCAATCAAGCGCATTATAACCTAGATGTCTATGTTAAGCGTGGGTGGATTAATTCAGCAGAAATATAGCCAATTAGCCTATAATGCCTATGGTTAGCTGTCTAGCACTGGAAGCCAGCAGCCAGCAACCACAGGCATAAAGTACAGCCAGCCCATGGTTTCACCACCCCCGCCAGCTCCAAAGCAGCACTTCCTATGGCTGGTGTATGCAAGAGCATGTGCCAGCAGTGAAGATGGGCAAGATTTTAGTTTTAGTTCAGATCTCAAAGTAAGAATTTACCAACATTTGTGAATGTATTCCAGGATGGAAAGAACCTGAGAGAGAAAAGCGTTGAATATGGGGAAAAAATTACAACAAACAGATTTGTCCATCCAGACCTGGTTTGGGTTTGAATCTTGGTGTATTCACCCACATTGGTCCTGATTTGCATTGTTATCGTCTCTCCCTCCTCCTTGCTTGTCATCATTAGTACTGTGACAGCAAGCAGGTGCAACACAGTTTTTGTGCCAAGAATATCTATACCCACTGATTCTGGCTAATGCAGATGGGGTGAAGATATGTTTCAATTGGTTTTGAAGCATTTCCCAATATTTGCAGATGTCTTCATTTATGGGATGGAAAGAACTTGAGTTTTAAAATATCTGAATAGAAGAGAGTATGGAACTGTCAGAGCTTCCCATCCTTAGCCAGTAGATAGCAGGCATATGAGAATGGTCATAAGAAACCAAGTGATACATTAAAAGAGACAACATCTCAAAAAATCCACTAGCCAGCTCCTCTGCAACCAAGCTGCCCGCCAGCCTATCCAAAGACAAGCACAAGCCGAGACCTCACAAGGTCACATCACACAAATAGGTAATGTATTTAGCCAAACTATCAGCCTGCCCAGCCACCAGAGCAGTCAGAAAAAGAAATGCTTAAATGAGGAGTGCTAAGAGATCACACATGTGCTAAAAAAAACAACTTGTGACACTTCTGTCTTATCTGGAATTCCAACTACACTGTGATGAGGAATAATGCTCTGCACAGGTTTAGAGGATTTGTACAATTGCTTCCTTAGGGCTTAACATACCCAAGGCAGGGTGGTGAAAATGTGATCCTCCACATGAGAGGTGGCTGGGAACTCTTAACTTCATAGATGCTGAGAATCAAAACTAGCTTTTAGTCCGCACTTTACAAGAGCTCTCCAAAGTACTGAAATCATAACACCCCACCCTAAATAGGTATAGAATCCTGACTAAAGGGCAGACTAAGCCCCATTGTGGATTTCCAGCACTCTCAAAATTGGACTCCTCAACCACCACCATTCCAGATTTTGTTTAGTTGCAACTCCTAGCATTCCTCACCACTGGCTGCTCTGGTGAGGGCAACAGCGGTCCATGGCGAGTAATGGGGTGGGCTTGTTTCCAATGGTAGCATTCAGCCCTTGGATGTTCTAAAATAATATAACAAAGCCACTGAGCAAACCTAGCATATCTTTCTATACTGCTACAGAATTATAAACAATGAACCAAGGAATGCTTGGGGTGAAGACTGAAGGGCATTTTAGTAGAGACTTTTTTTGGAAATTTTCCACATCTTTAAAAGTAGCTGGAAAGGCTGGATAGGAGCCACATCCTGTGGTGTTGTCATGCTGCAACCTAAGGGTAAATGCATGAGCCCTAGTTGTGATTATTAAGGACACAGACAGAGACATTCTGAACATGCTCAGAGGCCTCTGTATCGAGAGAAACATCAAGACTAATAGTTAAACCAAATACTGTAAGGAAACTTCTGTAGTCTTGCCATATACTGCAAATACTCAAGTGTGTAGTTGCTGTTTCTGCCAACCTGATCATTTCAGTGTCCCACTGCTGTAGTCGGCTTTAGCAGGCTGGCTATTTAACTGTGTATTAGTTGGGCTTAGGTAGTGTTGTGTAGATTTAAGGCTGCCATGCTAAAGGCACCTACTTGTGATGAAGGCTCTCTAAACACTGCCTTTTTATTAAATGCACCTAGGGTCTGGCTGGATGAATAACCCAAAAACAAATGTGCCATGCTGTCCCAGGGAGATGTTACTCCAGAGGCAAAATGCATTGCTTTCAATGAGACTGGCATGCTTAAATCTACTCCAGGGCAGGCTTGACTTCCTGAAACTTCTTTTAGGGAACGAACCCACAGCTAGCAAGGACTTCACAGACCACATGTGCAGGGCTAATTTTTGGAATGACATTTTCCTCCCCAAGGAACATGTAGTGATGGAGACTGAATCCAGAAGCCATGATCTTTGATCTCTGTCAAAGACACCTAAAAGGGAGGGGCAATTTTTGCTCCCCTGTCATTGGGATGCTTACTGTTTCCTCTGAAGCAAGTCCTACTGTATTCAACCAGAGTCCTGCGGAGTCACTGTGGTGTAATGGTATGAGGGTCTCTCTAGGAGTCTGAAGATCTGGGTTCAAATCTCCCCCTGGCCATGGAAAATCACTGCAGGTGGGTGAGAATGGTAAATCCACTTCTTCAAGGTCTTACCTACCTTGAGAACGCTGCTAGGCTCGCCATAGGATGGCAATGACTTATTACACCCCCCCCCAAGGCTTGGATCCTATACAAGCCTTCCTGGAAGTAAGCCCCTTTAAGCTCAGTGGGACTTGCCTCCGAGTAGGCATGTATAATATCTCGCAGGGAGCGCGCTAGAGGCTCGCAAGTCCCTCGAGCTCTGGCGCGAGATGACTGCGCGGGGGAGGGCGGCGGCAGGAGGCTCGGTGGTGGTTTAATGCTCTTGTCTTTCTCCACTCTCGTTACACTTTTCAGGATAGTCATTGCAACGTGACGCCCTTGTCCTTTCAGGTGCAGGCGCAGCTGCAGCTCGACAGCGCCGTGGCGCACGCGCACCACCACCTCCACCCGCACCTGGCCGCGCATGCGCCCTACATGATGTTCCCGGCGCCGCCCTTCGGCTTGCCCTTGGCCACGCTGGCCGCGGAGTCCGCCTCGGCCGCTTCGGTGGTGGCCGCAGCGGCGGCCGCCAAGACCACCAGTAAGAACTCGAGCATCGCGGACCTCAGACTTAAAGCCAAAAAGCACGCGGCGGCCCTGGGCCTGTGACTCTTCCTCGCTGCTGGGCACGTTGCAATCCCATCGCCTGCGGAGCGCCGGGAAGGGGGGGTGGGAGAGGCGCGGGAGCTGTTGGAAGAAAGGCGCCCCCTCCCCAAGACCTCTTCCCCGGAGAGCTGTCCTAAACAGAGACCGACCTGAACTCCCTCGAAGAGGGTCCCGCCTTCCCTGCCTCCTACCCCCCCCACTCCCTTGTTGGTCCTGCGGGACTTAAAAATGTGAAAGACAAAAAAACAGACAGACCCCAACCTGCGGCGGGAAATCAGAAGCCCCGAGAGGTGTGGGCTGAAACAAACAAAACAAACTGAAAAGTAACGAGAAGTAACGATCTAAAGGGGAAAGAAATAAAACGAACCCGTTTTGATTTTTTGTTGTTGTTGTTGTTCATGGAGAGAGAGACAAACCTTCTGCTACTGCTAACACGACTAAAGGAGAGAAGAAAGAGCTACTCGGAAACCGGAAGGAAGAGAGAGAGAGAGAGACTTATTTAAAGAATCAGATGAAACAGACGCGCAGCTGGGAAGTTCACAGGTTTTGAAACTGACCTTTTTCTGCGAAGTTCACTTTAATACGAGAAATTTGATAAGAGAGGCGGGCCTCCTTTCACGTCGCATCAGATACTTGAGTTTTAACAGCCACGGACTGGAAACGGTGATGAGAAGGAAAGAAGAATTTAAAAAAAAATTGAGGGGAAATAATTAAAATGGGGGGGGGGAGGGAGGAAGACAGAGACGCTCTCGTTTCTCTTCCAAGTTCTAAATGGGAAACTGATCGAGATCCTTCTGCTAGTAGAGTTCCGGGTCTGCATGTGTTTGGGTTTTCTTTTAATTTTTGGGGGCGTCCCTTCGGGTCATTGCACTTCACCTTAACCTTTAAGAGAATGAAAGTCAGCGGTTTAAAGCAAGCTCATTTAGGGGGTTCCTCCGTCGAGAGAGAAGGGGGGAAGGAGAGATAGAGGAAGGAAGGAAGGCGGAAAGAAAGACGGACACCCTAAGCTTCCCTCTTCCTTAAAAACTAAGACTTCAACGGACAGAAAAGCTCAGATCCTCCCATACAGACGGGGCCGCCGCCCAAACCCACCGAAAGCAAAGGACAGGAATGCAAAATCTAGCACAATTTCAAGGCTGCGATCCTCTCCACCTCTTTTTTGAATATATTTTCGAAAACACGAGGGGTTGCTTTCTAGTAAACACCCCCAGGCTCTTTAAAATTTGACCCCCCTACCACCAATCAGCGCTTCCCACTTTTTAACACACCCCTATTTTTTTCCCCTTCTCGTCCACTTTTGGAGCGCTCCAAACTTTGCGCCCAACTCTAACGTTTTGCTGCGGTTCGATAAAGGCAGTACCTTATGGTAAATGTCGATCTTCTCCCCTTTTGAAGCAATACTGAGACTTATATTTCTCATGTCTAAAAGAGGGTTCCATCTTACATTACAATCAAAAATCAGGCGCAGCTAACGTCGTCCGTTAATTTCAATTATATTAGCCTCATAGTCTAAGAACGGAGGCTTGCAGCTTTAAGACCGATTTTTAGCCCTGATATGGGCTGTAGCAGACAAGCTTCCTTCTCTCTCTTCAGTATATATTATATTGCAGCCACGGGGTTTCCATATTTCCCCTTCTGAATCATGACAAGCAGTATTCAGTACATGGTGATTTTTTTTAAAAGGACGTTTAGTCACAAACACATGCTTGCTTTGGCAATCGTAACTCGTACGTTGGCAGTCCTGCCAAACCTTCCCATCAGATCTCATAAAGGTGTGTCCACCCCCTTAATTTTGCGATATGATATACATCTCTATCTATTTTTTCCTCTTTCTAAAAGGCATATACTGAAGGGACCACGAAGTAGCCGGTTGGTTCGTCCACTCCAAGCCTTCCAGAGTTGAATGCTTTTTTGCCAAGAAAAAAAGGGGGAGGGAAGGGGGGAGGGGAAAGAAGAGATATCTCTTTGCAAGTTTGAACTCTGGTAGAAACAGAGCTTTGTAATTATTTGTTCTCCATGAAAACAAAACGAAAAAAAATTATTTATATTGACCGTATTTTTTCTAGTGTATTTTAAGTTATTGAGGAGGGGGAAAGAAAGAAAGGAAAAAGTCTGAGGAAAACATGCTGTTACTTCATTTACATGTTGTTGTCAGCACGATCTATTTTGTTCCACTCAGGTTTGCTTCGCTTTTGATTCATTCATTGTTGACGTCACAATTTTCAATAAGTGCCAAGTTATGAATTAAAATACTTTGCAATCTATTTAATGGGGCGAAAAAGAGAGAGTAAAGTTTTAGCTGATGGTTTCGCATAACTTCTGTTCCTATTCCTATTAAATCAGTAGTGCCATTCTACTTTTCTTACTTATTTATTTCCCCTCCCTACTCTGCTTGTGACATAGAATGTGTTGAAATCCCTATGGGAGCCCTTGGAATTCTATGGAATTATGGGGCATATTTCTTTCTGCATATTTTAAAGGTCAAACAATCTATCAAACACTAGCGGTTAGATTCTGCATCCTGTTATTTCTTTTATAGCCATTCTGCACACGTGGTTTTTGCGCACAACGTTCTGAGAACACTTCAATTTTTTAAAAAAAGAGTGGTGGGAGTAATTTAAGGGCTCTTCACATAAATTCTTAAGAGAGTTACAGTGCTATCCTGTGCTATCTATTCAGGATTAAATGTGGCAGAATCCAGTGAGACTGGATTCTAAGCAATTGCATAGGATTACATTCTTACATGGGAAGAAATCTCCTCGAATTTAGTGGTACCTCCTTTGAGTAGATAGGAACAGGAATTCTTTTGGAAGTAGTAAAAACTGGCCAAAGAGGACTAAGTTCCCTGAAACCATTAGAATGTATCGGGGTGCTGCGTTTAACTTGCTTGTGGTGTATTTTCCTTGAAGCTCATCACACACAATGTGACAGTCCTCAGGAGTAAGTCCCATTGAACTCAATGGTACCATGCTCAGAGCAACAGCCGATAAAGAGAATCAGGTCATTGAGTTAATGGAAAACAACACTCACACTGTTTAAGTTATAGCTCAGTGGTTTAAGCAGAGGTTGGGAGTTCGATTCCCCACTGTGCCTTCTTGAGAGATGCTGGACTCGATGATCCATAGGGTCCCTTCCAGCTCTCTGATTCTAACTAGGTGGGTTGCTAGGAGTCCCATCCAGTGGCATCAAGTTATTGGTTGCCATTGCACTTTTCAGGACTCAATTAAATGTTGAAGGTTGAGGCCTTTTTACTTGGGAGTAAGTTATACTGAAAATAGGGGATGTAAAGTTGCACAGTGACTTTACATCCTCTGCATTCAGTATAACTTACTCCCAAGAAAAAAGGCCTCAAAAGTGTTCACTGGAAGGACAGATCCTGAAGCTGAGGCTTCAATACTTTGGCCATCCCATGAGAAGAGAAGACTTCCTGGAAAAGACCCTGATGTTGGGAAAATGTGAAGGCAGGAGGAGAAGGGGACGACAGAGGACGAGATGGTTGGACAGTGTCATCGAAGCTACCAACATGAAATTGACCAAACTCCGGGAGGCAGTGGAAGACAGGAGGGCCTGGAGTGCTCTGGTTCATGGGGTCATGAAGAGTCGGACATGACTTAACGACTAAACAACAACAAAGTTGCACAGACAAGCTACAGTTGTTTGTGTCTAAGTCCTTGAACAGGATTCCGAGCGCAATCAGTGGCTCGTGCTTTCCAAAAAGCACATAAGGACCAGCAGGTATGGCCAGAGTTTCTGAAGTAGAGTCATCGAAGGAACACCGCAGGGCACTTGTTCCCTCCTTACCTGTGAGAAACCTCTGAATTTCAGAGGCGCTTCCAAGGTTCTGAATTATCAGCTTGCTTATGATTGCACTGCTGGAGGTGACAGCACCCGATTGAATCCTGGGATAAGTTGTTTGGTGAAGTGCTTAAAAATTCATGCTAGGAAGTTCTAGGGCACTCCCCTGAACTACAGCAGAGATGGAGCATGGCTGTTAAAGTGCTAGGAAACCACCATAAGGGTGGTTTGTGTAGAAGCACTTTTGCTGCTGATTGTATGAGTTGGCCGAATCTGATGCGCCTTTATTCTTAGAGAAATCCTACAGGCTTCAGGCAGCCTCTCCAGTCCAGTTTGATTTCAAGTCTCAGCAAAAGAGAACTGCTTTTCCCATATAGATGGGGTATTAGAACTGGAGTATTAGAACTCAAAGAATTTCGCTGAGACACAGACGGAAACTACATGGATATAACTGGAGTTAAGGCTAATCGCAGACTGTTTAGGGCGCAATCTTAACACATGTTGGGTACTACTGAATTCAGCCAGTAGACACATATAGGATTGCATTTCGAATAATCGGAAAAGATCCCTTCTGAAACCTGACAGGCTACATTGGAAGGCAGAGCTTCGGCGAATTGTTGGTGAATTTTGATCTCCGGCCTTTAGGGTGAATCGCAGCAAAGCGGTTTCTCAACAAAGCTGATGGGACGTGTTATTCACTAAACTCAAAATATATACAGAGCAGAGCAGCTACGAGAGCGGTTCACAATACTCAAAAATAGTAGGGATGGTGGTCTTAGGGATGCGTGAGCCATCATAGCTTGGGATGTGATTGTTCTGTATCCTAGAGTTATCTGAAATGTGAAATTAGGGTCATGGAATACGAGTAGCATCCTGTGGAGAAGAGCATTGTCATCCACAAGCCACCAACTACATTTCAAGTATCCGCCCACAGGTCTTGCTCGCTCCGCTAGCTACCACACTAGCTTGTGTCTCCAACAGTTAATCTCATCGTATGATGTTCAAAGGGGAGAAGAGGATCTCCGTCAGCCCAAAATTGGCTTCTCTTGGAAGCGGGGGAGCGGCTTTCCTGTTGACGCTGGCTATTTGGGTGTGTTGTTTTTCTTGCTCCGAGTTTCACCCGGCTCAGCCGCGCGTTGTAATTGACATGGCTGCATCCTAGCATGGGAGTATGATTATGCTGAATATAGTCATTAGACTTGTCTGTCATGATACCGTAAAGTCATGCGAAGGTAACACCCAACCCTTGTCTGTGTTCAGCTTCCCTTACCCCAGGCTTCTCCTCCCGCCCCCCTGCCCTCCAGACTTCAGTCTCCATCATCTCCAGTTGGCACAACCACTGGGCGTGCTCCTGGGGAGAATAGGAGTTGTAGTCTCCCTCCTCATCACCTGCGATGGGGGCGGGGAATCTGTTGTAATGAATACAAATCAGGGAGGGGGGATGAATGTGCTTTCGGCGGCACCTCACAGAGGTGTTAAAATATCACCCTGGATTGCAGCTCAGGATGCTGGAAAGGTTGTCAAGGTCATCCTCTGAAGCCAAAAGTGAATTTTCCGAGACATGAACTGGCCCCCGCTGAGATGAAACGAATTTGACACTCCGGCCTCAAGTACCTTTATTTGGGGAAAAGACCCATTGGGACCAACGGAGCTTACTCCCCAAGGTGCAGTTGCAGCCAGATGTTCCGCGAGTTTGCCGTGCGCCTGTTTTATTATTTAAATAGGGCTTAGTTTCAACTAGCGGAGTGGGAAGGGACGCTAGTTTACAGCGTAAACTTGTCGAATTTGCAATCCAAAACACGATTCAAGGAAAGTAAGCCCATTCTACTACGTTCGGTTGACTTGTACTATAGTCCAGGAAAAAAATGGGTTCAGAACTGGCATTCAAAATAGCTGGCAGAAAATTAGTAAACGGCGAATAGGAGCCACCTCTTCTCGCAGAGCCATCCTATGCATCGTTACTCAAAAGCAAGGCCCATTATGCACGGGGAGCTTACTTCCTAGGCAGCGTGTGCAGTATTGCAACCTTCGAGCCGCGTTTTAGGCAAGTCTAGTTGGGAGTAAATGCATGTTTAGGACTGTACCCGGTCTCTCTGATTTGAATGGGAGAGATAGGAGCACATCTTGACCATTGCCACTAAAATCGACGGGGTTTAAAAGCGCGGGCCTTTGTCTGGATCGGGTCCTTAAGTTGTTTGTTCTACCTGAACTTATTCCTTCGCTCCTAAAGGAATTAGGATCTAGGGGTGGAATTGTAGACTACTTTGTTTCGAGGCGACAATGATTCTAAGACAGTAAATTGGATCTTGGAGGTCCTTTTTCAAATCGCTGGCAGTCTGAGCGCACGGAAACGCGCAATTGCAGGGGATGTGCTTTGGCCGTAGCGGAATGAATTCGCTTTCGTCTAAGTGTGTTGAAGGCCGGGGTTTAATCATATGGTTTAGCTAGTCTAATGAAACCCCAGCTTTCAATTGCGGGGGTGCGGGGGTGGGGTGGGTGGGAACCACATCCCTCTGCTCCCATCTGGATTCAATCCCAAGTAGCTGGCTCGAGGTTCACTCAGCCTTCCCTCCTTCTGAAGTCAGTGAATTGAGTACCGAGCTAGCTGGGGGCCTGCCGCAATGTGTAGCCTGCATAATTAAATTGTAAGCACCCCAGAGAGGGCTTTAAGCGGTGTGGGGCGGTACTTAAGCAGCACGCTTGGCTTTTGACTTTTGTTCAGTCCTGTGCCTATTTATCTGGAGTAAGTTCCGCTCAACACAGCATAACGGAACTATTCATTATAGCACACATAGAACGACGCGGCATGCTGTAGTGGATAGAGTAAGGTATTAATAATTAGGAGATCTGGGTTCGAGTCCTACCCCCTCGGCCATGGGAAGTCATTAAGATGAGGGGTACTGGTAAACTCACTCTTTAAATAGCTCTCATGTCTCGAAAACTTTGAAGAAAGATTTCCATGGGACCCATGGACATGAAGAATATACCTAACTAGGACCCATACCATCTCTTCTAATCTCTCTTCTGTACGGGTGCTCTTCCTTCATATTTGCGACAGTATAAAAGCGATGTTATTTTGGAGAAAGACATCAAATGATCAAGTCACAGCATTCAAAAAAAATAAAATAAAAAACTCCAGACCTAAAACATTATAGGTGAAAACAAATTTAAAATAAAAAGAAATAAAAAAAGAAGACAAAAACGTGATGGCACACCTTAAAGACTGTCTTTTATGTTTTTCAATGTGAGCTTTCGTGGACACGTCCACTTCATCAGACATAAATAACGCATTGAAAAAAATATAAAAATTAGTCTCTAAGGTGCCACCACGTTTTTGTCTTTTAAAAACTTTTTCCTTTTAATTTGTTTTCACCTACAATGCTTGCACAGACTAACACGGCTACCCCTCCTACAGCAGACCTAAACGGTGGCAAACCGCGTTCTTTTTCTTATAACGCGGCAGGGCAGCGGAGGATAAACGATCAGCCTCCGACCAAGCCTCTTTGAGCGGCTGTAGTTTATCCCACCTTTCACAGAACTCTTCCAGAGCACGAGATTCGTTCCGAGTCAGCTTTCCATCGCCGCCGTCCCCTTAAAATCAAAGCTTACGGGAGGCCCAGCCTTGCGTCCTTTGAATGACTGGGGACAAGCAGAACGAAAGCGCATTGTTTTGGAGAAAGCGCTCCTTGAAGGAAATCTCTGAAGGATGAGCGAGATGCGAAAGAAGCAGGGTTTCCAGCCGCTTAGATTGAGGGACTCCAGCAGCGGACGGCTGACTCGCGCTGATTGCGGGTAAGGCTGCTAAGCGTTTACAACAATAAAACACGGCAAAGAAGCTAAAATCCGAGGATCCTGGTCAGGGTTAGTGGCTGTGGCCATGGAATCCAGAGTGGCACTTATTCCAAATGAATGGATGTATCATGTGAACTCCTTCCTTTTTAATCAGCCCTACATTGGCACCCGTCCCTATCATCGCTATACAGGGTGTGCTTTCTTAACACCCCTCTCTCTTCCTTGCAGTCTTTTACTCTGAGCAATCTTTCCCATACAGTATCCCTTTTGAGATACAGGAATATCATATTAACTGGCAAGCACAGGGAGTGGCCTTCTACTGTCTGTGTAATGCACGGTTAAGTCCCATCTAAGTTATGGCAATACTAATAATGTTTTTGAGGAACGAGAAATGTCTATGATGCCGGTTACCATTGGCATATCCCTGGTGAATTTCTGTCACCCAGCAGGGATCTAAACCAAGAGCTCCTGGATCTTAGTCCAATATTCTATCCATTGCACCACACTAGCAACCCTTAGGCGTATTCTGGCTCCTCTTAGTTCATTCACTCAGTAACATTTCAGAAAAGGGCCCTCTCTGGAAAGGCCAAGAGTTGAACAATGGTCCTCCTGAGTGCAAATGGTATCCTTCTGCATCACAGAACTATAGCTCTTCTCCAGATTAAATGATGTAGCAGATCTTTCATACCCGACCCAACCACTTGGTTGTAGCACAATTGGTTGAAGATTACTATCCCTTTGGAAAAGAAGGTCAGTAGGATATCACCAAGTCCTGTGCTCCATTAATCAACAGGACGGCTTATGCCATCCTGCCAAAGGATGCCCGAATCTGCCTTAAACAGAGCCAGATCATTAGGGGCGGTACTCTATACTCTCTGGACCCTCTCCAAAGTTTTGAAAGAAGCCTTCCCTAGCCTCATGGCCTCCACTTTTGGAAGGGAAACAGCTTTAACATAAATAGTGAAGGATAATGGGAGTTGCAGTCCAACAACATCTGGCAGGACATTTTCTCCGTCCGTCCTTCAGATAGAGACTGAATTAAGAATAGTGGTCTTAAGAATTCAATTGTGCCATTTGAATATTGCTGGCTGCCTCGGTGGACCACTTCCTACCTTTTAAAACTAATATTTATGTGCTGTCAAGTTAATTCTAACTTATGGAGAGACTGTTCAGGGTTTTCGAGGTAGAGAGTAACCAGAAGTGGTTTCTCATTCCCTTCTTCTGGGGGTGCCCTAAGACTGTGTAGCTTGCCGAAGGCTACACAGGTTGGCTCTACTTACAGGAGGCACAGTGGGGAACTGAACTCCCAGCTTCTGGCTCTGCAGCCAGATACCTAGACCACTGAGCTGTTACAATTGTGCAAATCAAAGCACATTTTAACAACTAGAATCCCTAGTTTAACAAGTAATTTTAAAAAGAAGGGCCGGTGGAATGCCCTAGTGTTGTATCATGAAAATAACAGGCACTTGGTTAAAGCTATTATCTATTCAGTAATCTGTCCCTTGTCAAATCAGCCTCAGCCTGTCATTAGAAAAATTAAAACAAGTGCAGGGCAAAGTATTTATTAACATACTTATTTCCAAAATTTATTAGCCCCTTAAAAGCCCTTAGAGTGATAAAAATAAAGCTCAGATAAAATCCATAGAATCAGACAATGAGACAATAAAACATAATCGATTAAAACAGCAATCAATTCAAACTAGCAGAAGCCAAAAAAGCTCCATAGGAATATTTGCTCTGTAACATTTCTTAGGACATTTAAATAGTTTGTGGGCCACCAGTAGTCCAGGGCCAGGTTTGAAAAATCTCTGATTTAGGGCATTATGCATACAAAGCATGCATTTTATTTCCCCCCTTCCCTAATAGATTCTGATCTAGTCAGATTAATTTAGAAGATAGTTACTCGGCTTACATAAGACCTTGATTGTACCACCTCAAGTGACAACTCGCCTGACAGAATGTTCTCCCATGAAAGAAAAGCTACCTTTCACACTTTCACTTAGAAGTCTACCTTGTCAGTAAAAAGGCTGGGCTAGAATTCTTCTCTTTGGCACCTAATTTTTTATTTACAGGGTAGATGCGTAATTAACTAATTAATTAAATAAATACTATATGGGAAAGCATTCTGTTCTATGAACATTTTCCTCTGGTCTGAAGTAGAATAGTTTAGTGTGAGAGTTATTTCTGTTGCCATTTGTGAAAATTGCACTTAGAAGCCTAGTTTTCTAAAAATGTAGGGGAACAATTGCGTAGGAAGATCTAGTGTCTAAGGAGTTCTAAAGAGGAGAGAAGATGAATGCTGAACTGCACTCAGCCTTACAGTTGGAGAGGAAGGTAAGTTTATTATAGCCTGTGTATGCAATAATAAAGCTCCAACCAGAATAAATAAACAAAGAAAGCAAAAACATAATGCTTCTCCTTCCTTCCTTCCTTCCTTCCTTCCTTCCTTCCTTCCTTCCTTCCTTCCTTCCTTCCTTCCTTCAATTTCTATACTGTCCCATTAGTGTTGTCAGTCTTTGGGCAGTTCACAATATACAATAAAATCATACACTAAAAATACCATATAATAAATACAAAAATTACAATAAACCCTGTTGTTAGCTGAAACTATCTTGAAATAAAAACACACAAATTAAAAACCATCTGAACATCTCAGGACAATATTCATACCAGTAGAAGGCAGCTTTGTATAATTCGGCCTTAATTAGCTTCCTAAAAAGAGAGGGATGGTCCCTGGTTCTGTAGGAGACTTATTCCAGAGGGACGGGGCCACAAAGAATAAAGCTTTGTTCCTAGTATTGGCTTTTTTTGGCCTCCTTGAGTCAAAGAGGCCAAAAAATCATGGACTGTACGGATCATGTGGGATATGTAGTTATTTTGTGCGAGTGATGTTCTGCCAAATATTGAAGTCCTTAAACCATTATGGGTCATGACCAGCACCTTAAAAAATGGATGTGTCATATATTCTTCATCCTACTTTTACAGTTGTCCCTCTACAATTGTTCCTGTAGATTATTCAGTTTTTATGAGTCAGTAAAGTGCCACTGAGGTGTGTTATCTCCAAATGGAATTCCAACCTTCAACCAGAAAGAAAAACGCATCACACTATGACTCTATTTCAAACATACCTTTTGTGAGCTAATGCAGTCCTGTCCATAAATTCCCAGTAGATTAGGCATCCTTCAGTTCCAAGAGACTATGGTAACGTGCGCTGAATAGAGGACTTGGAACAGCATCTAGTGTGAGTGAAGAGGCCAATTTGAGAGTGACAGTCCCTTCCGCACTGAAGATAAATACAATCTGTCCCCTGTCCAGCTCCCTGATTTTACTGGTTTTGGATCTGCCTCTTTGCCTCGGCCTGCTGGACAAGGGTCTCTTCAAAATGGGAGAGGCCATGATGCACCGCCTGCCTCCAGGCTGAACGCTCGGATGTCAAGGTTTCCCATCTGTTGAGGTCCATTCCTAGCACCTTTGTATCCCGCTTGCAGATATTCTTGTATCACAGCTGTGGTCTCCCTCTGGGGCAATTTCCATGCACTAATCCTCCATACAGGAGATCTTTTGGAATCCCATTAAGGCTGCAATCAAAATTCCCAGTAATTCTGCAATCAAAAATATATTCACAATATTCAGTCTTATTGAATACTTTTTGGTTCTGCTGAATTCATTTGGGTTTATTTTTAACTGAGCATACACGAAATCACATTGAAAATGTATTCAGGACCAGTCTTTAAGCCACTCACCCTGCAATAATTTCACCCAAGTTATGAATCCTCAGAAACAAGTGCTCTGAGCAACACACCATGAAACTGGGAGGGACATAAGCCGTCTGTCACCCAGTGAAGATGTTGGGCAAAATAAAGATTCAAGTATTTAACTTTATTTATTTATACCATGCTCCCCAGCCCCCCAATTCAGGTAGCGTTTAAAAAGGATTAAAAATACGTTGGATACTAAAATACAAGTAATCATATGAAACCTAGTCATATTTATTAAAACAAATTAAAAAAATATTTTAAAGTGGAGTATTTGTCATTAAACCCGCCTTTCTCTGCAGCCCATTTAGATGCAAAAATTTAACGGATGAGAAAGGTCTTTATTTCCTGGCAGAAGACACTGGGATGGGGGTCTAGCTCTTTATGGCGGAAATTCCACAACTTAGGAGCAGCTACCCAAAAGATCCTCTCTTGTCTTTTAAGAGAGAAGATGCACTTGTCTTCTGATTTACAAAGAAAATACTAAAAATTGGTTGATATGCGCATGATTTTCGGTCCAGTGCTTATGTATTGGAGTAAGCCCCATTGACCATAATGGTGGTAGTGGTACTATGCTGTAAAGTTGATTCAGATTTATAATGATCATTCCCAGGCTTTCCTAGATAGAGAATACTCATGAGTCCCTTCATTGGAAGAAAGGGTACAAATGAATTCAGTAAAATAAATACATAATTCTTCTGGGGCTGCCCAGTTTGCCCAAGGTCACACAGGGGGGCTCTTATAAGCCACAATGGCAAATTGAACTCCCCCTCTCCGGCTCTGTGCCATGGACTGTGACTTCTGGAGCTAACCAGGCTTACTTCTGCAGAGACATATAACCATGCAAAGGTGTGGAATCCTAATGTAAGTTAACTCAAAGAACTTTACAGAAATAAAGTTTCCCATGTCCTTCTTTCTCTGCAGCTATCTTCTGAAAAGTCTTTCTGGAGAATAGTTCAGAGACGGAGGATTCTTTATGGAACAATGTGGGTCTAGAAGAAGGTAGAGAAGAGGCAGAGGCAGAAAAGTTTATTTCTGTGAGCATCCTTCAGTCATGGGAGGGAGGCAAACTTTGGGATTCTGCTTCTATTGGAAATCCTCCAGATCTGTGGTTCCCAACATTGGGTAACCCGGGTGTTCGTGGACTGCGATTCCCAGAAACCCCAGTCAGTATAGCTTGTGGTGAAGGCTTCTCGGGACTGCAGTCCAAGAACACTTGGGTTGCTTGTGATTGGGAACCACGGCTCCAGATGAATCCGGATGCAAAATACATCAAGAATGAAAGAATTCTGAGCCCAGAAATGCGTTCTGAGTGCTGAACTGAACAACCATAATCCTTCCACACAATAACAATCGTCTTCTAGTTTTCACACCAAGGCTTGTTCATTTTAATAGTATGGGGTGGGCTGCTGGTCAGGATGAAGAGTCATTTTTGGTACTATCATTTAGTGACTGAGAACAAGACATCCTTGTTGATCTACTCTTTATCACCAGACATTATTTCAGTGGATGCCAAACTACCTGTTGAAAGGATTTACTCTTAGCAAAGCAAAAAGCAAAGCGTGCTGCTTATATACCGCCCCATAGTGCTTCAAGCATTCTCTGGGCGGTTTACAAGTTAATTATGCAGGCTCCACATTGCCCCCCCTAGCTAGAAAGAGATAAATACATTTCAATAGTAAAATATAAAGCAAAAAAAAAAAAAAAAAAAAGCAAATCAAAGCAAAGCATGCTGCTTATATACCGCCCCATAGTGCTTCAAGCACTCTCTGGGCGGTTTACAAGTTAATTATGAAAGCAACACATTGCCCCCCCCCCCGCGAGCTGGGGACTCATTTTACCGACCTCAAAAGGATAGAAGGCTGAGTCAACCTTGAGCCGCTTAGGAAACATTGCTTAGGATGGCAGCATAAATTTATTAAAGATCCAAACCATTGGACACATTTTCTAAAGGCTTTTCAATCTAACTTGCAATCAAGAATCTTGCACCTAAATTAAAAAAAAGATGAAAAGAAGTGAATTGTAAATGTTCATTTTGCTCATGTAGCAAATGGGAAAGTCTTCAGGAAAATATAAGCTGGAAAAAAATGTGCAGTCATGATACAGATGGAATGGGCTTTGTTGTTCCAAACCTGCAGTAAACAAACAGCCTTATCCATTTCCATTGCTAGCTGTAAAATCTGAAATAAGTAAAATTGCTTTGATACAGGAATAAGATATTCATGTAAATATTATTAATTTGTGCAGACCAATCAATATTACAGGCCAGGTATTCTATTATTTTTTACTTTATACACATGTACCTATCTGGAACATACCAAATGTATTCAAAGTATGCTTCTTATCCGACATGTTTCCAATAAGACCAGCTTGAATACAGTAGCCGCTTCATATTCTTAACATTACTCAGAGGCTGTTGATATATGTAACTCACAAGATGATTGATGTATGCAGTATGAATTTTAAATCTTTACAGTATGTTCAAGGTGCTCGTTCTTCCTGTCTTCAAGATGATTGTAATAAAAAAATGAAAAATGTTCCTTTACCATAATGGAGAGCAGCGATTGGATGGTATAAGAGCATAATGCTTTTTTTTTTGCACTGGAATGGACAAGGCAGAAAATATTCCTAACAGAAGAAATTTGGGAGATGAATAATAGAAGCCTATCACGAACACATATCTGGTTTTACATTTTCGATAATGTCCTCATTTATATCAAACTGCTCAAGACTGGTGAAATTCTCTGATGGATATTTTATGAGGAGACTCAAGTATATACTGTATTGTAAATTCTTTCTTTCTGTTTGGTAGAGTTTTGAGCATCATATTTGACTGGGAGTGTTCCAGTGCGGGGACTCTATTTAAAAGAAGTGATCAAATAAATTGTGTCGGTGGGAGTAAATACTTGTTCCTATTATCTTAGAAGTGTTGATTGCATGCTATTAGCATAGGTTTATGCAAATCCTTATTTTGTGGGAAAGAATTCCTATATTTGGTGCATTCTTTCACCTGCAAAAATACTTAATAGGGAGTGAGTTACATTTAGAAGGCTTGAATTTGTAGGAGATGCAGGATTATGCCACATCTCTCGCTGTGGTATTTGGGGAAGCTGTTGCTGAGAGATCTAATTTCCAAGCCCTCTTTGCAGTTAAGAACTTCTCAGTTGGTGGGGCTCTTTGGATCCCACCTTTTAAAAGTAATATTATATGGTGAAAATTAATGCCTGCACCTTCTTCATGGATTGCTGCCTTGTCGTGGCGAAGGGGCTTGAGTAACTCAGAGAAACTATGGGCTATGCCGTGTAGGGACACCCAAGACGGACAGGACATAGTGGAGAGTTCCGACTAAACGCAATCCACCTGGAGTAGGAAATGGCAAGCCACTCCAGTATCTTTGCCAAGAACGCCCCATGATCAGAAACAAAAGGCTAAAAGATATGACGCTGGAAGATGGGCCCCTCAGGTCGGAAGGCGTCCAACATGCTACTGAGGAAGAGCGGAGGACAAGTACAAGTAGCTCCAGAGCTAATGAAGTGGTTGGGCCAAAGCCGAAAGGACGCTCAGCTGTGGACGTGCCTGGAAGTGAAAGGAAAATCCAATGCTGCAAAGAAAAATACTGCATAGGAACCTGGAATGTAAGATCTATGAACATTGGGAAGCTGGAGGTGGTCAAACAGGAGATGGCAAGAATAAACATCGACATCCTGGGCATCAGTGAACTAAAATGGACAGGAATGGGCGAATTCAGCTCAGATGATTATCATATCTACTATTGTGGACAAGAATCCCGTAGAAGGAATGGAGTAGCCCTCATAGTCAACAAAAGAGTGGGAAAAGCTGTAATGGGATACAATCTCAAAAATGATAGAATGATGTCAATACGAATCCAAGGCAGACCATTCAACATCACAATAATCCAAGTTTATGCACCAACCAGCATTGCTGAGGAGACTGAAATTGAACAATTCTATGAAGATTTACAACACCTTCTAGAACTGACACCAAAGAAAGATGTTCTTCTCATTCTAGGGGACTGGAATGCTAAAGTAGGGAGCCAAGAGATAAAAGGAACAACAGGGAAGTTTGGCCTTGGAGTTCAGAACGAAGCAGGACAAAGGCTAATAGAGTTTTGTCAAGAGAATAAGCTGGTCATCACAAACACTCTTTTCCAACAACACAAGAGGCGACTCTATACATGGAAATCACCAGATGGGCAATATCGAAATCAGATTGATTATATTCTCTGCAGCCAAAGATGGAGAAGCTCTATACAGTCAGCAAAAACAAGACCTGGAGCTGACTGCGGTTCTGATCATCAGCTTCTCATAGCAAAATTCAAGCTTAGACTGAAGAGATTAGGAAAAACCACTGGGCCACTCAGGTATAATCTAAACCAAATCCCTTATGAATACACAGTGGAAGTAAAGAACAGATTTAAGGAACTAGATTTGGTGGACAGAGTGCCTGAAGAACTTTGGATAGAGGCTCGTAACATTGTACAGGAGGCAGCAACAAAAACCATCCCAAAGAAAAGGAAATGCAAGAAAGCAAAGTGGCTGTCCAACAAGGCCTTACAAATAGCAGAAAAGAGAAGGGAAACAAAATGCAGGGGAGATAGGGAAAGTTACAGAAAATTGAATGCAGACTTCCAAAGAATAGCAAGGAGAGACAAGGGGGCCTACTTAAATGAACAATGCAAAGAAATAGAGGAAAATAACAGAAAAGGAAAGACCAGAGATCTGTTCAGGAAAATTGGACATATTAGAGGAACATTTTGCGCAAAGATGAACATGATAAAAGACAAAAATGGGAGGGACCTAACAGAAGCAGAAGACGTCAAGAAGAGGTGGCAAGAATACACAGAGGAATTATATCAGAAAGATGTGGATATCCCGGACAACCCAGACAATGTAGTTGCTGACCTTGAGCCAGACATCCTGGAGAGCGAAGTCAAGTGGGCCTTAGAAAGCCTGGCTAACAACAAGGCCAGTGGAGGTGATGGCATTCCAGTTGAACTATTTAAAATCTTGAAAGATGATGCTGTTAAGGTGCTACATTCAATATGCCAGCAAGTTTGGAAAACTCAACAGTGGCCAGAGGATTGGAAAAGATCAGTCTACATCCCAATCCCAAAGAAAGGCAGTGCCAAAGAATGCTCCAACTACCGTACAATTGCACTCATTTCGCACGCTAGCAAGGTTATGCTCAAAGTCCTACAAGGTAGGCTTCAGCAGTATGTGGACCGAGAACTCCCAGAAGTACAAGCTGGATTCCGAAGAGGCAGAGGAACTCGAGACCAAATTGCTAACTTGCGCTGGATTATGGAGAAAGCCAGAGAGTTCCAGAAAAATATCTACTTCTGCTTCATTGACTATGCGAAAGCCTTTGACTGTGTGGACCACAGCAAACTATGGCAAGTTCTTAAAGAAATGGGAGTGCCTGACCACTTTATCTGTCTCCTGAGAAACCTATATGTGGGACAGGAAGCAACAGTTAGAACTGGTCATGGAACAACTGAGTGGTTCAAAATTGGGAAAGGAGTACGGCAAGGCTGTATATTGTCCCCCAGCTTATTTAACTTATATGCAGAATACATCATGCGGAAGGCTGGACTGGAAGAAACCCAAGCCGGAATTAAGATTGCCGGAAGAAATATCAACAACCTCCGATATGCAGATGATACCACTCTGATGGCAGAAAGTGAGGAGGAATTAAAGAACCTTGTAATGAGGGTGAAAGAGGAGAGTGCAAAAAATGGCCTGAAACTCAACATCAAAAAAACTAAGATCATGGCCACTGGTCCCATCACCTCCTGGGAAATAGAAGGGGAAGATATGGAGGCAGTGTCAAATTTTATCTTCCTGGGCTCCATGATCACTGCAGATGGAGACAGCAGCCCTGAAATTAAAAGGCGCCTTCTTCTTGGGAGGAAAGCGATGACAAATCTGGACAGCATCTTGAAAAGCAGAGACATCACCTTGCCAACAAAAGTCCGAATAGTCAAAGCTATGGTTTTTCCTGTCGTGATGTATGGAAGTGAGAGCTGGACCATAAAGAAAGCAGACCGCCGAAGAATTGATGCCTTTGAATTGTGGTGCTGGAGGAGGCTCTTGAGAATCCCCTGGACTGCAAGGAGAACAAACCTATCAGTTCTAAAGGAAATCAACCCTGAGTGCTCACTGGAAGGACAGATCCTGAAGCTGAGGCTCCAGTACTTTGGCCATCTAATGAGAAGAAAAGACTCCCTGGAAAAGACCCTGATGTTGGGAAAGTGTGATGGCAAGAGGAGAAGGGGACGACCGAGGATGAGATGGCTGGACAGTGTCTGCGAAGCAACCAACATGAACCTGACACAACTCCGGGAGGCAGTAGAAGACAGGAGGGCCTGGCGTGCTCTGGTCCATGGGGTCACGAAGAGTCGGACACGACTAAACGACTAAACACAACACACACAATGCCTGCACAATAATGTTATTTTTACGATATGTTATTATTTGGTTAGCAAAAGCATCTGGAACTTGATAATCAGAAAAAAGTAATTGGGAATGATTTCCTTTAAAGAAATGATCACTCAGTCAATAGGCCAATCATAAGCATGCTTTTTCAGCAGCGAGTCTCCTCGTGTTGTATGTAGGCCGTAGGTATTTCATGCGTGCAGTGGAAAGTAAAAAATGATATCCATTTATGATTCCATTTATTCCCCTGGACTGCAAGGAGAAGAAACATATCCATTCTGAAGGAAATCAACCCTGAGTGCTCACTGGAAGGACAGATCCTGAAGCTGAGGCTTCAATACTTTGGCCAACTCATGAGAAGAGAAGACATCCTGGAAAAGACCCTGATGTTGGGAAAGTGTGAAGGCAAGAGGAGAAGGGGACGACAGAGGACAAGATGGTTGGACATGTCTGCGAAGCTACCAACATGAATTTGACCCAACTCTGGGAGGCAGTGGATGACAGGAGGGCCTGGCGTGCTCTGGTCCATGGGGTCACAAAGAGTCGGACACGACTAAACGACTAAACAACAACCTTTATGATTCATTTAGTCCTAATATCAAATAGAAAGATGGTGGAGACAGGAAAAATAGAATTCCTCTGTCAATAGTAACCCTGAAAAACAACAACCCTGAAGGCATGGAAAATATGTTTGTAATGCTCCTCTCATATATCCCCACCCTGTTTCTCACTCTTTTCCAACGTTTTTTCTCCACAGTGGCGCCCCCTACTCAGTCCCATTCCTTTGCATACCAGTTAGACCCTTAAAAATCTTAGCTGCTGCCAGTGGAAGCTTTCAAAAAAAAAAATGAGGCTAACTGCTGTGCAGCTGTCGGCAGCTCAGGGAGTAAGGCCTCTGCAGAGCCAAAGCTGGGGAGTTCAATCCCCCACTGTGCATCCCAAAAAGAGCTAGTCTGTGTGGCTTTGGGCAAGCTGCACAGTCCCAGGGCACCCCAGGAGAAGGGAACAGCAAACTACTTTTCAACACTCTGAGCCTAGGAAACCCTGAAAATGGTTTCTTAAGACAGAATTTACTTGAAGGTGCTCAATTATTATTATTAACTGCTGTAAATGGGGAAACATTCATAGGAGGGGTCACAGCATGTGAGGATATGAATGTCTGTGGAGGAAGGGAGACTGTAATTTTTGAGGAGGGGAGAATCTTTTTCTACTCTTGCAGCTCCCTTGATCTGTAAAAAGGGTTGAGCACCTCATTGTTGTATCCGAGGGGTGCGGGGGATGGGGAGAGGCAGAGGGAAGGCTGTAGGTTAGATTGCAAGGCCTCAGCCATTCCTAGGCCAGAGGTTACCCACTCTACTGTACATAGAAACCTTTCTCTGGAATTTCAAGGCAGAACCCTAAAAATCAGGGGGGATCCCTTGAGATGTCACAAGGGGCAAACCCTCACAGAACAAGTGCCAAATAATTCACATACATGGCGATGTACCTGAAAGAATGAGATGCAGAAAGTGAATTTCGTGAACTGCCTGCTAAACAAATATTAGTGCAATTTTAGTTTTTATGCAGCATGCGTAGGGACATCTTCATGCTAAACCAGTCAGCTGTGTTGGCACCGAGGTCTCTGGGTATTATAAGGTAGTTATAATATACCACATGCAGTTCAGGGAGTTTTTCTCATCCTCCAGCATCTCTTGCCCTGAGATTTCTCCCTGCTTGGAAACCCAGGGAGACATCAACAAGGGCCTTGAGACCTGGCAAACTTAGCCCTGCAAAAATCTCAAATCTCAAAACTAGGCTGTCTCAAGACACTGAAAGAAGGTTAATAAAATACGTACATCAAGTATAAGGCAAGAGTCGTATTTCCTGCATGAGCTGCATTCAGGGGAATAGAAGTATACCATATTAATTTAAGGGGATCCTCCATGGGAGGTTTGTGGCAGACTGTGCTCATTCCAACTGCTGCCATTTTAAGTCTTTAAAACTGGATGGATGGATTGACTGATTTATAAAATTGCTTTCTGGTTTTAATTACATTTTGCCAGCTGCACCAGGTGTGACATGCACAGTGGCATATAGGTTCTTTACATAAGAGATGAAACTACCTATAGCTGTTTTGTTCCTTTCATTTTGTGAGGTAGGAATTGGATTGACATACATTAAAAGAGGAATTAGAGCTGCAAAGATATAAAATGCAAGCCTCTGTGGGCAAATCACATGATAAGAGGGATTGTTGACATCATCATCAGGATATATATATCCAGAATATATATATCATCTTCAGGATATATTTTTGGACATTTTTTCTTGTCCTTGCCATGAAAAAGATAGCATAAGGAGCAAATTAAAAAGGCCTAACTGTTTGAAACACATACCAGTATTTTAACACCATTCCTGCACTATCAAACATGCAGCTGTGTTTCAAAATCCCCCCTAGCCTTTGGAACTCCCTCCCACTGGAAGCCATACTTGCCCAGTCTTTGCTGTCCTTTCATAAGCAGGTAAAGACCTTCTTCTTTTGGCAAACTTTCCCTTATTGACTGGCTGCCTGGGTTGGGATTTTGAATAGACTGTTGTGACATTGCTTTGAACATGTTTTTGGTGTTGATTTTGTTTACTGTTTTTAGTGGGGTATTTGTTCCTGCAAACTCCTTTTTCCAGCAGCTTTTTAAGTGTGGCAGTCAGGGACTGAACCTGAAACTTTCTGCATGCCGGGCTTGCTGCCAGCCTCTGAACTGAGTTGCTCCTGTCACATTCTCCATTGCTGATGCCATCATTGGCCTTAGGTGGCATTAGGTTATGGATTCCAGGCAATAAATTTAACTATTATTGGTGCTTGCATACTGGTGTTTGCATAAGGTTTGAGTAACTTGTCCTGGCTAATTGAAAGGTGTCAAGGAGTGTCTGGGTCACATGCCTGGTCATGTGCCTGATTTGTTCAACCAGAATGTACCCCAGCACTTCATCAATCAGCTGCAGCTAACCACGGCAAGTTACTCAAATCTTGTGCAATAGGATTTCAATTAAATGTCTTTAAATAGAAAGTACTTCCTTTCTGTCTCCCTTTCAGCATTGAGCACATTACTGCAAAAGTACTGCAGACAGTTGGGTAGACATCCATTTCTCTCAGGCTGGGCATACAGTAGGATCCCAGTATCTGCTGGATGAGTATCCATGTTTTCACTTATCTGTGGTCTGAAATTTTGAAAACAATTGAAAGGAAAAAACAAACCTAGAAATAAATATTTTCCCAATGTATTTGCCTGAACTGGCCACTACAGGGAACCAGAGATCATGCTACGTATTGTTGTGGTGGTTCAGTGGAGGGCTTAACTGTGACCAGGCTGTAAGTGTTGAAGGGAATCAGCCAGGGAGTGCATCTGGAAGTGATGACTAATCTACAGAATAAAATCGATAGAGATTGCAGATACACAATGGTGCCATTCCTTTTTTAAAAAAAAAACCTGCCTGGTTCTGGAAACGATGACAATGCAGTCAGCACTCCTGCTTTCCAGATTCTTTACCAGCAGAATTCACTATGCCACAATGGTAGTTACATTACATTTGCTATGAACTTTTGGAAAACTGGATACCTCCAAGGCTCACATCTTTGTGACCTACAGTAAACCCTCTATCCATTGGGTACAGAATTACTGCATAAAGCATATATGGGTTTGGTGTAAATACTGAAGTACAGAGATGCTGACATCTAACAGCAGCCCCCCCTCAGAGTCTCAGAAATGTGCCCCTTCTCATTTGGGAGAATAGCTCCTAGAATCCCTCAGCATGTTGACTAATGGATCCTGGGAGCTGTGGTCCAAAGAAGTTAATTTTACAAATGCAGACTCTTCTAACAGGCATTTACCATGCAAAGTGTGCTCTGTGAGATCATGAACATAAGGGATGATGGGGTTGTGCTCCTGATCCTAACCCATGTGGCTAAAACATTCTACCCATCTCTGTTAACCCAAGAGCTCATGCATTGAGTACTGTATGCTTTCTGCAAAAGGGAAGCCTGAATGATCTACCTCCATAAGTCTCGGAACCCTTATTGCTTGGACACCTTGTGTGTAGATTCTTTGCTGCAGATGTCAATTCTTCAGATGCTATGAATGGTGAGGACAGAATTAGGGAAGCCATGGAACTTCGGAGTGGGAGCATTAGCATGGTCCTATCATCCCTCATCCAGTGTGGAAGGGATTGTACTGTAACTCTCGAATGGGCCTTCTCAGCCACACTAGACATTGTTCCAAGTCCTCCATACAGAGCACATTACCATAGTCTCTCGAGACTGAAGGAAACCTAAACTAAAAAACTGCCCCTCACGTAATGGAAACACACATAGAGTCTGAGTGCTTTGGGATTGCTATCTATTCATTATTTTCTTACACAATCCCATCACTTCTGGTTTGGATGTGAATACAGTCTCTTTCTCTGAATACCAAGGGATTCCTATGAATACTTGAAACCTCTGATTTATGGGACCCTATGAATGAAAGATATCCAACATGTTCTTCCCTCAATAGCTCTATTCAGTTCTTGTAAACTCACGTCTTTGGATTACTTTGTGGAATCAACCCATCTCATCTTTTCCTTCTACCTTCTACTTGTTTCAGCATTATTATCTTATTCAGAGAATCCTTTCATGATATGCTCAAAATGACAGCCTTGGTTTCATCATTTTTTGGCCTCCAGAAATAGTTGAGGCTTGATTTGCTCTAGGACCCATTTGTTTATCTTTCTGGCAGTCCAGGCTATCCACAAAATTCTCCTCCAGCACCATATTTCAAATGGATCAATTTTTTTCCTGTCAGCTTTCTTTACTTTCCAACTTTCACACCTATACATACAAGAGTGTGGATGATTTTCCTCTTGGTCTCCAGTGACGCATCCTTATACTTAATGGGCTTTTCTAATTCCTTCATTGCTGCAGTCCTGATTTTGACTGATGGTTGAACCAAGGTATACAAGCTACAGCTTACATGTAAAGACAACCAAGGTATACAAAATATTTAACAATTTTGATTTCTTCATTTTCAACATTAAAGTCGTGTAGTTCTATGGTCATGATTTTTCTTTTCTTATTGTTCAACTGCAGTCCTGCTTCGGCACTTTCCTCAAATGTAGTTTCAAGTCATTGCTGCTTTCTGTGTCATCTGCATATCTTAAATTATTGATGATTCTTCCCCCAATTTGCACTCTTATTTAATCTGAATCTAGTCTGACCTTCTGTATGATATGCTTTACATACAGATTGAGGAGATAAGGGGATAAATGCACCTTTGTCTGACATCTTTCCTTATAGGAAACCATTTCATATTTCAATATTCTGTCCTAACAGTAGCTTCTTGTCCACAACATACATTATGCATCAGAACAATCAAGTTCTGTAGGATTATTTATTTGTAGCATTTTCTCCCTACTGTATAGCAGCTGAGGGATAGCCCACTCTGTGTGGTAATGACTCCAGTTGGGATAACTGTGTGCTGCATTGACAGGAAATGAACATATAGCTTAATGTTCTAGTTCCTTCCTTGCATGTAGCCGCAAGCAGCTTCTTAATTTTTCCTTCTACAGTCCTTTTGCCTGTGCAGTCTAGAATAAATTGTAGGAGGGGCTACCAGTGATTTACCTAAGACATTCTGAAATACTGATTTGATTTCAGGAATGGATCTCCCGTAAGTATTATACGTATCTTCCCATAAACATTATAGAGCATTATTCTCATGGTACTAATACTGTTGGCTCATATGAATTAAATATCAACCATATCATGAAATATTTGTAACCACTTAACAGAATTAAGTGGTAAGATTGCCATCTTCTCAAAATATATCACAAGCTTTTGGATGTTCTCCTGTGTTCTGGTATAAATGTGTAACTGTGTTGTTAGCACATAAAGAAAACAGAGGGAAGGGGAAGGAAAGATCTAGCATTCTATATGCTCCATTGAGCCTTTCCTGTTTTATGGCTTTTAGCTTAATTTTTTTTGCAGGTATTGTTGGTTGACAGCCTCTTTTTCAGAAGAGATATTTTACAGTGAAAAAATAACTGGCCAAAATCTTGTAGCTTAGATCAGTAAGTGTACTACAGTAGCCCCTTTGAATCAATGGGGATTTGTTGAGTCAACTCTTCTAGAAGTTACATTGACTCAGTGAGCCTACTCTAATATAATTTACTGTATTAAGCAACAGGATTTGGAGCAATGTTTGAGTAAGGCTAGAAAAGGACTGGGCATTGACAATTTTGTTTTGTTCGTATTGGCACAGAAGGTCAATAAATTGTTACTTGTTGATGAGGTTTCCACTTGCCTTGAGCTGTTTGTCCCAGGGTCTGTTGCCCAAGAATACGTGTATGTGATTGTTTCTCTGAAAGAGGCAGCCAGAGACTGATAAACTCCTCAGTCACTACCAGCTGTGCTGAGCAAGGGTCTTTCTAGAAAGGGGACTCCCAATGCTTCTAAAGAACAGATGTGGTTGAGCAATTCCATAGTTCTCTCCTTAAACAATTTTCTTTGGAGAGAAAAAAGGCAGAAGAAGAAGTGGGAAAATTCATGCAGGTAAAAAGGTAATATGAAATCAGTATAATCCATAATCATTATCTCAACAAGGCAGCCACGTTAGTATCTTTAAAACTGTCAGAAGAAACCAAAACCAAATGAATAAAGTACAAGTATTGTGACACCTTTAGAATTAGCACATTGATTTCAGTTTTAGCTTTCATGGTTTACACACTCATTCTTCAAATACATGGAATACAAGGTTTAAGTCACAAGTTTACATATGCGGGGTACATGGCTGCACACCATGTGTTCTCCACAGCTGTGTACACGGTGTATTGCAAACCTGTGGCATAGCTATGTATCATCATCATCATCATCATCATCATCATCATCATCATCAACTACATAGGTTTCAGCTGAGGTGGACCATCAGATAGCTTAGTACTTTGTACTGAAAACTAAAGGAACAGAAGTGGGGGGAAAAAGCAAAAGAAAAGAAGAAGAAGAAGAAGAAGAAGATTTTCTTCTCTCCTTTATTGTTTCCCTACTTTTAATTGTTGTTGTAATTATGTTGTTTTATGTTATTGTATTTTATCTCTGTTGTTGGCCACCTAGAGTAGTCCACTGCGACTAGATAGGCGGGATATAAATTAAATAAAATAAATAAATAAATAAATAAAATAAGAAGAAGAAGAAGCAAAGTGTGCTGCTTATATACTGCTTCATAGTGCTTTGAGCACTTTTTGGGCAGTGTACAAGTTTATTATGCAGGCTACACATTGCCTCACAAGCTGGGCACTCATTTTACCGACCTTGGAAGGATAGAAGGCTGAGTCAACTTTGAGCCAGTTACCTGGGATTGAACCCCGGGTCATGAGCACAGTTTTGGCTGCAGTACAGGGACGTGGTGGCACTGCGGGTTAAACCACAGAAGCCTCTGTGGTGTAATGTCTATAGATCTTCAGCTGTAAGATTGAATCTATGCAACGGAGTGAGCACCGTTGCTTGTCCCAGCTCCCGCCAACCTAGCGGTTCGAAAGCATGCAAATGCGAGTAGATAAATAGGGACCACCTCGGTGGGAAGGTAACAGTGTTCCGTGTCTACGTCACACTGGCCATGTGACCACGGAAGATTGTCTTCAGACAAATGCTGGCTCTATGGCTTGGAAATGGGGATGAGCACCATACCCTAGAGTCGAACACGACTGGACAAATTGTCAAGGGGAATCTTTACCTTTACCTTTACAGCACTTTAGCCACTGTGCCACAAGGCTCTTCTTGTGTAGATGAGTTCTGAAAAAAGAGCAGGAAACTATTGTGAACAGTCTATTTCATCTTCCAGAGAATCCCGCCTATATATAGCCTTCAAACTGACAAAAAGGTACAGCTACCTCTGTTGGATTATGTCCAGCACCATGGAGTTTGACAGACCCTGTGGGCAATGTTATATATTGCTTTCTTTGTCAACTTGAAGAAAGATGGTTTTGTCAGAAGCAATAGGACAAAGGTCTTCGAAGAAGTAACATATATTTTAAGGGCACATCAGTCCTCTCTGCTGTGTGACTTGCCTTGTCAAATCACTCTCTCTCCCCCCTCCCTCTCTCTCACACACATATAAACCCATTTGGAAATTCTTTGAAGCAGTGGTGAGCAAAGTGTGGACCTCCAGATATTGCTGAGCAATCCATAGCTAGCATAGCCTGTAAAAACCAATAGAAAGCAGAAATGTAACCTTCATCATGAAACTCATGAAACTTTCTAGTGGTGCCCTTGTCTAGACCATAGTCATTCTTCTTTTGCCAAGAGTCTTACAGCAGTGTCAGTGCTGGTTGTTACACATTGTGGTGGATGGAGGGAAGGCATGGTAACCAACAGTGGCTGAAACCATTGGAGACATGGGCAAATACGGGCATTCAGGCACACAAACATGTACATAAGCTCAGGCAAATACATTGCAGACACATACATTCAAGCAAACACTCACTTGGATATTCTCTTAACCTTACCTCATTTATGCACTGTACTATGCAACCTTCTCTCTAAATAAGAAATGTTGTTTGCGGCAATTGCTGCTTGCCTCTGTGCGTAGATTGAAAACCAGGCAGTTGACTGATCCCCTCATAGCCATTCTTCCATTTTCTCTCCAGCCCTTACATGCACTCACACAGAATAGGTTGAGCCTGCAAGTTCAGCAGCAGGGGAACACAATTAGTTTCCTAGTGAAGGAGAAAGTCAGATAGTTTCTGTTTGAGTTTTTACAACCTCACACGCTGTCTGTAGCTTATGTAGTTGACAGGGACCTTTCTGGGCTGCGGTGACTGTCAATCAATCCAACACTAACCAATCATTCTTTCCCACCTCTGAATTAAAAAAAGAGTCCTGCCTTTCTACTGAGTGCCCTTTCCCCCTCTCTTTAATCTGTTGGAAGCAGTAGTTGAGTTGCTTGCTTGCTTTTGATCTGTTCACAACTTAAGTAATGAAATATGTCTATTATTTCTCCTACAGAAATAATAATTCTGTAAAATAATTCTGTCTCAGAATGAGTTATTGTGACTATCAGTGCCAGTTAATGAGAAAGGGGTGAACTATTTGGGGAATTTGCAGCTGTTCTCTTCTGCAGGTCTTTGTACTTCAACTGCGTAGCAAAGGAAAATTTCAAAACGTTGCATTGGTTTGAAGGTGGCGCAATCCATTTGTCTCATTTTCTCTAACAGATCAGTGCTGTACTACTTTCACAAATGGAAAAATAATCTACTCCTAGAGCTGCAATTCCATACCACGGTATGCTGAAGTCTGAAGACCTGAAATGATTTATTTGACAAGGTGATAATAAAAGTACACATTTGTTAGACTTGAATCTGAAGTGCTACTATTGAAATTATAAACATATATATTGAAATTATATATATTCTAGTTAATCTGAAAATTCACAAATTGTGTGCATGTGTGTTTGTATGTTATTATATTCCAAAATAAACAAATACTGTATTTACCACAATTGTATTGGCTGGCGTCTATTTGTTACAGTAAGTTAGGGAGAATGCCATTTTAGCTTACATTTGGATTTCTTGCTGTACAATGGTATACATATTTCTTTCACTTTCAATAAAAGAGTTTTAGAAAGGAAAATCAAATTGGAGGTTTGTTTAACATTGTTTAGAAATGAAAGAAAACAAAAATGA
Source organism: Pogona vitticeps (assembly GCF_051106095.1). NCBI lineage: Eukaryota > Metazoa > Chordata > Lepidosauria > Squamata > Agamidae > Pogona > Pogona vitticeps. Next base: position 24,637,860 of record NC_135785.1, read on the forward strand.
TAGTTCATGCGATTTGAATACAGAGTTTGAAGGGGCAACAGAAACCACAGATTCAAAAGAATTAGAATTGACTAGGGAGAAGTAAAGGATATGAAAGTATGAATGATGGGGTGAGAGGGAGAAAATGTAAAGCAAAAACATCAGGAAGACTGTTGGGTCATATTTTGTGAGGCTAGGAGAGTTTTGTGAGGCCCAGACCACGGTTATTTTGCCAACTCTTGATCAAAAAATGCTGGTCTCTTGGATAGACCCAATGTTTGGGTGCACAGCGGGTAAAGCAACAGGTGAGACACATAGCTTTCAAGAATCTGCCAAACAAGGCTGGAAGGAGGAGAATCTACATGGAATCAAGACAGAAAATAGGATAGAATCAAGCAGTGATGTCATTAGGTCTGGAGCTTAGGCTGGAATTCAGTGCATCTCCATCATTCTCTATTTTCAGAGGTATGAATGGTGTGAACTCAGAGAATGGCAATGAATTCTAATAATCTCATACAGTATTAGTTTTAATTTCAAATGGTTCAAAGGGTCCTGCTATTCTCTAAAAGGAGAGAAAGGAATCATCCCACTGCTGCTTTGCCCAGTGTTACCAGAATCCTCTAATTTACCATCTAGGTAAATTACTACCTAGGTAAATTTCCATTTTCACTCTTTTCTTATTAGTACCTAAAATGACCAATTGACTCCAGCTTTCTCTTCAACATTTCTTGCGCTGTTACTCTCCTCTGATGGTTTCAGAATTTATTCAAAAGTGTATTACCCATTACAATGCATACTATAAATAATATTATAAAGTGTAATTCTGTGGGTTCTCCCCAGCTCACAAAAATGTTGTGGAATGGATCTGAGGAGTCCACAGAATTCATTGGTGTTAAACCTATCCAAGACATCTAATATGGAGCTCCGTGCTGAGTACTGATAGCAAAACAGGCTGTGGCATGAATATCTGAAATTGTTTTAGTTGCACTAGGCTGAAAAATGTGCCTATAACTGGTTAAAGTGACACAGCTGTTACATGAGCTATAGGCCTCTTGTACTCAGGAGAGGGTTTAAGTGATTTCTCACTCATTCCAGGAAGAGAACCCAAGACATTTTTTTACTTTCATTCTCTCTCCCAAGCACTTGGAACTCATTGCCCTTGGAGGCTCCTTAATATTTTCTTTTAGCTTTACCCTCCAGGAGTCCTTGTCTTTGTAAAGCTGAAGATTTCACTGAAGAGATCCATTTCTTAGTTCCAGCTTATAGGCTTAGAAATCTATAAGAGACATACCTTCATATAGCAATTGCCCAGAAGAGAGAGAGAGAGAAAAAAGAAAGAGAAATATTTTGTTTTGAAAAGCCAAGCACTAGAGAGATCAATTACAGTCAAACATTGGGAGTTTGAACTGTTACTGACTCTGAAAACTTTCACTTCAAAATCTTGGAGCCACCCCAGTCTCCTACCTCTCCAGTCAGGGTTTTCCTTCCTGCCTGTTCATTGCCTCTTCCGCCTCTTTTTGCCAGAGATCTGGACTTGTTCAAAAAGGGTGGGGTGGCAAAATAGGCAAGTCAGTGTGCATGAGGATACGGAGGTGTTTGGCTGAATGTCCTGCAGAGTTATGCCTAGCCATTAGGGCACTTAGGCAAGCAGTCTCATCTCCCACCACTCGGCTGTGAGTGATGGGCACAAGCTCCTCAGGACAAAGGAGGAGGAGATTGTAATGCCATTCATTCCCAAAAGAAAAAAAGAAAGTTTATACTCTCAAGGAAAGCAAAGCAAATAGGGCCAGAAAGTTTTGTTGTTTATCTTTCTAACATCCACTGGAAGCGTCATCTCTAGATTTTGGAGCCCTCTACATTTTGATGCCATGGGGCAAAGCTCCACCATCATTACAGCACCTGATGTATTGTTTACATTTCTGGGTTTTTCAATTTGAATATTTGCAAGGGGGGAAGGTTCCAATGATGTGTGTGCAGTTAGCTGTTCATAATGAAGAGATGTTTCCACCTCCCCCAATAGAATCATAGAATCATGAAGTTGGCAGGGGCTTATGAGGCCATCAAGTCCAACCCATAGCTTAATGCAGGAATACAAATCAAAAGATATATGTCAGGTGGTTGTCTGAATTTCTATTGAATGCCTCCAGTGTTGGAGCACTCACCACCTCTCAAGGCAATTTGTTCCAATGTCATACTGCTCTAACAGTTAGGAAGTTTTTCCTGATATTCAACCGAAATCTGACTTCCTGTAACTTAAGCCCATTGTTGCACATTCTGCACTCTGGGATGATCAAGAACAGATCCTGCCCCTCCTCTATATGACAGTCTATCAAGTATTTGAAAAGTGGTATTTTATTTATTTATTTATTTATTTATTTATTTATTTATTCGATTTTTACCCTGCCCCTCTAGACAACGTGTACTCGGGGCGGTACCATATATCCCCTCTGTCTTCTTTTCTCAAATCTAAACATGCCCAGTTCTTTCAGTCTTTCAGTCTAAGCAACACAATTAAATTATTATTGATGTACTGTACATGTAGAGAGTGCTATGCAATATATAATAATATTTTATGGCATGAAATGTATTGCTGGTGCTAACCAGTAGAATCATGAACCAATTACTACATGGCGAACCAGCACTTGTATAATTGGTTCATTGGGCCTTCTCAGTTTGGTGTTACTGATTGGACTCACGCCAAAGGAGAATTTTTCTCCTTTGTGGTTTAACAAGAGGGATCTGCATCAGGGATGTTTTGTTGATTGGGGAAAGGGGTGCTTGACTTGTGAATTCCAAATCTGCAGATCAGTCACCCTTCCATCCCAGTCAACATAACCTGTGTGATGGTGGCTTGTGATTATTATGGAGAGTACTCCTCCATATTGGGGAATGAGTATATATATATTTTTCTAAAGTTGTGAAAGTTGCTTTCAAGAAAAAGGAATATAAGTACATCCTGAATCCATCTATATCTGAGCAGTACGTAGTGGAGACTGAGAATATAATCCTTTATATTCTTTTTTTAAATTAAAATATAGTTTTCCAAGGTTCCTTTTCTTCTAGCAAATTAAATGTCAGTAAAGTGTTTCTAAAGATGTATATGATTATTCTCATTGAAAAGGATATTCCTTTTTGAATTAAAAGGAAACAGGTCTAATATACAGCGTATTTCACTAATACAGACACAAGATAGAAGGGATACTTTAAAATGCAGATGGAAAACATATGAAGCCATATGAGTGTGTAACATGATAGCTCAGAGGCTCAGTTCAGGCTAGATTACTAAGTCCAAATCGTGCCTGTGCCATCAGGTGACTTCAAACAAGCCTCTGTTTTTCACTTTCAGCTTCTTTATGAAAAGTAGATTGTAATGCTGGTCTGCTTTGCAGAGTTGTTGCTTGGTTTATTGAGAAAGGATGTAAAGTTTTTCAAGCCTAGCACACAATGTAAGTATTGTAACTCCAAGGATCCCAATTTGTTGTTGCTGTTGTTTAGTTGTTAAGACATGTCTGACTCTTCGTGACCCCATGGGCCAGAGCACGCCAGGCCCTCCTGTCTTCCACTGCCTCCCGGAGTTTGGTCAAATTCATGTTGGTAGCTTTGATGACACTGTCCAACCATGTCATCCTCTGTCGTCCCCTTCTTCTCCTGCCTTCGCACTTTCCCAACATCAGGGTCTTTTCCAGGATGTCTTCTCTTCTCATGAGATGGCCAAAGTACTGGAGTCTCAGCTTCAGGATCTGTCCTTCCAGTGAGCACTCAGGGTTGATTTCCTTCAGAATGGATAGGTCTGATCTCCTGGCAGTCTAGGGGACTCTCAAGAGCCTCCTCCAGCACCACAATTCAAAAGCATCAATTCTTCAGCAGTCAGCCTTCTTTATGGTCCAGCTCTCACTTCTACACATCACTACTGGAAAAACCATAGTCTGGACTATGTGGACCTTTGTCTCTGCTTTTTAAGATGCTGTCTGGTTTTGTCTTCGCTTTCCTCCCAAGAAGCAGTCGTCTTTTAATTTCGTGGCTGCTATCACCATCTGCAGTGATCATGGAGCCCAAGAAAGTAAAGTCACTGCCTCCATATCTTCCCCTTCTGTTTGCCAGGAAGTGATGGGACCAGTGGCCATGATCTTAGTTTTTTTGATGTTGAGCTTCAGACCATTTTTTGCGCGCTCCCTTCACCCTGATTAAGAGGTTCTTTAATTCCTCCTCACTTTCTATCAGTAGAAAGCACTAAACTGAAAAAACCTCTAGGTGAAACATGCATGAATTAAAGTTCCTTAATAAATAAAGTAACAATATTCACATATTGGTATGTGTTGGGAGATACCAGCTAAAACTACTAGTATTACTGGAGATCAAATAAAGAAGAAATATTCTCGCAATGGAAATATTGGAAATAGGGAATGTTGGTTTTTCTCAATTTCCCATTGCTCTATCTTTAACTTTCTTCCAATCCATTTCCATTTGCAACCTAAAGAATGCACAAACATTCTTACACATTTTTTATTTTATTTTATTTTGTTTGTTTTTTTGAGAGCTGAATTACAAAATTCTGAAACATCAGTACATTTGAGGACAATTGTGTTCTGCGTAGTATATTGAGTAAGGAAGAGTGAATTGATAAGTTCTCAAAATCTAAACTACATATAATTCTGAAATACTGTTTAAGGAAGGTTATTCAGGAAACAAAGTAGTTTGTTTAAAGGATTCTGAAACAGAGAATCGAGAAATAGATGCTGCGGAGTTATTTGTCTGAGGTTGAAAAAGAAAAAGCTGTTTCTGCGTGTGATGTGTTCTTGTTCAGTTCATATGATAAAAATGTAATTACAGTTTTCATTGGCTGTACCCTACATGGGACTTATTGGTTCAGTGTTGCAGAGAAGTTGTTGAATTGTTCTCCAGAAAGAAACACCTTCACCGGAGAATGACTTTGGAAAAGAAATACTTCTTAGCAGGTCAGTTGTCCTGGAGGCTTCATAAAATGTAATTGTGATTAAGCAGACCTAGTGTGGCTGCTACAGGAGTTATGACCAATAATAATGTATTGACATTTATGTGGTGATGTTTCCCCGGCCTCTGAGTACTTTAGTGCAGCCATTCTAATCGCCAGGGGTCCTGCGCTCAGTGGAATGCATGGGTGGGTGGGGGGGGGAGGGAATTGCATAACTGGATAAACATAATCAGAGTACCACGAGCCAGAGAAAAATGAAAATGCCTGAATATCTGATATGATGTTGAGCGTTTGCACTTCAAAAAAAAAAGCCTGGTTTTGATAGGGAAATAAACAGTCAAGCATTAAAAATAAAAATTATAATAGATTTTGGGACCATTCCTCCCATGTTTTGGATTGGCACAAACTCAGTTCACTGCTAGCAGGTATGAGCCAGTCAAAGTGAAATACTTCTGAGTACTGCTCCCATTGATGGGTAAGTTAAGAAAGCATCTGAATCTCACTGTGGAAATCGGTGGGGCTCATTTTTGTGTTATATAGCTGAATTGGTTCCCTGTCTTTGTTTTTATGGGTCAGAACAGATTACTCCAAAACATGACCATGCTTTTGTATACATACTGTTCTATCAGGAAAAAAATTTAAATGCTCCTATTATCATGTTTTTTTTACACAACAAGGTTTACTGCATTTTTCATATTACACCAATATTGTATCATTTCATGGAATCCGATTTAAGTCTACTTTGAAATGGTTTTTGTCTCCTTTCCTGCTGTGTTTTCAATCATTTGAAAAGCTGATTATGTTTATTCTACCATTGTTTTTTTCTCCCTCCCTTTTGCTATCTGAAAAAAGCCCAACACTTTGTAATAATGGAGCTTCTATTAGATGATATCATTGATAAACTTGCTAGTTATGAAGGGCCTAAAACCTGAAATGATACTGGTTCCTTCCAAGTTTATCCCTATGGCACCATCATGTAAGCATACATATGGGACAGTAAAAATGGAAGACGACACATTAAATGACATTATTATAAAATGCAATACTCTTGGAATGATCCCTTATTAAATTAGTCTCTATGATCTGAGATGAATTTCCCCGATCCCTAATCCATCACTGGAGAAATATTAAAAGATAGGTCTCAAGTGGTATTAGAATCGTACTCAGTCTCTACTTTCATTATTTTGAATTAGGGTGCTACTGGGGGAAAGCCTCTTAATGAGGATTAGAGTGATTCACTGGCCTTCTTTTGGATTTTGACAAGTAAAATATTAACTCTTCAGTCACAGCTGTCTGAATTAAAATACTTGGCAGCCACAGATGCACAAATTAAATTGGCCTTTATGTTTCCATATTGCTGACCTCCTTAGAGGGGGAAAAACATCAAACCCACCAATAACAAAAAGCTACAGTGTGGAAGAAAAAACCATATATTTATTGAAGGATTTTCTTTTCTTTTCTTTTGGAAAGAAATTGTGTCATTTTCAAAAATAGCTGAACAAACCCTTTCGGAGGGGAGAAAAAAGCCGGAGTGCCATTTGATTTTGCATTTCATGCAACTGACTGCAACTGCGGATTAGTTTTCTACAAACAAGTAGGCAGTCAAATGATAACTTCTCTTCTTATGGAATGTTATGTTTTTCACCAGAAAATATATTTATGTGAATAGGGTCAGGGCAATCTGATTTATATGTTGAAGCATTACATTGCTCAAACAAGTAAATCTTCAAAACCAGCAACAGATTAATTCAAACCAGGCTGTACTTAAAGTAGATTTAAAACGCAACATTAAATTTCTTGTACTTTTTAAGGGTCCTTGAGTTTGTATTTGAGCTTGAGCCCAAATTAGGAACTTAGATGAGTGTATTTCAATGATAACAAATGTTTCTTCAAAGAAACATGCAGCCTGTAACAGGGTTAACTGTCATGTGACATAAATATGGTAGCTGCCACCTGTCTCAAACTCAGAACTAAAATATTATAATCCACCATCACACACTTGCTTAGTTTAGCTTTCTGTAGTCTCTTAGTATTTTTCTTTCTTTCCTTACTGATTATTCATCTGAACATTTGATTGGCTGAAGTCAGCTTTCAGATAGAATTAATAAATATTTTTAAGCATTTTACCTTTCACTTCCCTTCCATATAAAAATAGTAAAGGTTTACAGTTTTTCTTGGCAGCTAGCAGGTCTTTCCCTAAACCAAATACACTTCATATTTTCTCTAAAAATGTTATTTCACACATAGGAAGTGCTTTCCTGTAAACATCTGCACAATTAACTTTTTTAAAAAATATGATTCCGAATAATGCACATTGTTATTTGTTTGCCATTTAGTTTAAAGTAATAGGCACCTGTTGGACTAATAATATGTAGGGCAAAAGGAATCAAATAATATGTCCAACATTTTGTCTGCATTCTTACAAGAGTGTTTTAGAACACAAGCATAAAATGGCTACCCACCCTTGATGCTGAAAACTGATATTACTTTCTGAAATAGCTTCATATATTCATGTGGGGCACATTACTGATGTATGGTATAGTATGTGATAATCAAAAGCCTAATTACTGTATTTTAACATGTTTATTAATGTGTCAAGGAGTTTTGAAAATAGAACTGTTCTTTGATGTGTAAACTTCTTTGGGAAACAATAAAATTCCTAGGAGGTGAAGCAATAGATGATATTGCCCATTGAGAAAATATTCTACTTTTCCAAAGGAAAACTACATAAATTTCTTCCCTGTCTTCTTTTATATTGAACTGCTGTATAGGTCAGTGGTTTAGTAGAGGTTGGGAGTTTGATTTTCACTGCACCTCCTTGACAGGGACTGGAGATGATGATCCATAAGGTCCCTTCCAGCTCTGCAGTTCTTAGACTATGATGATATCTTCACAAGAACTCATGGAGTAGCTGGAGATATAGATAAGGCCTCTCATGAACTTCATGACTGTGTAGGTGGAAAATAAGTCTTCCAAATGTAAGCTAATCACTGTACCATAAAGTCTTCCAACTGTAGTTATTGAATCTACATGTAGAGAAATATCTTATACAAAAGTTTATAACTGCATACTTGTAGGCATTCCTCAGTCTCAAGAGACTATGGTAACATGCTCCGAATAGAGGTCTTGGAACAGCATCTAGTGTGGCTGAGAAGGTCAATTCAAGAGTGACAATCCCTTCCACCCCTCCAAGACAAATGCAATCTGTCCCCTGTCCAGCTTCCTGTTTTTGCTGGTTTTGGGACTACCTCTTTGCCTCGGCCTGCTGAACAAGGGTCTCTTCAAAATGTGAGAGGCCATGCTGCACTGCCTGCCTCCAGGCTGAATGCTCAGATGTCAAGGTTTCCCATCTGCTGAAGTCCATTCCTAAGGCCTTCAGATTCCACTTGCAGACATCCTTGTATCGCAGCTGTGGTCTCCCTCTGGAGCGGTTTCCCTACACTAATTTAATTCTCCATACAAGAGATCTTTTGGAATGTGACCGTCAGCCATTCTCACAACATGCCCAAGCCAATGTAGATGTTGCTGTTTCAGTAATATATACATGCTAAAAATTTCAGCTCATTCTAGGACTACTCTATTTGGAATTTTGTCCTGCTAGGTGATACCAAAAATGCATCAGAGACAACACATATGGAACGTTTTCACCTTCCTCTCCTGCAGTGCACAAAGAGACCAGGACTCACTGCAGTACAGGAGTGTGCTCAGGACACAGGCTCTATAGACCTGGATCTTGGTATATGCCCTCAGGTTTTTGTTAAGCCATACTCTCTTTGTGAGTCTAGAGAACATGGTAACTGCTTTGCCAATGAGTTTATCGAGCTTGACATTTAGAGAGAGAATGTCAGAGATCGTTGAGCCAAGGTACACAAAGTCATGAACAACCTCCAATTCTTGTGAAGAGATGGTAATAGAGGGGGGTGAGTCCACGTCCTGGCCCATAACTTGTGTTTTCTTTAGGCTGATTGTCAAGGTCTTGGCAGGCCTTATTAAAACAATTCATAAGTTGTTGGAGGTCTTCAGCAGAATGGACAAAAACAGTTGCATCATCGGCAAAGAGTAAGTCCTGCATGCATTTCAGCTGGACATCAGTCTTTGCTCTCAATCTAGAGAGATAAAAGAGCTTTCCATCTGATCTAGTCCAGAGATAGACACCTTTTGTTGTGGTTCCAAAGGCCTGCTTCCGCATGACAGCAAAAAAGATCCCAAACAGGGTCGGCGCAAGGACACAGCCTTGTTTTACTCCACTTTGGATGTCAAAGGGATCTGATATTGAGCCATCCAAAACTACAGTGCCCTTCATTTCCTCATGAAAGGACCTGATGATGTTAAGGAGTCAAGGTGGACATCCAATCTTGGGAAGTATTTTCAGAAGGCCATCCCTGCTAACCCAATGAAAGGCCTTTATAAGATCTATGAAGGCCACAAAGCGTGGCTGTCGTTGTTCCCTACATTTCTCCTGCAACTGTCTGAGGGAAAAGACCATGTAAGTGGTGGATCTATTAGCTTGAAATCCACACTGTGATTTTGGATACACTCTGTCTGCAAGCACCTGGAGTCTCTTCAGCATGACACAGGCTAGCAGCTTCCCTACAACGCTGAGAAGAGAGACGTCACGGTAGTTATTGCAGTCGCACCTGTCGCCTATGTTCTTATACAATGTGACAATATTTGCATCCTTCATGTCCTGTGGTACTCCACCTTCCCTCCAGCAAAGGCAAAAGATTTCATACAGCTCAGTGGTGATGATCTCTTAATAGCACTTCAGCACTTCAACAGGGATGTTATTCTTCCCAGGTGTCTTGCCAGAGGTGAGGGAATCCAAGGCCGTTTTTATTTCTGCTAAAGTTGGCTTGCTGTCCAACTCTTCCAGACAGACATTTGATGTTATTTAATGCCTCTTTGGTTACTACATTCCCTCTAGAATACAGTATAGCTCAGAGTAGTGCTGCACCCAGCATTACATCTGCTGTACTTGGTCCTGGATAATCATGCCTGTAGCAGACTTCAAAGGAGCAGATTTCTTCTGTATTGGACATAAAGCCTGCTTGATACCATCATACATTCCCTTCATGTTACCTGTGTTTGCTGCTGTCTGTATCTGAGAGCAGAGCTGAAGCCAATAATCGTTAGAATATCTCCTGGCAGTCTGTTGAACTTTGCTATGAGAACTCAAAGAACCTGCAAGTTGTACTTGCTAGGACAGGCTTTGTATGCTGCTAGAGCTCTCCTCTTTTCCTCGATGGCTGGCATCAACTCCTCCAAATGGCCTTCAAACCAGTTTGCCATCTTTTTGGTCTTCTTGCCAAATGTGGACAAAGCAGTGTTATAAATGGCATTTTTAAAATGTTTCTATTGTTCAGGTGCATTTGCATCAGCCAGGCCTGGTAGAGTTTCCTCAAGCGCTTGGGCAAATTCCTCCACGTTTCTCTGATCGCGAGTCTTGCTGATGTCAATACGTGGTCTTCCTTTACTTTTTACATGCATAAAATGTGCATATTCTAACCTGGCTATATAATTTGCAGTAAATATTGCTATAAATTAAATAGAAATAGTTCTAATTTGAGTCCAAGTTCTAGGAGAAAGAGAGGACAGAAATCAAATAAATCAATAATAAAATATGGTATATCCTCTCATTCTGGGAAACAATGTGAACAGGTGGGATAAACAACTCTCCAATGCTGATTACCTTCAAATAGAAGAGCATCGTGTACTTTAGGCAGCAGATTCTGAAAGGCTGCAGCATGTTGTTGGAGACTACAGCTGGACGCCATGCAGCTTATTCTACACTCCCTCAATAAGCTCTTGAGTGTGGTGCAGGATGTTCTTCATTACTGGTGTTGCAGAAAAAAACAGCTCTGATGCAAGGATATCTGCAAGCGGGATCTGAAGGCCTTAGGAATGGACCTCAACAGATGGGAAACCTTGGCACCTGAGCATTCAGCCTGGAGGCAGGTGGTGTATCATGGCCTCTTCCAATTTGAAGAGACACTTGTCCAGCAAGCCAAGGCAAAGAGGCAGTCCCGGAAGCAGCAAAATCAGGGAGCTGGACAGGGGACAGATTGTATTTGCCTTCAGTGTGGAAGGGATTATCACTCTCGAATTGGCCTTCTCAGCCACAATAGATGTTGTTCCAAGTCCTCCATACAGAACACGTTACCATAGTCTCTCGAAACTGAGGAATGGCTAACCTAATCTAAGAAAGAACCAGTTGTCAGGCCACTTGACTTGGGAAGGGGCACCATTTCATTCTTCATTTTAAGTAGTGAAATGTCTTGGGTTGTGCTTGAGGCTTGTCTTCTGTAGACATATGCATGACATATACGTCCCAAGAATGACATAAAAGTCCCCATTTGAGGTCTGTATGTGGGAAATTGTCTTTAAATGCAGCAACTCTGCCCTAAAATCCTTGGTATAAATCAGCGGTCCCCAACCAGGTGTTTTTGGACTGTAAATCCCAGATACTCCAGCTAGCAGAGCTGTTGGTGGAGGCTTCTAGGGACTGCACTCGAGGAACACCTGAGTGAACCAAGACTGGGAACCACTGGTATAGCAATAGAAATAATTCATAATTCACAAACATTTAATGTTTTGGGGGGTGTACATGTGTTCAAGTTCGTGTGCCCTGCTTGATTTAGGAGGAGGCTGTAATTCTTCTCACTCTTTATATGCTTGAAGCTCCTTTCCTTATTATATATATTATGTGAATGAACCCTGGGGGGGGGGGGAGACTCAGATGCTTAAGTAGTATCAGCCCAAGGAAGCATTGATATATATTAGGCCTTGGGTGAGGTTACAAAACAAAGTATTATGCAGTGATAAATATACCCTCAAATACAGTGGTGCCTTGACTTACGACCATTTCGACCTACGACCAGCTCCGGCTGCAAAAGTTTGCTTTGACTTGTGGCCGGAACTTTGAGTTACAACCAAAAAAAGGCAGGGAAAAGGGGTGAGAAATTCAAATGTACTAACCGTTGGTGGAGAAGAGGCTGCTTCTTTGTAGCTCTTTTGCTCCAGCGGTTAGGGAAAGGAATGCAGTGCCATGGGAGATGGTGGCGGGGGCTTCTCTTGGCGCTCCTCGCTGCCCTCTGTGGGGCCGCTGCTGCTGCTGCTGGGTCCCAGTCCTCGGCCTCAGCCTCGGCGCAGGAGTGGAGGGGCCCCCAATCCCAGCTCCTGGAGGAAGGATCCTCTCGTGCCGCCTCCTCCTCCTTCATGGCATGGAGCGCCGGTGTGGGAGGCAGCATCGGGCACCACCAGTGGGCGAGCCACCTGCTGCTCAGGGGCCCAGCAGCAGCGGTGGCATCAGCCCTGAGGAGGGCGGCGAGGAGTGCGGAGGCCTGATGTGACTGCCCTGGTGAGCAGTCGCTGGAGCCGGTGCCGGAGGAGTTGGGCACCCCCGGCCAGCTCTGGCAGCTGCTCGCTCAGTTAGAGTCAGAGCCGTTGGAGGAGGCTTGGGACTGCCTAGTAAGGTAAGGTGCTGCTTTTTGCTTTTTAAAGACTGTTCTGGGTGGGTTTTGGAGGGTGGCTTTGGATTGGAGGGGTATATTTCTGTGCTGTGTTGTTGTTTTTGGTGATTTTTTTTTTTTTTTGCAGTCCCAGCATGGGGCTTGCTCTGTTTATTTTTGGGTTGTTGTGTTTTTGCAGCCCCAGCGCGTTCCTATGGGTTTTGCAGTACAGTGGTGGCTCACATAGCGATCGTTCCATATAGAGATGAAATCACTTTGTGATGCATTTTTTGCGGTCGCAAAAGCGATCGCTTTGCGATGGTCCCTGTGGGGAAGCGATCATCGCAAAGCCCCCATTTTCGCACAGCTGATCGGCGGTTTCAAAATGGCTGCTGGGTAAACAAAATGGCCACCCGCTGTTTTCTGGGACAGATTCCTCGCTTTAGAGGCACCGGAAATGGCGGCGCTATGGAGGATCTTTGCTTAAGGTGAGTTTTAAGCCCATAGGAACGCATTAATCGTGTTTTAATGCGTTTCTATGGGCTTTTTTATTTTGCTTAGCGATGTTTTCATTTAGCAGCGATTTTTTGGGAACGAATTAACATCGCTAAGCGAGGCGCCACTGTATTTTATTTTTATTTTATTTTTTGGTGATTTATTTTGGCTGGAATGGATTAATCGTGTTCCCATGCATTCCTATGAGAATGAATGCTTCCAGTTACGCCCATCTTCTGGAACAGATTATGGTCGTAAATCGAGGCACTACAGTATACATGAGGCAAAACTATTTTGAAAATCAGGAGAGGGGAAAAATGTAACTGTGATTGTTTTCATCTATTGTTCAAACAGGCATTCTTTCCAGGAGGGGTTTTTAATAAAGAAGAGGCACCGAAAGGTAAAGTGTGGCAGAAATACATTTGTATTTTAAAGTTTGAATATACTCATTGATCAGAAGGATCTTTTTATCGTTTGCCCACATAAAAAGACAATGTCTTTTTATTAATCCAAGTCAATTTATGCCTTACAGCTTAAGCAGAAGTCTCTGTGTGACAGCATTTTGCAAAAGTAATTTTTAATTTTTGACAAACCTTCAAAGAATGGGTGAGATTGCTATGGGGTACATGGACAGAAGCCTTCAATTACAGATTTCCCCTGCTTACACTGCACTATACTTACTCCTGCATTGCAGAGAGACATGCTGCAGATCTATACCATTTTAAACCTAGAGTATCCTGGTTCTAAAACTGCATGGGTTGAAAAGCGACCGGACCCTGTGGTTGTCCATAGTTTATGAATCCACTGTAATTCTGAGAGTGGAAGCTAATCCATGTACCTTCATGTCAGGAGATGCATTGGGTGGTAAGGAACCCTTTTTCTGTTAAGCCCTGCATTTCTTGAGAGAGATACACAGTAGGTTTTTTTTTAATTGGCAGTGGCCAGGAGCAGATACAACATGGGTGGACATTGCTGGAACTCATATAACTCCCTCTGCGCTACCCTATCTTTCACCCTCTGTGTCATCTCTTCTTTTTCTGAGTAATCATGTCTCTGTCACCCCTCTTTCTATCATTCTATCCACTTTGACTCATCTCCTGCTTTTTTCCCCCTTCCTCCTTGCTAGAGACCTAAATTGCTTGCTTGCAGAAGCCTTCTCTCTTTCTCTCTCTCTCCCCTTCCTAGCAACCTGTCTTTCCATCACTCAATCTCTTTGGGCTCTCACTGCTCCCCCTCCCCCTGTGGACTATGCCCACCTGCAGGAAATTAGGCTAAGGGCTGATATACTGTCAATGTGCATGAGACACCCAAGTCCACATGAGAATTTTTGAGAATGTGCCAGAGCCTCTTTGCAATCCCTGATATTGTGGCAATGGAGAGTCTATCCAAAGTAAAGTTTATTTGGAGATGGACATTGCAGTCCTTAACATACACCCTACTGTAACAGTGCAAAAGAAGGAGGTACTGATGTGTCCACACTATCATAGATTGCATGAGCTGGGCACATTATTTCCATGATGCAAACTGTCAGATGCAACCCCAACTGTACGTTTCAAGGACTACTGCTAACTGTGAAGGATATAAACCTGGCTATATAGTGACTGAGAAATCTTTAGTGTGAGGCGTTTCTAGTCCTGTTCCTCTCATGCTCAAGGCCAACCCTGTCATTAGGAAAAATGAAGCAGCTGCCTGGGGTAACATTCACATGTTGCATAAGTGGACAACAGTGGCAGATTCCTCAGCCTCTTGTGCTCTCACATCCTTATTTCATGCTGTTATGGGAACTTAGTCTGCTGGATTCTGATGTTCTGGCAGTTCATATCCATTCACCAGTGCTGAAGTAAGATTCAACTGACAATATTTTCAACTGACAACATTCTTTAAGAAGAATGGACAGGTGCCATCTTCTCTTTTGCCTTAGGAACCACAGTATCTTGGGTGGTCCCTGCTCACACACCTATCTCTATCCTCTGTAGAACTATGTTAACACTTCTGCATGGTTCCACATGTGGAAAATTATGTGACTGCTTCTTGCATGAATAGTAATTGTCTGTATTATTTGCTGGCACAACTTTTGCTTTTCTCCAACAGAAAATTAGAAATATCAAAAACAGTTGTCTAATTCTAGTTCTATGAAATTGTTGGTTTTGTGGAACTGGAATTTAAAAGACATATGTGATTATAACACACACACACACACACACACAGACACAGACACACAGATACACACACACACAGACACACACACAGAGAGAAAGAGAGAGAGAGAGAGAGAGAGAGAGAGATTCTTATAATGCAAAATGATCCACATAGATAAAGGAACTTGAAGTGTAGTTAATCAAGGTAGCATGCTCCCAGAGTAAAGATTAAAATTTCATGCAGAAAATTGAGTAAAGCACTGATCTGAAGTGTTTTGGAAGCCCCTTCCCCAAAAGCAAGCACAAAACATAACAGTTGAAAACTTGCTGCATAACCTCAATGTCTGTTTATGGTCTCATTACTTTAGATTTGCTAGAGAAAAAAATTGTATTCATTTTGAATGGAACGGTGTATTCTGTTTCCATTACTGTCTTGCCCCTGAAGAAAAACGTTAACTTTTTAATTCAGATTGCTTCTATTTTTAATACCCATTCAGCATCATCAGGACAACATTCTTCCTTGTTCACTAAAATATTGGAAGACACCTGAGGAAGTCTAGCATTATGCAGACAGATTACCTTCATGCTCGGATCTGTATGTGTAACAGTTCTGCAGAGAACTATTTAATGCATCTTTTCTAGAATTAAATGTGCATGGATAGCTGCCATAGGGCAAGGCAGAAGGTGGTTTAATTTCTTTTTTAGAACACATTAGAAGAACTCGATAAAGGGTCAAGTAATTTCATCCAAGTTGCCACTAGTTAGCTAAAAGAAAATGACAGTACTCGAAGCTGACACTGTTACATTTCCACAAATATATTTTATAAAATAGGGGTTTAAAATTTCATTTTTTTCCTCCCATGCTGCAAGAATGATTGCCCAAGGAACAGTTCTTAGCTTTAAAAGATTACCTCGCCTGTAGCTAAATAGGGCATTTTGATTAATATTTGCTATTTTGTAAGTGAGGCTGAGATCTGAAATGAGATGGTTACTTTTTAGACAGGAGTGACTTTGGTTCTAAGGCTCACTTAGTTTCCAGGGAGGCTGCACTGGGAGTAATTTCAGCGAATTGTAAGCGGACAGTAACTCCGCAGGGAGCTCTGGCAATCATGGCGGAAACAATGTTTACATCGATCAGCTGTCATGGTGATTTATGGCTTCATTTTGCTGTAATGGAGAATTAGTGGAAAGATTATCAGGGACTCAACACTTTGGCTTGTTACCCATGTCCAGACGAGCAATTTGTCTCCCTGAAGCAGTGAAATACTTGTGACAGCTCCAACACTTGCCCTAATTCAATCAAGAGAAAATGTTGGAATTAATTTGTTACAAGAAAATTTAAATATGTTCAGCAAACAGTAACCGCAGAGCAGAAAGCTGATTTATTGTGCTCGGCAAGATATCGATCCGCTTCGATCCAGCCCATGTTGAGGTTTTAATGTGTAATAATTTCCAATTTAAAGCTCCTTTTCAAGATCACGGGTTTAAAGAGAGGGCAGGCAAGGTCTCAAGACCTGATTAGGAGCCTGTTGCAATGGCTTTGTCAAAAGCCTGTTTGAATGTAAATTCATAGTTATCTTTTGCACTATCTTTAATATTCTTGACATGGATTTTATTGTGTGTCAAACCTCAGGCCAGCTGCCTGCCACAACCATTAATGAAACATCTTAGGAAATAAATCTCAGCCTTTATACAATATTTTTAAAAACCTGAAACATTAGATGTCACCAAGGAAGCCTTCATAGCCAGCTATTTTGCTCAGTAAACCATCAGAGAGACAGCCATTTTTCAACCTGCTTACACAATTAGATTGAATTATTGTATAAATGCTGCAAGCTTACATTCCAGAAAGTCTTCATGAATATTATTAGTTTTTTTTAGGTGCATATACAAATCTGCTCTCTTTCAGAAACTGGGACAGCTTATTTTGTATATAGCCATGCACTAAAAAGGTTCTAGTGATCTTTGTAAGCATATTTTCCACTAAAACACATGAAGGATATTAGTGCTTTTGCTTCATTTTGGAAAGAAAGGGAAGACAATGGAAGGCATTTATCCATTAGTGACTGTGGTCTTCTCTTTCATTCTACATCTCGCTAACACATTTAATTGCTATATTTCCCCAGGTTTAACGTTTCACTGGAAGAAATTATGCCAACGTGTCTAGTTGTATGAAAGATGGATATTATCTCTTGTGACTGTTACTGATCACACAGACGCAAAACCAAAACAAATGCAAACACCAACATGCATGGAAAGGAAGCCCTGCAAGCATCAGGCCTCAAAATGTCACCGAACTAGTACAATAACTCTGTTTATATCATCAGTTGTAACTCTTCTGCAACTTTTAAAAAAATAATATCAGTAGCTAATGTGATCAGAGAGTAATCTTGTTCACCTCAATCAATAAAACACAGAGTCTTGTATCACAGGAGGCATAGGCAGGAGTGCACATTGCTGTTCATTTCATCGAGTTGAAATTGTAGGCCCTTATATTCATCTTACATTTCTGTTTTTTTACTATTCACGGAATAAATACCTTCTACATATTTATACAAAGCCGTAATGTTATTTCCTGTTATTTTTGTTTTGTTGTGCATTTTTGAGCATCTCAACACTTAAATATAGTGCTCCTGCATTCTATTGCAACACCTTACATTTCAGAAAGCGCATGCTCACAAGGCCACTGTCCCATGTGTGTGTATTCTGTACTAATCTTTTATTGCATTTAAATAGAACGTAGGCCTCATTTACATTGACTCTTTTGGAGTGAGCTGGTGAGGGCTAAGTAGAGTTGCTTGGAGTTGGGTGGAGGTGCGATATGCCATTTGGGATGCACCTCCTCCGTAGGAGCAGCCGAAGGGTTCAATTTGCCAATATCCTGAAGTGGCTTGCTTATTAAGCCATTTCACAATATCAGAAATTCAAACCAGAAGTAGCCTTGAGAGCAGCGAAGACTCCGTTTTGGTCTGTTCCCAGCAATCACGCATACTAGAAACGGACACAACAGAGCAAACCTACATGCACCAAAAAAGTGGAAGCCCCTGACAGAGCCTCAGAAAGGTGTGGAGATGACCACTCTGGGGTCTGGTTCACTCCAACAATTACATAATGTGATTGAGGGGGAAAAGAGCAAACCAACCCATCCCACAGCAGACCAAACAGGGGAACAAATACCTGCTTAACTGAGCCTTTATTCCCAGTTAAATATATATAGCAGTGCAACCAGAATTCTTAAATCCACAAAGCAGTCAAAATCCATATGATGAAATATATAAAAAGGAGTGTTCTTGAGGGTGACCTCACAACTCAGAGTATCCTTCCCTGTGAGACTTGACAGAGAACAGGAAGACCTTCTTATCAACCAGGTTATGGATGATAGTGCCTTAGCTCTAAATAATCTCACTGGTCTATTGTGAGTGTAAAAGGAATGGGGAAAGAGCCTTTGGGTGTATTAGTTTCCCTGAGAACACTGGATGCTGAAGAGAAGGAGTAGTAGCTTTAAAATATACAGTAATTAAGCTTTCTATTTGACCTGGGCAAGTTTAAAAGCAATCACATTTTTTGCATATGATGAAATGTGGTGTAGTTCACAAATATGTATGCCAAGTAAAACGGGGTTAATCTTTAAAGTACTGGAAGAATCTTGGTTGTTATCAATGGCAGCTTGAAGCCTGATATGCTTGTCTTATTAGTCTTGGTAAGTTTTACTTATTTACCAAGTATTTCTAAATCATTAGAGATATTTGGTAGATAAATAAATCCTTAGAACTGACCTGATTAGGTTACCCCACATACTTTAGGTTAACTGACCTCCTGCCACGTACAGAAGAAATACTTATACAGTAGTCACCTTGCTCTGATACCCTGGGCTAGTTGTGTACTTTCATACATAGGAAGCTGCCAAATACTGAATGAATCTACACTAATTAGTGGTCACATTGCTGAGTTTCAGTCTTTCTCACCTTACTGGAGATGCCAGAGAGAAAAATTGGGGCCCTTTTCATGTGAGACATGATCTCTTCCACTGAATTAAATCATAACTGGCTCTGACAGGGAGGGGGTGTACTTTCTGAAACACTGAGGTGAGGAACCCCCCTTCTGAGTCCTCAAGTGGTCTCAGTTAACACTCCTTACATGAAACTTCAGTATGTATCTTCTGTTTTGGACAGTTCATTGATTTGGATGAGATTATCTGGAAGCTTTGCAGAAGATGCAAGTTACAGGAATAAGCACGTGAACTGGAGCTAGATGGTTGAGTTCAAGCAAAGGGACAAAATGTGATCATTAAAAAAAGGAGAGAAACTTGTTTACCTGCATTGAAAGGTACCTATGCCTGTGTACATTTTTGTATTCTTTTGATTGTCTATATGTTTTCTATAAAAACCAATTGTGCTTTAATAAAAAGTAATGACCCAGGCCTTCTTTAAACATCTTGATCTTGTTTTCTCATTTGGTTTAGATGAAATGTCTTGCATTGTCATGTTGCACATTAAACACTTTCAAAACTGCTAATGATTAAGCCTTTACAAACACACATCTGTAAATCTGTTATTCTTATTTCAGTTTTCATTACCAGCTACAAATGTTAAATGTTTGCATGATTGTTGATGGAATGCATCTTTTACAGCAAATGATGTTTACACACGTGTTTCCTATACTGTTCCTAACCGTAAAATAAAACACAGGTTACAGTTTAGTAAAATATTATTATAGCATTCTCTTTGCAGTTTGTGAATCAGACTTACAAATCTTTCTTAGTGATGCAGTGGAGACAATCAAATTTAGATCACTTAAGTTGAAGACTCTACAATTACTTGGAAACAATATATATGGAAAAACTAGATTCTGGAAATGTATGTCTTGATTAGAGATGGGGACAAATATAAAAATGGATCGCTTTTTCTGATGAATGTAGCCAATTCGTTAAATATTCATCGATCCGTATTTGTGGGTTCCAGAGACCCCCACAAATATGACGGGACAAATATTTACCTGTTTTTATTCGTCCTTTGTATTAAAAAACAAAACAAAAACACCATTCTGCCTACCAGCAGAAAGGCAGCCACCCCCCCCACACAGCCACCCAATACTACAGCCTACCCCTCCTTTGCCTACCTTAGGCCCCATGCCACCACACCTCAACCCCACCAACACCCTCTTACCTTAATTGCTGCTGCCGAGGTCTTCTGGTCTCGCAGCCACGCATGTAAAAATGGAGACTGGCTGCCCTTTGCCAAGATGGCAGCTGCAGCTTCCCTACCCCAAATGAAGCCACAGCCGCCATCTTTGCAAAGGGCAGCCAGTCCCCCTTTTTACACCTTGTGGCTGCAAAGACCTGATGGAGATCTCGGCAGCAGCTATTAAGGTAAGGGGGTGTCGGTGGGAGTGGGGTGGGGGCTAAGGTAGGGAAAGGAAGGGAGTGTGGGGGTAGGTTGTTGGGGTGGCTGTCCATTTGCTTCTGATCAGGTGATTGGTGGCAGGTAGGCAGAATGGGCTTCTGTGCCATGTGGTAAACTCTCCTGAGATGACACAATTTGTGGGTGAATAACTCGGATGTCCGATATCCAATCTTCACCAAAGTTGGCAGGCATGTTGGGAAAAGACACAGGAAGCTCCCTTGTGATTCTGGATTCTCTATGTATCTGGGGTGAGCTTTCCTGGGGGTCCTCATTTTGACTGTATAACTCGGGGGTCCATGATCCAATGTTCACCAAACTTTCAGGAGTTGTAGAAATGCATCTGCGGAAGCTTCCCTGCAAATACGATGTCTCTAGGTGGTTGGGGGCCAGTGTTATAGCCATTTAATGTGAAGATGAATAGATGGATTGATCTATCGATTCATCAAAGAATATTCATATATTCGCATTTGTTGATCCGTTAACCTTGACGAATAACAGATCAAAATGAATCACCATTTTTTATTTGTCCCCATCTCTAGTCATGATCAAACTAGAGGATTAATGCTGTCCCCCAATCTCAAGGATTGAGGTTGAACATCTCTATCATTCCCTCTAACAGAGAATTGGTTGAGTGCTGAGAGTTCTGGAGGCCAAGCAAGACTGCTGAGAAACAAGAGAGCGACAGAAGCATGTTGAGGTTCACTTATATGCAAATAAAATGGGGCAACCCATGAGCTTCCCAATGAGGACAAAGCATGCTCATGAGCTGTGGACTATTGAGTATCAAATGGAAAAGAGCAGTAACAAATGGGATTGGGTGGGTAAGAAATAGAATTGCTTGCTAGAGAAGGACATGTCTAACTAGTTGGAAATCTGAATCGGAGCACTTTTCTTAGATGGCAAAGATACGCTGCAATGCTTTGTTGCAGGTCCTACCTTTCCCATTCTGTGCCAGTACTGAGCTTCGAAGTCTGATATACTAGTTTACTCAGCTCAGTAAGAGGCTGACTACATGGGTGTTTAGCAGGAACAGGCTGGTTCACTCTTAAAGACAGCAATCAGACAATGTCTTTATTGGAGCAAAGGAGACTCCAGGGTGGTTCTATCCTTACCTGTCTGAGTCCTTTTCAGAGGCTTCTGTTTTTTTTTGTTTTTGTTTTGGTGTGGTTAAGATTGCTCTACTTTGGATTGGTTACAGCACATGTGATTGCTGGAACTAGTCCAAAGCAAGCCTTCAGGATATTGGCAAATTAATTACTTCCTCTGCTCCTCAGAAGAGGGGCAAGGGAAATGGAGGGAAAAGACCATGCAATGGACTATTGCTGATGCACTGAACCACTTTATTATTATTATTATTATTATTATTATTATTATTATTATTATTATTATTATTATTATTATTATTATTATTATTATTATTATTATTATTATTATTATTATTATTATTATTATTATTATTATTATTATTATTATTATTAACCTCATCCTAAATGATGTCCACTGTTGATTTCATGATGATGGATTTGGCTTCAGGCAGTTTCTCAGTTGGCCCTTTAAGAGAAGGCAAAAAATGAGCTGCAGGAGCAATTTCTGTGTGAACTGTTAGGCTTGATTAGGTCGCTCTAATCAAGCCTGACCCGTTCCAAAGTGGTCCACACTAATTAGCTCCCTGTTGCTAATGTAGCTGCATCCTAAATTTACAAGAAGTTTAATGATATTATTTCAAATTCTGAAGTAAGAAGGAAGCATTAAGCCCAACCTTTTGAAATCTCTGACAATACTTCTTCCAATATTCATGTCATTTTCTTTGTCGTCTTTTCTTTAAAGATTTACAACCGGAGGCTTCCTGTCACGGTGGAACTGATAGGGTTTGATTTTGGTTTTGATGTTAGACTATGACCTGCTGTGACCCCCCTGTTGTTGTTTGTTGTTATTTGGCTGGTACTTTCAGATGAGTAAAAGAGAGCTTGCATCTGATTCCAGCAAAATGCTGTTCATGCTTATCAGATAATGTGTCAAAACAGCAGTCAACCTGACAGCTTGCCACACAGTAATCCCCCTTCCTCTTTCCTAAAATGTAATTCATTTTCTACATCTAAATATTTAGAACACACATCTGAGTAAAAGAAAAAATAATTAATCAACGAAATACTTGTTACAGTCATTTGACTCACAATACACGTATCTCTTCCCCAGTTCATTTCATCTCCTTACGATACAGTTATACTCTGAAAAAAGTGACATTTTTCAGCTCTGCTACAAACACGTGGTAGAATCTATCCCACAGTTAGAGTCACAGTACAGTGTTATATGTGTCTATTAAAAAGTAAGACTTACTGAATTCAAGTGGACATTCTTAGTGGGCATTATTGGTCAAGATAATCAATTCCATGTCTGGAATTTGCTGTTGCTATCACTAAATTCTAGACCTTGGTTTGGAGTTCAGACTAGGAACTCAGACCTAGAGATTAAAAGCATATGTTGGAAACATAAAGAATGACTTTGCCTCACCATTGATCTCCATGTTCAGATTAGGGGTGTGAATACGATCTGTGCTGATTTTTACCTACATATTTGCCATATAAATCGATACCAACCTGTTCTGAGCTGATTTGGAGGTAGCCTGAACTGATTTGTTCTTGGGTTTCTTCAGATATTTGCATGTGTTTGTATGTTACTAGACTAGGATGAAAAACACCAGAACATGTGGAAAATTAGGGGTTGGGGTGGAGAGGCACTATGCAGCACCATCAACTTTTAGAATGTGGTGCACCTTCACTTTGTAAGCCATGTTCCATGTCCTTGCTGGCATATTTTTGTCCTTCCTTCTGTCACCCTTCCCCTCAAAAGGAGCTGCGCTCCGGGAAACCAATTTTGGGAAGATATTCCCTTAATGTTCCCAATCATTGCCCTGCTTTGCCCAGAAGTGCCCACTACCTATCTAGCCCAAATCAGAGTGCAGCACGTGTCACACCCAGCCAATTTGGAACACACACATACACATCCATCGCAAGAAAAAAAAAGGAAAGGATCCCCTTAACGTCAGCAGTAAGTGAATTGTCAGCCCTGTAGCACAGAGAAAAGCAACAAGCAATATTTATTTATTTATTTATTTATTTATTTATTTATTTATTTATTTATTTATTTATTTATTTATTTATTTATTTATTTATTTATTTATTTATTGAATTTATATCCCGCCCATCTAGTCAACTGATTGTCCTCGGTGGCAGCCTTGCAGAGCACCGAACAGTAAAGGTGATGAGAAAATATATACTAGGGCAGATGTCCCGAAATGTTCCCAGTCAGTAACATGGCTTGCCATAGTCCACCCATTGCCAAATCAAAATCAAAATCCTGCACATTTGACACTCGCCCACTCTGTAAAACACACAGGCAGCTCCAGTTAGAAAATAAATGGTGCTGCAAATAAAGGCCAGCAGCAAGCATTAAAAAAATAAATGAAAGGAGAAAAAAAAACCCAGCATGGGTGGAGGGAGAAAAATAGCCCCTAGTGCTACTTTGACCTACCTAATCAAAGCCCTCACAAAAGAGTAGCAGTTGTCCATGCCACACTTGTACACACGGTCAATCCTGACTGTAATGGAAACTCAGTGACGCTGCTTTAAACAACAATAAGATAATTCTAAAACACAATTAGTCTAATAAGTGATTATTAGAGTTCCAGTGAGGCTGATCTTTAAACTCCAACCCTAGAGCTTAGGAGTTGGAGTTTTCAAGAGAAGCAGCTAGGTTTTTTTCCCATCATACTGATTTTTTTTTTGAGTTATACTGGCAACATAGGCAAGTTCCTGCTCTGGTGGACCTCATAGTGTAAAGTAAACAGCATGGAAGCAGACAGAAGAATGGTTGTTGTGGGTTTTTCGGGCTCTTTGGCCATGTTCTGAAGGTTATTTTTCCTAACTTTTCGCCAGTCTCTGTGGCCGGCATCTTCAGAGGACAGCACTCTGTGCTCTGGTCCTGTCCTCTGAAGATGCCGGCCACAGAGACTGGCAAAACGTTAGGAAGAACAACCTTCAGAACATGGCCAAAGAGCCCGAAAAACCCACAACAACCATTAGATCCCGGCCGTGAAAGTCTTCGCGAATACATTTAACAGAAGAATGTTGGTTGATACAAATACAATGGTTGCACTAGTCCAGGGTGTAGATTTCATCCCACTCGTGAGGCTTCTTGTCCTTGAAATTGCAGACTGAGAAAGGCTGCTTTCATCCTCATTTTGATAGGATGCGTGTGTATTTTTCAAAGATCATAATAGGTTTGGAGTTTAGGGCTTCCCCTTCTTTGTAATCCATTTCTAGGGATGGGGAAGAAATCCTGTCCCTCCTCCACTATTGCTTGCTTTGTTCGAATTTTTCTGGAGCCAGTTAGCTTGCTGCTTAGCCAAACTTACATTATTACACAGATGATTCCAATAATAGCTATTCATTTCCAAGCCAACTTCTGTGATCGGCAGCCGGTAGAATTCCCATGCCATGAGTCTTTCCAAAGGAGCAATGAAAACATTTAAACTTCTAACATGTTTTAATCTTTAATAGGTTCTTAATTAGGTTTTAATAGCTTACTGGAAAGTTTAAAACACCCTTTTTAGTTTACACTGGTATGTATTGATGAGTTATGACGAGCAAGCAATTGTTAGAAGGAATGACAAATGTGAGCCTTTTAAGGATGATATGGAAAAAGGCGTAGATTTAGGAACAGAACCCATAAAGTTCCTAGAATGGATTTTTTTTTCAGAACCATGAAATGATCAAATGATAATCAAAGCCATTTCAGTCTTTAGAAAAGAAGTGCTGTGATTTCTAAGTCACAGCATGGTTTTCTAAAAAACAAAAACAAAACAAAAAACCAAGCAAGTCATGCTAGACTAATTTTAATGTTACCTCTTTATAATAATAATAATAATAATAATAATAATAATAATAATAATAATAATAATAATAATAATAATAATAATAATAACAACAACAACAACAACAACAACAACAACAACAACAACAATAATATAATTTATTGTCATTGTAAGTATATACACAGTATACCCATACAACGAAATACACAGACACCCAGAGACCAGACACATGCACACACATAACATTCCCCAAACACTCCCCACCCACTAAAAGTCCCCCACTAAAAATACAAACATCTACACCTCAGGCCAAGTAACACAGTCCAACTAATTATTCACTACTGGTGGTCTTTAAGCTCATTATTAATTGCAATTATAGCTCTAGGATAAGAATTATTTAGAAAACGTGTGGTCCGAGTCTTAATTGTTCTATATCTTCTGCCAGACGGTAACAGTTCAAAAAAGTTATAAGCAGGATGGGAAGAGTCTCTCAGGATGCTGTGTGACTTCCTCAGACAGCGGGATGTGAAGATGTCATCCAGGGTTGGTAGCTGGAGCCCGATGATATTCTGGGCAATTTTAATGGTTCTCTGTAGAGCTTTTTTGTCCGCTACAGAGCTACTCCCAAACCATGCCAGAATGCGATAAGTTAGGACACTCTCAATGGTGCTACGGTAGTAGGACAGAAGTAAATGCTGTGATAAATTTAACTTCCCGAGCATTCTCAGGAAATACAGCCTCTTCTGTGCCTTCTTTATTAGCATGTTGGCATTTATAGTCCATGAGAGGTCCTCTGAGATGTAAGTACCCAGAAATTTAAAACTACCAACTCTCTCCACTTCCTCACAGTGGTAAATGTACATTTCTCTTCCTCCTAAAATCAATTATGAGTTCTTTAGTTTTTTTGATGTTAAGTGTGAGATGATTTTCTTTACACCATAGTATCAATCTTTGTACTTCCTTTCTATAAGCAGACTCATTGTTCTTATTTATGAGTCCCACCACTCAAAGAGATTCAAAGAGAAGTAGATGAGGGGAATGCTGTTAATATACTGTATCTTGATTTCAGCAAGGCTTTTGGCACAGTTCTTCATGATATCATTGAAGCCAGACTGTTGGATTGCTCAGTGGTTTCTGGAGGTTGGGAGTTTGGTTCCCCACTGTGCCCCTTGACAGGGGCTGGACTCGATGATGCATAAGGTCCATTGCAGCTTTGCAATTCTAAGATTATTATTATCATTACAATTATATAAATATGGGCAGGATAATGCTACAGTTAAGTGGAATTGTAGTTGGCTGGTCGGTGTACCCAAAGAGTTTTCACCGACAGTTCCTCATTATCCTGGAGAGAAGTGATGAGTGAGTTGCCTTAGGGCAGTCATGGAGAGCCCTTTTGGGCTCGCGTGCCCAAACTGGGAAAAAAACCCAGCAGGCAGAAGGCAGTGGCGGAACTGGAAGTGGTGGTGGCAGAACCAGAAATGGTGGCAGAAAGGGGAATGCTGGGCATGGAGGTGGCTCGAAACCCCACTCCGGATCTGCTGCCAGTGCCAGCTGCTCCGGATCCTGGCCCACCGCCTGTCGAAGTGCCAGCACTGCGGCTGCAGCTGCTCCCTCAGATTTTACTGTGGGGGGGGGGAGAGCAATACTCAGTTTCATCTACAGGCTCACGTGCCCACAGAAAGGGCTCTGCATGCCAGCTGTGGCATGTATGCCATAGGTTCGCCATCACTGCCTTAGGACTTTGTCTTGAGCTCAATAATTTTCGGCATCTTTACAAATTCCTTGGATGAAGGTGTGGAGGAGAAAGTGCTCAACGAATTTACAGAGGACATCAAACTGGAAGGTAAGCTAATGTTCAGGATTCATGATGATCTAAACCAGTGGTCCTCAACCTTGGGCCTCCAGATGTTCTTGGACTTCAGCTCCCAGAAATCCTGGCCAACAGAGGTGGTGGTGAAGGCTTCTGGGAGTTGTAGTCCAAGAACATCTGGAGACCCAATGTTGGGGACCACTGATCTAAACAGATTGAAGGAGTGAGCCAGAAATTAAAAAAAAGTGTTTCAGCTGGAAAAAATGTCAAGGTCTGCATTTTTGTTGGAACAACCAAATGCAGAGAAACAAGATGGGTGAAAGCTGGTTTTCGGCAGTAATATATGTGAAAATGAGCTAGGGGGTCTTAGGTAAAGGTAAAGGTCCAGTCGTGTCCGACTCTAGGGGGCGGCGCTCATCCCGCTCTTCAAGCCATAGAGCCAGCGTTTGTCCGAAGACAATCCTTCCATGGTCACATGGCCAGTGTGATTTAGACACGGACGCTGTTTACCTTCCCACCGAGGTGGTACCTATTTATCTACTCGCATTTGCATGCTTTTGAACCGCTAGGTTGGCGGGAGCTGGGACAGGCGACGGGTGCTCATTCTGTCTTGTGGATTCGAACTTACGACTGCTGGTCTTCTGGCCCTGCAGCACAGGCTTCTGCGGTTTAGCCCACAGCGCTACCACGTCCCTGGTCTTAGGAGACCACATAACATCAGTCAAAAGGGATGCAGTGGACAAAAGGCAAATGCAATACTCAGTTTCATCTACAGAAGTAGAGTGTCCAGATCAAGGGAAGTAATCATACTACTCTACTGTGCTTTGGTCAGATCTTATCTGGAATACTGCAAGCAGTTCCCAGAACTTCAGCTTACAAAGGATTTTGTTAAGATGGAATATGTCCAAAGGAAGGCGATCAGGATGGGAAAAATTCTGGAAACCAAGCCCTATGAGTAACAATGGAAGTAGCATATGTGTTTCAGAAGACTGAGAGATAGGATAGCTGTCTTCAAATATCTGAAGGACTGTCACAGGAAAGATGGAGCTATGGATTTAAATTACAAAAAAAGCGGTTTCACCTAGAAATAACTATTTGACAGTGAAATGCACTGCCATGGAGGGGGCTGGACTCTTCTTCATTGGAGGTTTTCAAACAATGTTTATATGGCCACTGGTCTGGGATGTTTTATTTATGGATTTCTGGTTTTGGCAAAGGGTTGGACATGGTAAATGTTATCCCTTTCAGCTCTACAATTCTAAGATTCTAAAATGGGAGTGTCATTACAGGAAGCTACACTACTCTTTAATTTTGTATTGGGCCTTTTCGGCAGCCTCCCCCAGACTATGGAACACCATCCCAAGTGAGATGTGTCTAGCGCCGACGTTGATGTCGTTTTGGCGCCAGGTCAAAACTTTCCTGTTCCAGATGATTTTTAGTTGTAATAATATCGATTGTGGGTCCTGGTTGCAACTTTAGAGCACTGCATTTTAATTGTATTTTAATAGTTTTATCTTTTTATTGTATTTAAATTGTTGTAAGTCGTCCAGAGAACTTTAGGTAGTGTGGGCGGCATACAAACAAACAAACAAACAAACAAACAAACAAACAACGACGACGATGATGATGATGATGATTCATTTTCTCTACTGTTTCTTGGGGCAATCCCCCACTTGTTCTTCTTTTAAAAAAGAATAAAAGTGGTGTCTCTTCTCTTTCCCTTTTCCTTTCCCTCCTTTACTCACTTTTCCTTATTTCCCTGCATATCTTTCCCTCTTCAGTTCTTGCCTTTTATTTTTCTTCTCTCTTTTGCACAGTATTGGGAGGAAGAAGTGGGTTTTAAAAGACTTGCAAAACATTGTGAAACTTAGGGATAAAGAGGGAATAGATGTTAAAGCTACATTCCTTTCTTTATAATTCAAAGCAGGAAATGTCCCTCTCTCAAACCCTCTTTCACCCGCAAGGGAGTGGGGAAAGGCTGTCTTCTTTGAGCTGCTTCCTTCTGAGAAATGTATTTGTGTTGTTTTTGTGAGGGCTGTGACTGTTACTATATCTTTAAAAATCTTTACACAAAGTACAGCGTCCAGTCCATTTCTGAGCACAATTCAAAATACTGGTGCTTTCAAGCAAGAGTGGGAATCATTTGACCTGTTGACCTGTGGGACACTTGATAAACGTGTACCCCAAGACCATCCCAGGCCCTCTGAGACTCCCTAAAAACTATGCATCCAAATTGCAACAGTAACTGGGGACCCCTCACAAGGACGTTGTGTTAAATCAAGGGTATGCAAAATGTCATCCTGAAAAGATGTGCACTGCTCAGACCTGTTTTTGCAGCCCTGCCACTTTCAGATATCCCTCCCCTCGGGGCGGGGAAGGTTTCCTCAATAAAGAAAAATGAATTGCTCCTCAGTCTCCAGGATCAACAATTCACCTTTTACACCAGTTGCAGGTTCCCCTACACTGTCTACCTCCTCTCAAAACATCCCCTTTCCAAAGTTTGGCCCCCTCCCCTTTATTTCTATTCATTTTTGGAAAAGAAATGTGGTCCCAGAAGATCCCAGAAAATTGGCCCTGGGGACTGCCGTGGCGGTCTACCTTTGCTTTAAATGTTCTGTTGCTGTTTTGCTCTCAATATTTTGTGACAGGTAGAGAAAACCGATTAGAACCAGCTTGCAGTGGTTGTCCATGCCAAAAATCTGGTGGCAGATAACGACAGTGCTGCAAAGCAAGCACAATGGTTGTTTGAAATGGGTGTGGATGTGTTTGCCCATCCTAGTAAAATTCATTGGTTCTTTCTCATGAGGATGGATACAAAAAATTGGCTCCCGGAACTTTCAAAGTTGCCACCCCCACTTTAAAGCAGAGGTTGGTAATTCATTTTTAGCTCCCCAGAGCAGAGATGAGCACCAGTTTGTCCAGGGTCTCAGGGGTTGACTTCCATCAGTGGGGGCTGGGAGGCAGATGCAGTCATCAGTTTGAAGACATTTTCATCAAGCCTCAGAAAGCTGAGTCAACCTCGAGCCGGCTACCTGGGATTGAATCCCAGGTCATGAGCACAATTTGGGCTGCATTACAGCAGCTTAATCAATATGCCACAAGGTGCAAAATGAAAGCAGAAACCTTAAATACTCGTCCCTGTTAGAGATATATTGAATTTGTATTAAAATATAATTATTTGTTATAATTATATTTTAAACCGCTATACTGCAGCCAAAACTGTGCTCACGACCTGGGGTTCAAATCCCAGGTAGCCGGCTCAAGGTTGACTCAGCCTTCTATCCTTCCGAGGTCAGTAAAATGAGTACCCAGCTTGCTGGGGGGGGGGGGGCAATGTGTAGCCTGCATAATTAACTTGTAAACCGCCCAGAGAGTGCTTGAAGCATTATGAGGCGGTATATAAGCAGCACGCTTTGCTTTGCTTTTTTTTTTGCTTTATATTTTACTATTGAAACGTCTTTATCTCTTTCTAGCTGTTTACTTTGGATCTCTGTGATTTGTACCCTTTTGCTATGGCCGAAATGAATGATAAAATAAATAAACATTGAAATATATTAAGATATAATTATTTCTCAATTTGCACCTGGTCACCTCAGTTTATTGCAAACCTGTAACTTCTTTGATGATTCCCATCTTCATTATCGGGTCATGTACAGACAAGAACAATAAGGATGACACACCACATATAAGCAGTGCAGGATTGGAAAAAAATTCTATGGCAGGTGGGAGAAAAGATCTCCCATATGGATTGCCTGTTCTTTTTTCCCCTCTATCTATTCACAAAGTTGGCTCCTTCACGACCCTGCAGCTGAGTTGTAGACCTCATGCTAATGTTCCAGATTTTAATCACTCCTGCATTAAAGACAACCTGTCTGATTTGCTTAAAGGTTAGTTCCCTCATCAACATGAGTCAATAAGCCCTTCTTTTTAAATTAATTACTATTAATTAATTACTATCTTGAACAGTTTATTGGCATTGATTTGTCTGTTTTTATTCACTTGTTTTAAAGCGCTTGCTGTTCTTTATTCTAATTATTTTAAATTTTTATTTAACCTGAGCTACAGACTGGTGACAGAATAATATTCCTTTACGGCATGGTTGGGGAACAAGTACACCTCCAGATGTTGTTGGTCTGTAGTTCCCATCAGCTCTAGCCAGGAGCTGTAGTTCAATAACATCTGGAGAGCTACATGCAAAGTGACCATATATATTTATTTAGGGAGCACAGTCCTCTGTCTGAAGAGCTATCTTTGTTGATGATGCATGTCCTCTGTATTGGTGATGTGTGTATCCTCCAGTGAGTTTCCTGTGCTGAGCAGGAAAAGTTAGAGGCTTTGACTAGTAAATTTCTCTGATTAACTATCTCTTATTTTTCAAGTTAAATGGGTGGAAGTGGGGTTTTTTAAAATAAGAAAACCACACATGCCGATATATCTACTGATGCATGGCAGGAAAGATATGGCATACCATATCGGTTCTGTATGAACTTCTGATGTGAAGTTCCTAAAAGCAGACATTCTGAAAGCAGTGTTCAGGTCATTCTTCTGAAATAGCTGATTATTGCCTAACAAGATATTTCAATGAAATTACAGTTACCTCTGTGTATTTTCTTGCTCTATATATTCATTTTCAGTAAGCTGCAAAAATGCACAGGGCATTTTAGAGAGTTTTTAAACACTGTGCCTTATTTATTTGATACATTTTATTTGATTTACATCCCATCTTTAACTCAGTGTTGCATTTCAAGGTGGTTACCTAGTGACAGTCTTGCACAATATAATGGGTAGTAGTGTTTTCCCATTTAAATTAGAGTAATAATATCTTGCCGTGATAACATTTGTATATATTTGTCTAAATTAGCATTTGCAAATCTAATGCAAAATGTCCTCTTTCGTGATGAATGTCCTTTTTTGGTGATGGAGCAGTGGTTTTCCATGTTCACTGCTTTACAATGAAGCTTCTTAGTGCATCTTTCCCATTAACTTTATAAATATATTTAGTGTCTGGTAGAAAAAACAGACTAAGCCACTGGTATCTAGGTGAGTTTGACTTCATATTTGCATTTGGTGTTTTACTCATTTCTTTTAAGAAAGTCCCCTTTCACGTGCTAAGTTTTAAACAAATGTATAGGTTTAGCAGTGAACAAAGTTTGTAATCCTGTGTAATCCTATTAGGTTCAAGGGACTTTACTCATGGGTAAATATGTGTAGGATTACTACCCAAGGTAGCACACTGTTGTTTCCTCTTTTGTCGGAGTTTGTCTCAAAGTCCGCTGAGAAAGAAAACCTAATCGGACTAGTATGATCATTGCTGCTATATAAAGACAACAATATCATTCCAGTAGTAATGTGTTTTTATGCTGAGGCAAATGTTACTCTCTCTCTCTCTCTCTCTCTCTCTCTCTCTCTCTCTCTCTCTCTCTCTCTCTCTCTCTCACACACACACACACACACACACACACACACACACACACACACACACACACACACACACACACACACACACACACACCCCAGAGAGATAGAGATAGAGAATTGTTTCCCGTGCTCTCTTTTGATCTGGGGCAGCTTGGTTAGCTGGGCTGTGTATCTCTTTAATTGTTCACAGGCTGGTATGACATACTTGGATTATTCCTAACTTACATATACCTGAACAGCAGAGGCTCATCCATTAGGGGAAGTGGGGCATTGTCCAATTTAGGCTTGAGCTAACTCTAGGCAAGCCACTCCTGCCCAGCTTCCCTCACCAGAAGAACAGACACTGTGTATATATGTGAATGCTTGCTTGCTTTCAACTTCAAAGTGTTGATGCTCACGTACAAAGCCCTAAACGGTTTAGGACCTCGATACTTGGCGGAACGCCTTCTCCCACCAAGATCTACCCGTGTCACTCGCGTGAGCCAGGAGATGAGGCTGAGGAGCCTAACGCCGAGGGAGGCCCGAAAGGAAAAGACTAGAAATCGGGCCTTCTCGGCAGTGGCTCCTCGTCTCTGGAACAACCTACCTCCTGAGATTCGCGCGGCTCCCTCGCTGGGTATTTTTAAGAAACAATAGCTCTCCTATTATGTTTAGTATCTTTTGTTATGTAAATTGGTTTTATATGTATATTACTGTATTATTCTTTTTGATGTTAGCCGCCTAGAGTGGTCCTAACACGACCAGATAGGCAGGATATAAATAAAATAAATAAATAATAATAAATAAATAATTTCCCGGCTGCCGGTGTGCCTGTGTATAAGTTCATAGAATAATTGAGTTGGAAGGGGCCTATAAAGCCTATGAATCCCCAGTTTGTGCATATGTGTGGACTTCCCCTTCCAAGTCCACCCATCACTGCTTTGTCTTCTGCCTCATCAATAACAATGGGTTCCAACCACCATTGCTCCTCAGTTTTTTGAGGGGCATCTAGTGTAAGAACTGGTACAAGTCTTACAGAAAGAAAAGGGAAGAGAAACTATTCTGGACACTGAAAAATTCACAAATAAATTCTGTTCTCTAAACTCATAGGACTCCAGGAACTTTCAGGGCAATTTTATGCATTAGAGATTATGTCCCACTGAGTTCAATGGTTCTTAATTCCAGGAGGATAATTTAGTATAGCAGTGTTGGGTGGCCTGGGCATCACATTTTCATTCTTTACACCTGCGGGGGGGGGGGGGGGGCTCCTTCAAAGTGAGAAATGTAAGAAAAACAACAAAAAGTCCACTTCCAGTTTCGGTTTTTAGGTTCCAAGGGGGTAAGCTTGTGGGGATCCCGTGAACAGTAACACGATAAAGAATTGCCATTTTTTAAAATTTGCATGGGAAGGTATAGGGATACTCTCTTGGGGAACACGAAAATGCCCTGATGCTACTCTGTGAGCAACCTTCGTTCTGATCCAGCAAATCAATCTTATGTTTTCCTGGCCTGCTTGGTAAAGGGGCTCAACATTGATCCATAGGGTCCCTTCCAGCTCTGCAGTTTTAAGATGCTGATGCTAATGATGATGAATGCTTTTGTAAAAGCAATGAGGGTTTGGGGTTGGTTTGTTTCATTTTTTTTTTTGGTGGGGTGAAAGTCAGCTTGCAATCCAGTGCTGGGTGAAGTCTCTTTGAACTCAGTGGGGCTTACTTTTGAGTAGACATGGATAGCATTGTGCTTTGAATGCTTTGATCATCCCGAGGCACAAGGAACGGACAATGCCTCATCATGCACAAAACAGACTGCTGTGCAGAATGAGTAACATAGAGTTGCAATGGATTAAAGAAAGACAAGTACCATGTGTGTTTATATGTATGTGGTTTCTGTCTAGCTCCTGACTTGCCGAAGGAAGAATTAAGGCAGGCAATTATATCTTATGTGGTTGCAGACAATCTATAACTAGACTCAGTTTTAGGAGTCAGAAATCAATTCACTTCTCTGCTTCCCCAGCAGGTAGGCAGCCTGCATACAGAACAACAGAAACCCAGATATTCAGTTGGGTTAACTCTGCTTGTTGAAGAC
Organism: Pogona vitticeps; assembly: GCF_051106095.1. Taxonomy (NCBI): domain Eukaryota; kingdom Metazoa; phylum Chordata; class Lepidosauria; order Squamata; family Agamidae; genus Pogona; species Pogona vitticeps. The sequence goes on from NC_135785.1 coordinate 24,672,438, forward strand.
CACATGCTGTGGCTTTGGTTCCTCCGTTTGTACTATCTGTCTTTGCACCCACATCCTAAATAAAAAGGCAACATGCTTATAGTGGGGCAAATGATGACCATACCACACTTAACAAACAAGGTGAGTTTGACTTAGTTATTTGTTTGCTGCTCTGCCTTTCCCCTCTCAAAATGGAACCTAGTTGATAAAATCAAAACCAGTAGCACTAGTGTAAAGGAGAGTAATTAAAACACAGAACACTTTAAAACAATGAAAAGCATATCAATAAAAGATTTGCAGCAATTCAAAACTGCATCTGAAAGAGCAGTCCCTTTGCAACTTCCCTATCTAAAATGAAGGCAGAGGTGACCTGGAAGAAGTGGGTGGCTTCTAATTCCGGTTGAGTTGCTTCTTCTCCTATATTGAAAGAAGCGCTACCTGGTTTACAACCCTTCCAGATTCTGGTTCTAGGAAGCAAGCAAAGCCCCAACAGACTTTACTTCTGTGCCCCCAAGTAACAAGCCTCAGGAATCCTTGTTGACCGTCTTTGTTGCCTTCACCTGCTCACCAGTGGTGGTACCTGCAAATATACTCCCCTCCTTGAACTGGCCTGTTATGACTGAACAACATATCCTATTCATTTCCAGTATCTTCTAGAAAGTGGTGTAGAATAGGGGCAGCGGCGGCAGCGGGGGGGGGGGGACGGGACCCAACCTGTCTCTATCAGTTGCTGGAGAAAAAAAATGCCCACTCTGCCCTTCCATTACCAGACTACCCATTTTTACCTCAAATTCACGCAAGCTGATACACAGAGATGGCTATTTTTGTTTGCATACCGTTTTCTCACCAAGAATTGTACATGGTGTTTCCTTTTTTTATCCTTTGCAAGTACAGTGTAGACACCCTTTGGTTCAAAATGGGGCAGACAGATAGAGCAGTAGACTGGAGGGAAACTAAACAGCTTCTCCTCTGGAAGCTACTTCTGTAATCTAAGTCGCATTTAAAAGGATGAGATGGATGGAGATCTTGTGGGCCTTCAGATATTGTTTATGTCTGTGAACAGGTATTCACCATGCCCAGTGGTCAGAGATCACGAGAGTTGTTGTTTAGCTGCTTCAGAAGGCAACAGATTCCTCACTAGGGTAAGCGTGCACGCATGCACACACACACACACACACAAATATATAACCATTAATATGTGCCCATTATTTTAGCTGCTTAGAAGTGTATTAGGACCTGGTGTGAACATAATTTTCCATTTCAAGTTTCATCTGAGAAACAAACACACCAGGTGGTCTTTGGCAAGCCATTATTTTCCAGCAGCATCTTATAAGGCAGTGATTAAAATCATTCCAGATCCTTTATCTGGAAGAACTCCTGAAATAAAGTATGCAAAATGCTTTGAGCTTGCCTCCCCAAGCTGATGCCCTCCAGATGCATTGGATTATAGCTCTCACTCTTCTCAGCTCATGGCTATGCTGCCAGTGGATGATATGCATTGCAGTCCAAAATATTTGGAAGATGCCAGGTTGGGAAAGGCTACCTTCAGCAATGGTGAAAGGGAGGGAATTTTGGTCCAAATACTAATTGTTATTTATGCCACATTTAAAAAAAAACACCACACAAATCTATCCAGTCCTGTGTCTCCGGCTCTGATCAGTAACTAGAAACTCACTGTGCATGTAATACTGTGGGCCAGGGTTCAATTTTAATGTTTGAGAGAGAACAAAAAAAGCTATCCCAATGGTACTATGAAAAACTCTTTATCAACTTTCAGTCTGAATCTCTCGCTTTCTGCAGTTTAACAAGGTGGCCCTTTCTGTCCCCCTCCACTAATATTTCACATTTTAACATGCAGTCCTCATCCTGCTACCACTTTTCGAACCCTCCCTTCCTTGAGAAGCCTAATGTTTTCTTCTGAGGAGTTTATGTATCTCTTGAGGGTTTTTTTTCCTGCTCCTCTGAAGTTCTTCAGCGATTTTCATCTCCTTCTTTTTAAGGAGTGCCAGTACCCATAATCATCATACTAAGGGACAGTTTATACAAGATCACACAATACTGTTTTTTTGAAGAAAAGAACAGGAAGCCTATGATGAATCCTTATCCTAGTGAGATAGACTAGGCAGGGTTGTTGTCTCACTTTAGTAAAATGTCAACAGTGTTCTGTTCTTAAAATCTTTGTTGAGTTTTGTTTAAGCCTTCCACATACATTAGCATTTGGTGTCACATCATTAGAGCATCAAAGTACTTCTGTTATACATTCCACCGCTGCTGAAAATGCTTGTGTACATTTTTTTGCTTCTGGGGAAATCAGGTACTTCGATATTAAGGAATACACACACGTGTGTGTGCATACACGCGTGCACACACACACAGATACACATAATTTTAATCATCCGAAAAGGCCACTAGAACATTCTTCCTAATATTAAGCCTAAATCTTCCTCTTTTGTAGTTCATTCATTTCTTTTACCCACGCAGACTGACAACAGTTCTGAATAGCTATGCAAACTCCTCTTCCTGATGGATGAAGGTGAACAATTGTTTCCCATCTTGCCGCTTCCATTCCTTGAAATATTTGAGGACAACTTCATGTATAGTATTATATTAATGTAATATTATCTATCATCTGTCTATCAGTCATATGCATCTCCTCCCACAGGAAACTCAAAGCCGATTACAATTTTATCTCCTTAGGTACTGCCAGGATAGGAAATCTTTTCTTTAACGTTTAACACACAGAGAGATGTTCTTCCTGAGAGCGACAAATGTATAACCTTACATACTTTGAAATCTGGTCTGGGGAATATTCACTTTAAAATCTTCATGATGCTGGGGATCTTCTTAGAAGCGTATTGAAAGAAGCTGTATGGACACTTATCTCTCAGAACCTTGATGATTCCATTTAGTATTCCATCTCTGTATCGGGAGCCACAGCAGAATAAACTCCTGTCTTCAAATTTACTTTTTCAGGTAGAGTCTGGTGGTTTTGTTTTGTTTTGTTTTTATGTTTAATTTAAATGCAGTGGCCACAAATAGTGACTCCAAAAGGAGTATAGGAGCATAGCTCAGGGTAATACCAACCAAATGTAGAATCCATGTTTATCATACTAAGAGAAGAGAGAATAATTCAGAATAGAAAGCACACATGCACACACTTTTACAGGCTCGGCTAAGCACGAAACAAGCACTAGGACTCGCTTAGATAGAGCTCATTCAGAATGCTTACCAGTATTAAGGGACTATTGCAAATTTCTGTAATGGAAATAACCATATGTATTGAATTAGAAGCTTACAGATGAATGTTACAAGGCTAGCATAAAATAAAGCTAATTAGAATGTTTATGCTGATCAGTGCTTATTTGGGTCCCAACACATGTATAATGTTGCTCTAAGATGCTCATTCAACAGTGGTGGTTTATTTCAGAGCTAATGTTAATAGTTGCTCTTCTGGCAGCTCTCCAATCTGTGGGTCAATCTCATGAGTAGACCTTAGGAACTGCTACACAGAGAGAGAGAGAATGAGAGAGAGAGAGTCTCTCCTCTCAGCAAAGTCAGCATTTTCAGACAGTGATCCAACTGAGCTGTAGAGGCTGAGACAGTGACAAGAGGAATCGTCTTCAACAATATGCTTCACACCCACTCCCAACACTGATTTTAAGGAAAAAGGAGAAAACAGGGAATTGAATTTCTTCTTTGATCACTCCCCAGGAAAGCACCTAGTAAAATGATGGTCAGAAAGCATTTAAAATCATATACCCACATAAAAAAGATAGCTAAAGAATTCTACTGGGAATGGAAGTAATGGTGGGAGAATATACTATCTTTACTTAGTGTGTGCATAAATTATTATTCCATTAGATAAGCTACTTTATTTCTGCATGCATGTTTTAAATTTCATCTTGATATACATTTTCATTTTTTTGCTTTGCCACTACTGATTTGCACTGTCAAGGATGAGAAGAGGTGTTTGTGGGAACATCTACCCCATATGTTGAAATATGTTGGGTGGGTTTTAAGTCCAATGCATGTTGATCTAAGCAGGTAATGAGAACATCATTTGTTGTTCTACCTCAGGAAGCAAAATGTCTTGGACTGTCCCAGAAACTGCATGAAAAGAATATTGATGTAATCATACATAAGATCATATCAGGAAAGCAAATTTTTCTGGTCATGTAATTTAACCTTGAGCTTGAATTGCTTGTCTGGTAGCCATTGTCAACAGGGAGCTGCTTATGGGTGGTGAGTGAGCAAGTGAATGGAACACTCCATCTTACCTCTGAATGCATCACAGAAGGTAGGTGTGGTTCAAAAGAGCAAAACCACATTAACCTTATCCAGGACTAGGGACTTGCTAGACATACCTGGAAGCACTGAACAGATGTGGCTTCTGCTCCAGCAGCGAGAGGCTTGTTCTAGCCACCATTAAAATTTTCACAATGCTATATGTCAAGAACACTTAATTTTGGAAACTTGAAGTGGTCAATAAGCCTGATCAAATCAAGCCTGAACTATCTCTGAAGGCAAACATGTAGAAACTGAGGCTATCCCATTCTAGGGACACCAAGAGAAAACAGGATTCTCTGGAAAAGACAATAATGCTGGAAAAGGTTGAAGGCAGCAGGAAAAGAGCAAGACCCAATACAAGATGGATTGACTCTCTAAATGAACCACAGGCTTTAGTGTGCAAGAACAGAGCAGGGCAGGTGAGGACAGGATGTTTTGGAGGTTGCTCATTCATGAGGTTGCTGTAAGTCAGAGGCAACGTGGCTGCACATAACAATGGCAATAAGGCACAGCCTCCTTTGATTAGCCAGAGTACCTGGCAAGACGAAAATTAAATATGCTCAAGGGAAAGCCTCCGTGTAGGGCCATTTCAGCTATCCAAAGATGCCAATCGTTGACATCAGTCCTAAATGTTCACCCAAACTTTGCTAGACCCCAACAGGTTAGTAGCAATTTTTGGCAGGCTGGTAACGTGGATTCTCAAGCCTTTGTATTTTTTTTGTTCCACCAATTCAATCAAGGAATCCCAAAGGAGTCCCAAAGTGACACAACCCTTTACTTTCCCCCCCAGAGGATATACATGGGTTTACAGGTATTCTGTTATTATTTTTTACAATTTATGGCAAATAGGTGGATGATTGTTGTTGTTTAGTTGTCAGTCATGTCCAACTCTTCGTGATCCCATGGACCAAAGTACGCCAGGCCCTCCTGTCTTCCACTGCCTCCCGGAGTTTGGTCAAATTCATGTTGGTAGCTTCGATGACACTGTCCAACCATCTCATCCTCTGTTTTATTCTTCTCCTCCTGCCTTCACACTTTCCTAACATCAGGGTCTATGGCAGGGAGTCTTATCTTCTCATGAGATGGCCAAAGTATTGGAGCCTCAGCTTCAGGATCTGTCCTTCCTGTGAGCACTCAGAGTTGATTTCCTTCAGAATGGATAGGTTTGTTCTCCTTGCAGTCCAGGGGACTCTCAAGAGTCGCCTTCAGCACCACAATTCAAAGGCATCAATTCTTCAGCCGTCAGGTTTCTTCACGGTCCAGCTCTCACCTCCATACATCACTACAGGAAAAACCATAGCTTTGACTATTCGTACTTTTGTTGGCAAGGTGATGTCTCTGCTTTTTAAGATGCTGTTGAGGTTTGTCATCACTTTCCTCCGAAGAAGCAGGCATATTTTGATTTTGTGGCTGCTGTCACCATCTGCAGTGATCATGGAGCCCAAAAAAGTAAAATCTGTCACTGCCTCCATATCTTCTATTTCCGAGAAGGTGATGGGACCAGTGGCCATGATCTTAGTTTTTTTGATGTTGAGCTTCAGACCATTTTTTGCACTCTCCTTTTTCACCCTCATTACAAGCTGTTATTATGTACTGTACTGGGATTTCTACTCAGTTTTCTTTTCTTCTTCTTTGGGTGGCAAAACACTGCACATCCAGTGGTCTGCATTTTACAAACTGTGTGTGATCCTGTGGTACAGCATATACATCACTTTGTCTCTTGATGAATTTATTAAAATACAACGGTGCAGTAGGAAATAGGATTCCAATGCACTGCGGTTGTCCTAAGAAATCATTATCACAAGACAGAATTAGAAGCATGGATGGGAGTTAATGGGTCTCCCCGGCTGTCCAGCCATCATTATGTTACTGTGCAAGAGGCATCAACCGCTTTAAGTCCCATTAGTGTGTTGATGAGCTGTCTGGAACAGGATGCTTGTATCTGAACAAGCAGTTTACTCTAACTGCATTGCATTAACCCTCTCCTGCAAGGTGCCGCTGAGTGCTTGAAGCATCAGGTTTAGTGCAAGGGTGTAAAAAGCTTCCTACATTGGTTCCCATGATGTCATTCATTTCTTCAGGGGCAGTTTAGGAAGGTGGGTGGGAGAGTTTCACGTTCTGTCACTCAATGGGTGATGCTGACCAAAAGTGAGTTGATTTCTGAAATAAACTTGCCTTCTAACTGGAGAATAAATGCAAATGTTGGCAACATTTTAAAAACTCACAAGCTTCCTTACATTCATGGAAGACAGATTCCTTGTCTTTAGCTTTAAACCTACCCAAGGCCTTGCTAGGTTTTCGCCCTCCTACCAGGAATAACCATGCGAGGCCAAGTATATGGGTTAAACATGGGCCACGCTTTATTAAAGTCCATTCCATTCTCATGAACATTGCCACTCCTTTGGCAAAAGGGGGGTGGTGTCCTTCTGTAGTGCGGATTCAGGTTAGCTCTTGATTATCACATGACCACTGAACAGCCAGCTAGCTGTGCTCTGGCCTCAGTCATCCCCTTCTTTATTACCATGGGATAACTGTCGGCCTCCATTTTCCCTGGACCCTCTTTCCCTCTCTCTGTGCCGACCATGGGTCCGGGTGCGTCCCCAGCACATCTTCCCTCCCAGCACTGAGATCGTCTGATCAGCAGTGCTGCGAGTTCAGATACGCTGCAATTTCCTGCCATTACCATATAATCCAATTTCCGATACCATTCAAATCCACACTACCCGCCCCAGCGTGACCGAATTCTACTACCACCCTTACCAAAGCCAATGCTTCTTTAGTAAGGAGAAAAATCCCTGCCCCCATCAGCCAATCGGGAGGTGGGTCAAAAATTCCTATCTGGTCCCCAAAGGGCGACCAGCTAATCTCGCACTAGATTATAGGGCGGGCTGTTGCTCAAAACAATGAAAGAGGTAAACAACGTGGGTGCATCCTCTTAAATACGCCCTGCCCATCCCATGCCCCTCGGCTGCTCTCAGGCAACCCTGGTAGCCTTGCGTGGCATCCGGAAGGCTAGCAAAGACATGCCTCCCTGGGGGATTCCCTTAGCATCCCCCCCCCCGGGCGTGAGCATTCTCTGTCCCACATGCTGTTATATCTTACCCTTTGATCCTTCAGATCTCCCATTTTCCTGCAAGTCTCCCCACCCCATTTGGACCTCATTTTCTGCTCCCTTTATATGGACCCAAGTTCTTCTATGCCAGCATTTTTCGACATTTAATGTTCCAGCCGGAATCCACTGTGACGGAAGCAAAAGGTCTTCTATAAATTTGCAGGCAATTCGTTATCGTATTTGTTGGCTGCAGTAAATTTTAAAAATATAAAAATTGCAATAATATTGTTGGGAGTAAACACAACAAAAACAATTCCATTAGTAGTTGAAATCATAATAAGACTGTCAAATATAAATTTTATTGCTACAGTAATTCTGAGACACAAAGGTAGCACATAGAAATTGTTCTGGTATTATTGGGAAGAAATTATGTTGCTATGACTAGCATACAAAAAGCAAAAATAATAAATCCATAGTTTTCTGTTACGAATACTGTACACTGTTTCCCACCTGTAATACTTTCATATTCCAGTAATGTATAAGTAGCTCAGAATTGATGTTCTGGGACAACAGGAACTACAAAGGGATTTCTATTCTACTTATACATTTAATCTATTTATTCTATTTTTAACCATTCTGCAATTAGCTAAAGAATGTGTTTGTTGTTGCTTCTGCTGGGCATTTAAAAAATAATGGCCAGAATTCCATTGGAATTTTACACATGCGTAAATGAAATCATATATATTGCAGTGGAGAATGGCTGCTAACCAATGAGATGCTGGCTGTGTTCTTGATTCTACAGTATGTCCATTGCATGACCAGGTATGCAACCAGCATTTTATTAATTAGCAGAAATTTGCTGCCATGGCTTCTACAATTTCATTTGCATACAAGCAAGTTATCAAGAGGATTTCAGCCACTAAGTCTAAGAATATAATTATAACCTGGAAAGCACAATAATAAAACAAAACAAAGCAGAGGATTGAACAAAATCATCCCATTTAATAATTTATCTAAGGCAGAGGTTTCTTAAATTAAAACTAAAATAAAATTAAACATCTACCTGAAGGTTGTTGTGGGTTTTTCGGGCTTCTACCTGAAGATTCCTTGATTCTAAGAGCCAAATCTCATTGGAAAGAGGAGGAGATCCTTACTGGAGATGGAGTTATATTTACTGAAATGATAATTTTCCTTCCTGCACAGCTACAGACATTTAGAGGGGGAGAAATCTTCCAATTGTTGCCAATTAAAATTCTCCTGCAATTCCTGCATAGAAGGGAGCATCATACGAAATCTTTCTTGTGATATGGACTCCTCCATGTTCCCTGTTCTGTGGAAACCTTCACACAGTAAGTCATCACATCAAAGGAATGAATCAATGATATGGGTGAATCTATTCAGTCTATTCATCCTCTGTTCCTACACTGTTATATGTAGGAGGGCTGCACCTGCTTCACAGGGTCATTGTGAAGATAAAAGGGGGATAACAGTGCGTGCTGCAATGAGTTCTTTACATGAAGGAGGGCCAAGAATTGTAATGTATACCTACTGAACAATCCCCTCCATCAGGGCCCTAACTTGAAGGAGGCACTTAAACTCACCCATGAGGATGGGAAAGATGTTCTTATGTTGCCTCCAGAGATCTGGCTAGCCGAGCTGAGCACGACAGAATATGCAGAGAAGTGCAGCAGACGTGAAATGGAAGCTGACAGAGAGCTCAGCAAAAAATAAAAGTAAATTATTATTTTTCCAATGCATGACAGTAGATATCAATCAGTCAGCAAATTTTAAATAACGCGGATGTCAAGAACCTCAAAACAACACTCTGGGTAGTGCAACAATGAGATGGACTGAGGCCCACCGCATTTCTAACTGTGGTTTTTTCTCTCTGCTAAAAATAGCCACAAAATAGCATTTTCAGAGTCTGACTCCTGGCTGCCCTGAGACATCTGGAGCCATTTATACCTGGTCAAAACCTCTTATGAAATGTGGGCTTGTAAATGGGCAACATTTAAGCAAACACCTTGCTTGCTTAAAACTTCCCAAAGTGAAAGGAACTGCTAAATACATGGGCTGATTGAGATTGAACCCACATTATGAATGGCTTTCCCCTCTTTTTTTATTTAAGGCAGACTGAAACAAAATTGAAAGTTTCTAAAGCAAGCAAGCAAAGAAAAACTCCGATGCGTTGTTTATCCGAGTAAATATCGCTGGTAAAATTGAGCAAAGCACTTACAGCAGAGTGGTTTGGACAGAGTCCAAACTGTGCAGTTGTTAATGCATTATTTATATTAACAAAACAAAATGTCTAGATGGGCTTGAGTTTTGCTGATATGTTTACTGAGATTAGGATTTTAGTCATTAGTTGACAGTTATTTGTTAGTTGGAAGTTTTCTTTCTTTCTTTCTTTCTTTCTTTCTTTCTTTCTTTCTTTCTTTCTTTCTTTCTTTCTTTCTTTCTTTCTTTCTTTCTTTCTTTCTTTCTTTCTTTCTTTCTTTCTTTCAAACCAGTTGCTCCTCTTTTCAGCCTTACCTCTTTTTGGTTGTGCTTACACACAGCTTTCTGGAGACACTTTACCTGTTAAGTATGAAGTGCAAATATCTGTTCCTCCATATGTTGTTAACTACAACTTCCCTTAGCCCCCAAACGAACAGGACCAATGGTCAGTCTGTGGTAGTTTTAGCTGGACAATCAGTTCTGTAACTCCAGGCAATAAGCCAAGACTCACTAGAAAAGACAGTAAACCTGATAAAAGTTGAAGACAGCAGGAAGTGCTGTATGTGGTGTATGTCATCGTCAACCATCAACATGCTTTAGGCTATGAAGCAAACCACCTCCATGTATAGCTCTGTTCCTTGTGCTGACTCTACCTGACCACATTTTCCTTGCATAGATGGCTATGCTTCTTGTTTTCCAGAGGAGAATAATTTGTTTGAAGGATAGCCAGTCCATGTACAGTTTAAAGATGAAGAATCATAAAAAAGGCAGAGCAGAATGCTTAATGTAATATATCATCCTGGGCAACAGCAGACTGAGCTGGCACGTATAATACCTGCTCTCTCTCTCTCTCTCTCTCTTCACCCATCCACACCACCCAGTATTTAAACTATAGCAACTACAGTATTTACGAAATTGCATCTTTCCATACAAGTTAGCATATCCAGCATTTGGGCAAACCTGTGCTCTGCCATTATAGAAGCTGTTGTTGATTGTAGAAGTTCTTCCTTGTCTGGCATCTTTCCATACAAGTTAGCATATCCAAAATTTGGGCAAACCTATGCTCTGCCATTATAGAAGCTGTTGTTGATTGTAGAGGTTCTTCCTTGAACTGTGGCTTTCTTACTGGCCTCTTTCACTTCCACTATGTCTTTGGGGACTTGATCTCAGCCTGCTTCTTCTACCACTGGTCTTGTTCTTTAGGTCTGATGCCAGCCTGGAGAGGTGGCACAGAATCTTTCCAATGTATGAAAGAAATGAGTTGGAGGCAAAGGTTTAGATGCACCTTGGAAGTGGTATCATAAAACATCACAGGGATTCCTGAAACATGAAGGTTATTTAATATCCACGTGCTTCCTTATGCAGCCATCATTTTTCTAAGCCTAAGTATATGGATAAATCTATTTTTGATGTGGACCCATATCAAACACAAATGAGATATGAACACAAAGGCATTTTTTATTCCTAGTAGAAAACTTTGTCTTCATCCCATATAAACCTGGGCAAATATCAAATTAATTCTGCAGGTTGAGCTGGAGAAATTAATGTTGGTGACAAAAAATAAACTGGATCTAATTACTAGTCCCTGAACAGCGGCTCATTAGTGTGGTAGGTGAGTAAATGAAATTTCAGCAATAGCGAATGAGAGTATCTGTCTATGGTTATGTTTAGGATTTATGAGTTGCCCAGAACTCTTTAGTTAATGTTTCTCAGAATGAAGCAACACATTTTTTTCCCATTTAATAGAAAAAGATGTAGACATTTTGTTTAATTTTTTTAAAAGACTGTGGTATCATTTTACGAAACACATTAATACAGGTGGATTAGTGAGAAGGTGTATTTTCCACAAAAGCCATTTTTCATTGCTAGGCGAAACTGAGATTCTCCATGTAGAGGTTTCATAAAACCTCTATGTAGAGGTTCAGTTTTCTCACAACAAGGCTGTTATGATGCCATAGATGTCTTGAGGTTAACTGATTTTAGTGAGGAAACCTGTAAAGGAAGAAGTCTGATAATCCCTTAATGTTAACAGAAACACAATTTCTGGAAGTTGTTGAGAGCTCTTTTGGTTAAATTAATGCTATTTCACACTTTAAAAAGATTGCCTAAGTTATAAACACACATAAAGTGAGAGAAAGCATCAGTAGTTTGCAGAACATATAAAGTTTGTATTGGCAATACTCATTACATGTGCGCGCGCATGCAGGCAGGCATGCACGGACGTACATGGAGAGCCCTGTAGAACCACCAAGTGTAACATGTACACCCCTCAAGGACTTTGGGGTATACTTCAGGACTTTTATGCCCTCCAGAGCCCAATTCTGCCCCCCCCCAATAAATAATATTTAATTTGCACTCCTTACGAAACCAGGAACAGTAGCCTGGCCACTTCAGGCTTTTTTTCCCTTTCAAATTGTTTAATCCTCTTTCAGAGCTGGTGTTGCCTGTGATGAGTCTTGGAGACAGAACATGGCCCCCAGGTCTCAGGAACAAACCCACCCCTGCATTATACAATTGTTGCCTCAGGTAGCAGTTTTCTGGGTGCCATCAAAATGTTAGCTATTTGTTTTTGTTCACTAATAGTCTGTTTTTATAATAAGAATGAGAGCAGACTGACTTGTGTGTTGTCTGTCTCATGGGTCAAAATAATTTAGCTGGCTTCGCTTATTTTTATATATCTTGACTTAGGTGGATGAGGAGTGCCATTTGCCACTCCACCCTGGGAAAGCAGAACATCTTGAACCAGCCCTGCTGAGCCTTATCCTTGCCACTAGAATCCTTCTGTAGAGACACTTTTGACATTGCTCTCCTCAAAACCCGTAATTTCCACAAAGCCTTTAGAATAGACTTTGGTCCCTCTGTCACTGTGCAAATGAGCCAAGTGTGTACAACTGAAGTGACACATGATTGTTTTCTCAGAGATCCAAAAAGTTACCTTTGAAATGCCTAGAATCTCATTGCTTGCATAGCCAGTAGTTACGTAAACTGTGGGATGCTAGCCATGGTAGTCTCCAAAAGTGATTTCTTTAAGCCCTGTTTTTTCTGTTTATCCCCGTCTCTGTTTCTTTTCTCTTTCTTCTTAGTTCTTTGGCATGGATGGAGCAAGGTGGAAGATGAGTGAAGCCATCAACTTCCAGCCAGAGGAACACTTTGCTCCTTCCTCTTCTTCTAATGGAGAGAAGAGAGATGTGCATCAAAGCTAGTTTCCCAGCTGATGTGCTGAAGCTTCAGCCTGGGTCCTAATGAAACCAGCAGGCACATGGTACATAGCACACCTCCAGATACCATATAGCTTGTAGAAAAGTGCTTCCCAACCTTGGGTCCCCAGATGTTCTTGGACTACAACTCCCAAAAATCCTGGCTAGCACAGCTGGTGGTGAAACTTTCTGGGAGTTGCAGTCCAAGAACCCCAAGGGACCCAAGGTTTGGAACCATTGCTGTAGAAGATTGTGGTACTGATGGTGGGATCCAGCCCATCACCTTGATATGGTTCCCTCTGCCCCATGCTGTAAAACAACATAAACACTGATGGTGCTGCCCTCCCCTATTGTCGTTGATCTATGGCGTTGCACATTAGAAAAAAAGAAAGAAGATGCATCACAGCTGCTTGGAGAAACAGTAAGTGGTAGCAAATGGTTTTCAGCTATGACCTTGATATGATAAAGTAATCACACTGTAAAATAAACCTAAAAGGATGTTACACAATGGGCTAAAAGAAGCAGTTAAATTTGTGCCCCATAAATATTAGGGAACAACAGGATGGGTCTGAGCTTCAAAATGTTACCTTTTTTGGACCGCAACTCCCAGAACTGTAGTCCAAAACCACTAAGGTGTAAGTGTTTGGAAGCAGGAATAAATAAGTAATTCTGCTGATGTTCAGGACATTCCACTGCCTCATAGACCATTCTGCTGCCTGATATTGATGGAGATGGTCCCAGATCATGTCTCTTATCTGATTGTATTGTACTGAGAAGTGAAAGGCAAAAGGCTGCTGAAAGGCCAATTCCGGTAAAGCTTGTCCAGCCTACATCACCATCACTTTGTCTGCCTCGGCCCGTGTCAACTCGCTTCTGTGATTATTGATTTTTTAAATTTATTTCTGATTTACAAAATGTGACAGAGATGTAGCGGCTGCTGAAACGACGAGGGATAAAAAGGATACGGTTGGATCCTTGCTCATGGGGAAGGAAATTTTCATTGAAGCAAAGCAAATGGTTTGTTGAAAAGGTGGTGCTGTTTATTTTGAGAATGGGCAGGTTGGAAAAATGGTTGACACTATTTTGGATATCACAATATGAGCTCATTAGTTCTGCCACAGGGTAAAGCAAGAGAAAGGGACCTGTGGTTTTCCAGACACCAATGGACTGCAATTGCCATAATGTCCAGAAAACATGTCTAGTAGTCAGGGACTTTGGGAATGATGATAGTCCAATATTATTTGGAAGGCCACAGTTTATCCATCTCTGGGCTAAAGAGACATTCTTTGTGATTGGTGATTATGCCACACCATTAACTCCTCAGGCACAGGGCAGAGGGATGTTTAAGGCACACCAGTGCTGGAGTCGAGAGTAGTGGCACAATCCAATATGAAGACTTTCTGTAGTATCTCTGCCTGAATTACCACATGGTCAAAAGAGGTAATATTCTCTTAAACAGTGAAAGACTCTTCTTTTTCTTCATGTATCTATCTTGCATTTAAAGGTGGTAAAGGTTCCCCTTGACAATTTTTGTCCAGTTGTGTTCGACTCTAGGGGCCGATGCTCATCTCCGTTTCCAAGCCATAGAGCCAGCGTTTTGTCCGAAGACAATCTTCTGTGGTCACATGGCCAGTGCGACTTAGACACAGAACACTGTTACCTTCCCACTGAGGTGGTCCCTATTGATCTACTCGCATTTGCATGCTTTCGAACCGCTAGGTTGGCGGGAGCTGGGACAAGAGCCAGGCACTCACTCCATCGCGTGGATTCGATCTTACGACTGCTGGTCTTCTGACCCTGCAGCACAGGCTTCTGCGGTTTAGCCCACAGCGCCACCATGCCCCATCTTGCATTTAGCTATTTGTAATTTGTTTTTGTACAATAAACAAGTGCACACTATGCAAACCTTTGTGTATGTGAGCAGACAACAGCAACACCTATATTTTTCAGGGAAATACGCAGAACAAGGTTACATATTTTTAACGTTGAAGAAAAAATGCAACCCCTCAAAAGACCCTGCCTTTTGCTAGAATCTTGTCTCTGAATTAGTGCCATCATTATCATATTAGAATATCTTTGTAGCCATAAATGTGCCAAAGTACCCTGTGTTCACTAAATAAGAAACATCTTCTACAATCAGTTGTCAAGATGCTTCCAAATTATGGCTACCTTACAAATTAATGACTTCCAAAAATTAACACTACTTTTTTTACTGCTTCCATTTATGAAGTCAATCCATCTCATGTAAGATCTTCCTCTTTTTCCGCTACCTTTGGGTTACCATGTTTAGGTTGGAACTAAACCCTGGGCAAAATCTTGATGGCATACAGTTATGTTAATGTAAACTGGATCTGGCACCAGAAATAATTATTTCAAACCAATTGAAAGCTTCCTATCCCCAACTTTCATGTTCCCAGTCTCCCTAGGACTCCTTTTTTTTTTTTTTTTTTTTTTACCCTAAGGAAGCTTTTAGGAGCCTTGGGATGGGGGAAGGAGCTTTTAAAAGTCAGAAATAACTGCTGGATCACTGGTAGCAACCCCACAGTGGCCGCAATCCAGCTGTGATATTTGACTAGTAAAGACTCTCCCCCAAAACCTGATGCTCCCAAAGGCTTCCCCAAGGAAAAAGAGGGCCCTAGGGAGATTCAAAACCTGAACGAGGGGAATAGGAAGCTTTCCATTAATTTAAATTAATTATTTTTTGTGCCAAATTATTATTATTTTTATTATTTATTATTTATTTTATTTATATCCTGCCTATCTAGTCAATTAAGACCACTGTTTACAGATCATAACTCTATGCCACTAGTATTTTGCCCATTGTATGTTAAATAGGATTATATATAAAAATATAAACTCACTTATAACAGTCAGTGGTCTGATTAGGGGGTTATCTCACCCCAGAATTTCTGGATGATGTTTCCTTCTGCTGAGACCATGGGCCAGGTTTGTGTGTTAAAATTCTATCCTTTGTTGTGTTGTGATGTTATGTCATACCTCTGTCAGCTGCAACTAAGAAGATGAACAGGGGAAAGAGTAATCATGACCCTTAAAAACGGGGTGCAGTTGTTAGAAGCATCCTCATGTTATATGTGATATGTAGCTTCAAACTTAGGTTCCTGACACAATTTCTCTCCAGTTTTGCCAGTTGTGGAACAAGTTATTTACTGAGCTGCTGCGTTAAGAGAAAAGCAGGCTATATATAAATTGAATGAATGAACAGACTGAATGATTTTTTTTTTAAAAAGTGTACTGCAAATTTAAGCTGAATTACACAGTTGTAGCCAAGAAGCTAAATTGACCTGTGTATATGTGTGGTAGAATGATCATATTATAAAACGGGTGCCACTATCACCACCACCACCAGCAGCAAAAGGACTAATTTGTCAGTCTTATTCAACTTGAGTCATCTGTTAGTAACCTATCATCTTCTGCAATCCAGAATTGTCAGTCAGCAATGATCTGCCTTGACTTCCAGCGCTTATAAAGTCACAGAGTGTAGTCATTTAATGAGGGATGGATAAAAATTCTGGTCAGACTCAAATGTGTGATGATCCTGACATGTCATTTGCTTAGAGTAAAGCCCTCTCTTCTGTCATTCAGATGTAAATCATCGGAGTACCCCATAGTTAATTATATTAACCAATGGTGAGTGTTTGGCATCTAGGAAATTATGAATTAGTTTTCTGTGCCCTTTACCTACTATTGCAGCAACAACAGCAGCAACAAAAACATACCAGTACAAAAGAAGCAAAATTGAGGGGGGAGAATAACTTTAACCTTCCCCTCTTTTTTTTTTTGACCAGGAATTCAGGCAGGTGCTATGAGATTTAGGAGGTGCAAAGAATGGAAAATCTCATTATCTCTGGGCCACAAAGAGGACCATCCCCTTTATGGATGAAAGGTGGTGTAAGCACACTTTACATATTAACATATATCTTAAGCAGTTTGCTAAAGGTGCTGTCTAGACACTTACCATTCATCTTCTTTTTTTTGACTTTTTGCAGCTGGAGTTTCAATTTTTTATTATTCATTGCTCCAAAGCAATTTCCACAGTATAAGGCCGTTAAAAAATAGTTTGAAAATTTTGTTGATTTTCGGTATTGATGGTTAATACCTACAGAGCCAATATGTTTACCAGGCGAGGCAAGAATAATATTATTTTGGTGATGACAGTGCAAATTAAAGGAAACACTTATTTCCCGGTGTTTTTCTATCCATCTCATAATTCCTTCAAGGCACATTTGGACTTGCAAACGTTAGTACATCATTAGAAGCGAAGTTCCCTAGAACAATAAAAGACATTTAATCCACTAAGCTTGAAATTTCCTCGCTGCCCGTTTTGCAGATGAGCTAGCTTTTGCTGTGTAATTGGTTACTGGAAGGCAAACAAGAGCTTCATCTGCAAGTCTGATTTTGCTTGGAAAGAATTGTGTGTCCAGAGAGAAAATATAGTTACAGGTGGCACAACTGGGGCGGAAAGCCTTTTGTGTATAACTTTCTTGCACCTATAAATCTCAAGATGGAATTTGAAAGGGTCCAAAGTGTCTCCCATCCACACATTGATCACACCAGAAGACAGCACGGCATGCCTTCATGTGCCTGTTCCCTGCCATGGAGTTGAGCATGCAGGCTTCCCATTCCATTCCACCTTTCTAGCTTGCTTCTCAGCTTAGTAAAGTAGAAGTAAAGCCACTATAAGGTACGGAGTATGTTGGGATCAGAGCTTCAAAAAGTTATCTTTTGAACTACAACTCCCAGACTCACTCATGGTCACTTGGAGAGCTGCAGTCCAAGGGATAAACATTCTAAAAAAGGTAACTTTTCTGTGTTCTGATTTGGACTCTGTTTAGGACTATCCTATGTAGGACTATCATACTGCATACTAGTGATATGCAGCATTTTAAAAACAAAACCAGACCAGATCCATGACATCATGTTGACTTGACGTGGGACATAATTGTAAAAAATTCTCCGCCACCACTGAAATGCATCTAGGTATTGTTTTAAGATTGCAACACAAAGAGTCACATACAATTTGAGAGGAGGGAAATGTATTACTAAGTATGCTGCGAAATACAACCTTCATTTGATGTTATTATTATCTTCCTATTTTCTCTCCAATGAGCTCAGAGTAGTACAATAAAAGGTCCACTGCTTGCTATTTTATCAAATACAACACAACCTTATGAGGTAGGTCTAAAACAGCAACTGGCCAAAAATGAACCACTGTGTTTCAATGCTAGACAAAGATCTGAACCACATCCTTGCTAGTCCCAGCCTAACTTGAAACTACTCTGGCTTTCATGATCCTAGAAGATCAAGTAATACTGCCTTAATGCATGACAGACAAAAGGGCCAGTGCATAATGTTGTGTAAATTGGAATGTTTCTGGACTGTTACCTTATTATCTTAGAAAAGTAAGCAGACATTTTCATGGAAATCTAATCTACGTTTCCATCTAGAGGTTTTGTGAGTTGACCGAACAGTTTCTATGCTTTCTGCAGACCAAACTTAAATAACTGCCAGTTTCAATAGGGGAAGAAACTCAGCATGCTTACATTCTGACGAAGATGATGAACAAATTGTTATAGGAAGGCGCCTTTCATGATGATTTTTCAAAATCTGCTTCCTCCACATCTGGAGCCACCGGTGGCATATATACAATTTGGAAGCGAGAACGGCAACAAACTTTCCACCTTGTTATGCCAAGAAGAAGAAGAAGAAGAAGAAATCTGTTCCCAAAACAATTCTGATTGAAGACACTGATTATGGGCAGACGGTTAACTCTACTTGGCATTACCATAAACATTTTAAAGCTTTCCCATCATCTGTGGGAAAGTAACCCAAAGTGGAAAATGCATAAAGCAATGTCACTCTATGGGCAAAGGATCACTGAGGGTTTGTTACAGGATAAAATATGGGTTGCAGATCATATGAGATCTTTGTGTATTAAGATCTTCAGCAAGGGCCTTGATCTGAGCATCAACAAGGTCCAAGACATAGTCCCATGATCATAAAATAGTTTCCTAGAAGAGGTTTGGATCACTAGTTCCCTCCTCATCTTTGGAAGATGATTCCTATTTTGTTGTATGGAAACAAAAAATATGTAAAACACATTAAAATAATAATGTTTTAATATCTGTAACATGCCAATTGATAATCCCCCCCATTTTTTATTCTCTTGTATATTATAATTCATTTTATAATTGTGTTTTTACTCTTGTTGTACACCCAGAATAGCAGTTTGCTAGATGGGCGGTATAAAAATTGCATGAATGAATAAATAACAACATAGCAGAGGTGTAGATACCATTTGGAGGATAATGTCCATGAGCTGCTAAGGAACCGGAGGTCTGTTCTCCCACCTCAGTTACAAGCTTTGTCATCTTGAACAGGCTGGCATTTTTTTTTTATTTTCTTTTGAAAGGGTAGTGGGAATGAGGGTGTGAGAGAGGATTCAGATGACCATAAAACCTGCATATGCCAACTTATATGAATGGAAACAAACTGTTTCTTGCTTTTAAACTAGTCTTTTGACTTTCAGAACTGCCTCCAGAGTTTGCTCTTCTTCATTCTATATCACCGGAGTGGATAAAAATCAATGATTTTTGAAAATCAAATTCATTTAAATAAAAAATGATTTGTAAGTTAAAATCATCAAAACATTCTGATTTTTTACAATGTAAATTGTGATTTAGATCCATTTTATAATTGTGCTTTTCCCACCCTGCACATCACTTTTTTTTTCCTATTGTTTCATTTTGTCTGGATTATGAGTTTATGGGCAAAGGGTGCTATTATTGTGAGCTGTTTTGAGAGCCAATTTGACTGAAATGCTTTAAATAAACATATTAAATAAGTATAAGTAACATATATATAGGGGCATGTACACATCAGTATGACATATGAGCAATCCTGTCCTAAATAATTAAGCAGATATATTTATGGGTGGTGTCAGAATTTAGATGAATTTATAGAGAATAAGGTTATCAATAGGTACTATTCTTAGTGGCTATTTATTACCTGAGTTTCAGAGGCAATATGTCTCTGAAGAGTAGTCATTGGTTAGCAAAAGTGGAAATATGCTATTGCACTCTTGTCTTGCTTGTGTGAATTCACATCTATGCACATGAAGGAACAGGTAGGGAAGAAGCAGACCTAGACTCAGATATTGCATCATCTTCATTCTTATCCCATTCATTTACTCACTCATCTCTCATGCACATACATGCACACTGTTCTATTAATAGAACAGAATCAGGTCCCTGACTGCTGTAGAAGTAAGGAGGCAGTCAATAGTGGGCTGGTTGTGCGTAGCTTGGCCTTGCGGAGGGGAAGTACTCCATTTGCTATGTATGAGCACCTGTACTAAAGAGTATCACATACAGATTTTGGTACACAATACAAGAAGCCAAGATGGTTTTTAAAATGGTACACAATGATGATTCCTGAGATGTAGGAAATGTTGCCATTCTCTGGACTCCATTGTCTGAAGTGCAACCTTGATGGGAAATCATCCCCTCATGTCAAACTCTGCAGTGCAGATGCTGCTGATTCCTGTATTTTGGTGGTGGAATCGGTGTTTCGTTGCTCAGCTGAGCAGAAAAATGTGGTGGCAAGAAGCAGATTGCTCTCAGCTATCTGGATATAAGCTGTCTGGATAGCTCAGTGAGTTATGTACCAGGCTGTGGAGCCAGAGGTTGAGAGATCAATTCTCTACTGTTTATCCTATGAAAAAATCCAGCCTGTGTGGACAAGCTGCACAGTTCCAAGATGCCCCCAGAAACAGGGAATGGTCAACCACCTCCAAGTACTCTCTCCCTAAAAAAAATCCTGGAAAGGGTAACCATGTCAGAATTGATACCAGACACAGTCAATCAAAATAATAATAAAAAAACATCCACTGGTATTATATAAAAGTTTTAACTAAAAACCTAATTCTCTGTAATCATCATCATCATAATTATCTGGATATAAGATGATTCCAGGACCTTTACAGCAGGGTAAAAAGCAAAAGTTATGCTCATTACAATGCAGCAGTAATAGATTTTGGGAATCTCCCCCCTTTCCCCAAAATGCAACCTTCCTTAGGCTGCCATCCTTTGTTCTACACAAGCAGAACAAGAACACCCCTACACTAGCAGGTAGTCATCTTAGACTTGGAGTTATATGGTTCTTCTTTGGAGATCCCGGGAATTGCCACAGTAGAAATCTGTAAACATCTGGATCCCATGACACACAACACAGATCACTCTTCTGAACAAAGAAAGCAGTTGAACATAAAATGTGAACCACCAGTTAATATCTATAGTTCTGCTGTTTACCATATGCCCATTTTGAAAGATGAAACATTGCAGATGTTTCTAAAGAGAAATCCACATTGAGTTGCATGTGATTGACTGCATAAATAGTTGCTTGTTGAATGCTACAGGAAGAGTCACTACAAAAAAATTTATTAAAAAATATTTGACAAATTAAATAAAGGTGCTCCTTATTTATAATCCACTGTAAATCATTGCTGACTAGATTAGCCCAATAATTGGACCACATGGGCTGATTCATAAAGTTTAGATACTAAAATAACATCTTAAGACAATAGTAATGTAATTCTATTCCCCCAAACATGTTGGCATAGACATTCCTAAATGTTTTACAAATAGTTATTAAAAGCATATTGTGAATCTGAATTCCCTGTGGCCAAAATGTTTTTGTGTTTAACTTTCATTTAGTTGAAAATTGCACACGGCTGGAACTGCGGGAAGGGAGCAGAAAGCCATGCCCAGTTATCAGAAAATCAGGCAATGTATGGCAAACCCAGTAGTGGCAGATTTGGCTACAGGATACTGTGCAATAGTTTGTGAAAGCAAATGCATTTTTCAAGGCAGACTGAAAAGAAAAGAGGTGATCCCTCTGCTGATTTGAAGCATTCCAGTTATTAGGAATATTTATGGGAAAAGTGTTTAAACCAACTTTATGGTAGTCTGTTTTTCCAGGATCCAGAGAGTGTAACAAAGGGAGCTGGGGTAAACTGCACAATGCAGACAGTCTATGGGGTGCTCTATTATTACACTGGAAGTGTACATTACTCACAAAGTTGCAGATGGACGCTGAAGAGAAAGAGTGGGAGTAGGCAGGGCTGAAGCAGGATAGTTCAGTGCCTGGGGCAGGTCAGCAAACTGCACCTCTCTTCATTCAAGGTTCAGAGTACAGTACTTAAAACCCACCTACTTATTTTGCTACATGATGTAGAACAGGCTTGTCCAACCTGCAGCCCGAGGGCCGCATGCGGCCCAGGTCGGCTCATAATGCGGCCCAGTGCAAATTTTTATTTTTTAAAAAATTCCAAAGTTTCAAGTTACACTGCCAGCACTTGCGGCCGGAATGCAGCTGGGGCACATCACAACGGGGGGGGGGGGGGGGAGAGGGAAAGAAGGAAAGAGCAGGAGGGGAGGAGAGAGGGGGGCTGTGCGACTGCATTGTGCCGTCGCCGTCAATGGGTGGACCCCCTCCTGGCCCCATAATGCCACCAGAGTTGAAGCTGGCAGCCTCTGCTGTCTGAGATCGCAGCTGCCGATAAACGCACTTGGAGCAGGGCTGCGAAGGATGGCTAGTGCTGCCCCCCCATGCGGCCCAAAACAAATTTATGTGCGGCCCAAACCAAATTTTCTTCTTCTAATGTGGCGCAGGGAAGGTGAAAGGTTGGACACCCCTGATGTACAATATCCCACAGTCAGTTCCTTCTTCCATAATAAATACAGAATAACAAATTAAAATGTAAACAACTTGCTATGCTTTTATAACACATCAAATCTGTTTCCTAAAGTGACTGCCCCACTCATCCTCATTATAAATAGGTCTGGCTCTGTGAACTTCAGAAGGCCAAGGTACCTGTAGAAGGATTTCTAAAATTTTCGACTGGGCAGGTTTGTATAAGTGACCTTTCTTATGTGCTTCATTGTACATGCCTTTTTATGACACCACAAAGCCACTACCTAAGAAGGTTGCCTCACTCCACTTAGAGCTGGCGTGGGAAAGAACAGTCAGTCTTATCAGGAAATTTGTGCACTATTACAAAAGTGCATTATTGTCATCTTACCTGGATAGAACCCAGATTACGCATATAACTGGTGTCTTCCATATGTGTGTTCCAGATGTGGGAGTGATGCTCATTAAAACCAGTGGGACTTATTTCTAAGTAAACTTCTAGGTTTTAAGTAGTGGCATGCCACTAGAAGGGTGGGGTAAAAATCTAATAAAGTTTTTTTAAAAAAATCTGTGGTATAAAGTAGTTTTTTAGATTTCATCTCTCTTTTTTTATTGGGTAACAAGATGGAGACGCTGATGACAAGTCTGATAACATCTTTGTATGCCCATAGGTGCACTCAAAGGTGAAATAGGATGGTTATTTTCTTTCTGAATGCATCAAGTCTTGTTTTCTTGCAAGGGTTCTTCCTTATACTGTTCAGGAGTGGCAGGCATTTTTAAAAAATACCATATTTTTCTGTGTATAAGACTATACTTTTGTCTAAAATTTTTAGACTAAAAATTGAGGGTCGTCTTATACACGGAAGCAAGCTGAGGAAAGAACAAAAATAAGTGGAGGGGAAAGCAGGGATCAAAGTGATCCTGCAGGGCTTTGATCCCTGCTTTCCCCTCCACTTGCTAAGCCCCATTTAGATTTCTTAATTTTGCGTTAGAAAAGTGGGGGGCGCCTTATACACAGAAAAATACAGTACCTGATAGTAATTACATAATGTTTCAGAAGAGCCTTCTTGTTAATTTGTGCTTGTTTGGCATGTGGCATTATAGCTGTTCTATTCCCAACCAGCAGTCCTGCAATCGTCTGCAGTAACATCTAGTGAAGTCATGTGAATGGCTTTCTCAGTGGCCCTCCTGCACTGTGGAACTCCCTGCTAATGGAAGCTGGGCAGACTCTCTCCTTCTTGTCCTTTTGCCAACAAACAAAAATCTTTCTGTTCAGGGTGGCATTTGCCAATTGGGCTGTGTTGTTGTAGAACGGCTTTCTATCCAAGAGGGTGCTGATTTTTTACTTTGCTTTGTTGTGTGCTTGGTTTAATTGATTTGTTTTTAATAGCTTTTAAAGTTGCTTGCTTTAATTCATCTGTTCTATGTTTTCAGTAATTAGTTCTCTTAAATTGTTAGCAGCCTTAGAACTCATTAGTTGGCAGAAAGGCAGAGTAGAAATCTCATAAATAAAATAAATGCTATATAGATCATGTTGCAAATTAGCTCAGCCCTGCAAGTGACAGCAAATGGAGTACAAACAATGTAACACAATGATGTCATCTCGAAGTCCATTCGAGAAGTTGCCTGAATGCACAAATAAAGTCCATGTGGGCAGAGCTGTGAATGCTGGTCCTATCCACAGCATCGATGATGCTCCATATTCAGAAGTTCAAAAAGTTACTTTTTTGAACTGTAATGCCCAGAATTCCCCAACTGGTATGGCCTCTGTTCATGCTCTCTGGAGGGGAATCTGGGATCTCTCATTTAAAAAGGAACTTTTCTAAACTCTTTCCAAATTAGCCAGAAGGTCTGAAAGGAGAGTGCTTCATTCATTCTGGAACCAAAGTCATGCCGAGTTCCAGATTGTGAGGTGTTGTGCCTGCATGTAGAGTCCAGATTTAGGAAAGTGACCAAGGCCGGTCACTTGACATCCATGGAAGGCTTTTTTAAAAAGAATGTACATTATGACAGCTTGACTACTACGCTGTAGCTTCACAAGGAAGTGAGAGTGATGGTTTACTTGAAGACAAAAAGCTCATTTTATCCAAGATCGCCTGGAAACATCTCTCACTCTTTCACTCTCTCCACCCCTCTCTTTAAAAATCAAAAATCAAATCAAAACAGAGATTCTGGAAAGGGATAAAAACAAACAAACAAGGACTCTAGGCCAAATACTGCATTGGCTGAGATCCTGAAGTGAGCAGGCGGGAAATTCTGCTCTCATTTGCCCTGGAGTAACAAGATTATGCAGTCTAAAACAGAGAATCTCTCCTCTTTCTCATCACAAAGGGCAGGAGATTGATTTGGCAGGAACCAAGCGTTTAATGGCGCAACTGTCAAAATGGTGAAATGATTGAAGGGATTAAAGTCAGGTGATTCTTCTAACAATAAGTGCCATGGATCTGAATGATTTATATGCCTGGAAGGGCTTGTTAGGTTACTATCATTTCCTAATTAGGACACCCCAGTAGCCACTTGGGTTGCTGAGAGAGGTAGAAACAGGAAGCCAAAAAGGGCGCACATCTGCAGCAAACATACACAGTGTCTCCTGTGAGCTTTGCTACCTCAGGCTCTGGGGAAGAGGCATGTGGAAATCAATGCATTGTGGTGAGAATTATTAATGACAAATAAACAGTGCAACCCCTGCTGGTTTGAGGCAACACAGCTCAAATCCTGGCAGGAAATGTATGGAGATGGAATAATGCAGTTGTTCTGCTCTTCCAGAACCAAGTCTTCAAATAATCTGTATTCCAAATACAAATGAAGTGACTAGAAACTAGAGAGTTTTGTTAACTAAAAGGTTCATGAGGTGAAGATCATCAGGAGAGGCCTTCTTCTCGGTCCCACCACATTCACAGGTGGGGACACAGGAGAGGGCCTTCTCTATTGCTGCTCCTAGACTTTGGAACTCCCTCCCACAGGAGGCCAGGCTGGCCTCAATTTTACTATCCTTCCACAAGCAGGCAAAGGCCTTTCTCTTCAGGCAAGGATTCCTTGAGTGACTGGCTGCCTGAGTAGGGCTTTTAAATGGATGGTTGTACCTTACTGCTTTGAATGTGTTTTTGGTGTTGCTTTTGTTTACTGCCTTTTAGTGTGGTATTTGTGTGATACTTTTAAAAATTATTTGTATACTTCATGTTTTTAGCCTCAAATACTGCTGTTTTTAGGTTTAAATGCTGTCTTTTAATGATGAAAGGTGCTTTGGATCCTTTTAAAGGAGAAAGGTGGTGGAAAACAAACAAACAAACAAACAAACAAACAGACAGACAGACAGACAGACAGACAGACGTATGTATGTATGTATGTATGTATGTATGTATATATGTATGTATGTATGTATGTATGTATGTATGTATGTATGTATGTATGTATGTATGTATGTATGTATGTATGTATGTATGTATGTATGTATGTATGTATGTATGTATGTATGTATGTTCTACAGCCTCACCACAGAGACAAGCTGACAAGGTCAGGATTTTTGAGATGGCCCTAACAGTTTACAGTTCAGGTCAACATGTTGACTGACTAGGCATTTTAATTATTGATTTGATTTCCTAGTTACACTTACAACCTGCTTTTCTGCAGGGATGTCAATGAGTCCTTCCTCCTCCCTACTTTATCATGACAGCAAGCTTTTGAGATGAATCATGCTGTGAAGATGTGATTGGCCACGATTTCCCAGTTAAGTTCCTGGCTGAGTGGGTATTTGAACCCAGATCTCCTGAGTTCTAATCCAACACTCTAACCTCTGTTACCCCGCAAAAGCTTCCAAACTAACTCCACCAATCGGTACATGAACCTATAGCAGAGAAAGTCTAAAAACAGCATTTCTAAAGTCACTGCAAAACCCAGCTAATTTAAGGATTTATTCTTTGACTCATCACAGTGAACCAACCAAGTATATGAGCAAACTAAATAAAACTACAATTCTCTGCTTCTTGATTGAAGGTACTCATTCAAGCAATAGTCAATATATATGAGTGGCTGCTAGAGTGTGGCATCTCCTTCTGTCTCACATGTCTTTTATTTTTATTTATTTATTTTATTAGATTTCTGCCCCACCCATCTAGACCAAAGGTCTATTCTGTCATTGCTGATGCACATGCATAGCAAATACTGAAGACCTGGGAATAGATACCAAATTCCAAGGAGAAAAAAGAAAATCCACTCCTTCATGTGTCAGAGATCCAGGCAATTTGACCAATCATGTGGTCTTCATTTGTACAGTGGTTTTCATGTCAAAACCACTTAGCCATATTTACAGTATATTTACCTTGCTTGGCTTTCCAGCAGCTTTGTGACTTAGATCACTATTACAATATAACTTCCAGAAGGGCCACTTAGGTACTGTATGGTTGCCACTTCAGCTATGATCCAAATTCTCAGAATCACGTCCAGCATTTTCTCCACTGACCAAGCTGGTGAAATAGCACATCATAGATGGAATAATAATGTCAAGTATATTATTTGGACATAAAAATGACTGTTTGGGGGGGGGCTTTTCCTACCCCATTTCTTGGCATAGCAAACTGCAATATTCTGAATGGCTGACATTTGTTTACAGCCTAGGTTTTGATGGTTCAAATATGTCCTTTTTGGGGGGAGTTGTTTTAATATCTGACTCAATTGCTTTGAAAATTCATTTCATTGCATTGCAGATTTCTTAACAGAAGACATATTTCTTTCCTTTTTGCTAATACAATATATTAGGAGAAGATGGAATGATAGTTGAATGTGGAGTATTGCTTACAATTGATACACTGTGCACTGGTATGCACAATCCAGAGATTGTAAGTGCTAAAATGAGTGTTTAAGTCATACTTATTGTGTTACCATTTAGGTTTTGGGTGCAGCAGAGGACAGAGTTTCATTATTTTTAATAGATTAGTGATTGATTGATATGCTGCTTTGCGCCCCATAGGGGACTCAAGGTGTCTCATAATCAGATAAATCAACACAATAGTAACTATTAAAAACAGCATAAAATATAATTTTAAAAATAATGGAACACATAATATTTAAAAACATCATTAATTTAAAAAAATCCCTGAATTTAAATAAATGTATCTGTATAGTAGTAAGATTTTGGTTTGTTATGTGAACTTATAGTGACACTGATGTCTTAATGATGTAAACCTAATAGGGTTCTCAAGGTAAGTGAGGTATTTAAGGAGTGATGTTAACAGTTCCACTCCCTCAGTGAGTTTCCATGACTGAGTAGGGATTTGAACCCAGGCCTCCTGGGTCCCAGTCTGGGCTCAATTCAGAGTGCTGGTTATTACCTATAAAGCCTTAAATGACTTGGGTCCAAGCTATCTTATGAACTGCATCTCCCTTGATGAGCAGGTTCGAATGTTAAGATCATTAGGAGAGGCCTTTCTCTCAGTCTCACCATGTTCACAGGTATGCTTTCTGGGGACAGGGAAGAGGGCCTCCTCTGTTGCTGCACTCAGACTCTGGAATGCCCACTTGGCCATGGAAACTCACTTGGGAAGTGGAACTGGTAAAACCACTCTCTAAATATCTCACTTACCTTAGAATCCCTATTAAGGTCACCATGAGTCAGTTCTGACTTGATGGCGCTGAACACATACACACATACCAGACATGACTAAAAACCTCTTCAAGCATCATAGCTCTTGAGTTGTGTTCATGCTTAGAGGGGAGTGCTTAGCCTTGCTCCTCCGACTGTCATTTGGCTCTCATTAGCAGTGAAAAGTCCTTCAAAAGGGGAAGGTTCTAGTCCATAGATAGACTCTAAACTGTAGGCTCTTGCATGTAGGTTCTCATGTGGGCTCTGAAACACTAGGAATA
This sequence comes from Pogona vitticeps, assembly GCF_051106095.1. Classification (NCBI taxonomy): domain Eukaryota; kingdom Metazoa; phylum Chordata; class Lepidosauria; order Squamata; family Agamidae; genus Pogona; species Pogona vitticeps. Next base: position 24,700,737 of record NC_135785.1, read on the forward strand.
ATGAAGATCTTCCATGCTCTTGTTCATGCACAGGGCTAATACATAAGCAAGATCCTTGTCCCTTTCAGACTTGTGACGTCTTACATGAGCAGAGCTATGAGAGGGCAGCGGTGAGGCACTCCACACAAGGGATATACACAAACCCAAGGGCCACAATCCAACTCATGCCTAATAACATGTGATGCAAAATTTGGCTGAATACCTCAGTGAGTTGAAGCCCTGGGGAGGCTGGGGTTAGGACTTTGATTCCCTAATCTGCCTCCTGGGAAAAGACCCAGACTGTGAAGGCTTGGGCAAGTTGTATAATCTCGGTGTGCCAACAGAAACGTAGAATGGCAAGTAGCTTCACCTAGAAAAACCTGGCAAAGATTGCCAGAATTGACTTGATTGCACATCATAATCATTAATCCAGTAGAACCAGTTACCTCAGGAGTTGGTGAGTGCTCCAACACTGGAGGCATTCAAGAAGAACTTAGATAATCACCTGGCAGATACGCTTTGATTGTATTCCTGCATCGAGCAAAGGGTTGGACTTGATGGCCTTGTAGGCCCCTTCCAACTTCACTTTTCTATGATTCTATGATTAATGAAAAATCAGGACTACAGATCAAACCAAGCCAACATCATTTTTTCTGATCGTGAGCTATGCCACTCCAAACCTTTGGAGGGCCTTAGAGTTATACAATGACTTTAAAACAGGCATGATTGCTCTTATCACTTTGGGGTCATTTGTCCAGCTGGAGGCCAGGTGGGCAGTGCAGTTCCTCGGTGGCAGGCAAGGTGCAACGTTCATTAAGGTGTGCACTATATTTCATACCAAAGACTCCCTGCAGTTAAGGTTTGTATGGGGGCACTGCTTATTTTATTTAGATTTCTGTGCACTTTCAGATTTTTTCATGTCAGAGTTTAAAGTTAGGTGGTTTGTGATGTAAAGGTCGGCTCACGAAAGGTCTGCTCTAGGATATTTGCAAGATTTACAATGCAATCCTAAGAATGTTTACTCTGAAGTAAACCTCTCTCACTTCAGTGGGATTTGCAGTTCAGGCCTATGAATATTTAAAGAGAGTTTTAATGCGACTTGCTTCCAGGATTAATGGATATAGGATTGCAGCCTTACTTTTTAAGAAACATCTTTAGGGTTGCAGTGTAAATTGCCCTGAAACAGTATATTTTAAGAGCTTTTGTTGCAAATAGCCTTTCCCATGTACCTCATAATAACTTTAGAGATGTTATCAAAAGACCATCACTCAGAAGTAGATACAACCTTTTAAAAAAATATCAAAGGTACTAGTGCCTCTGGCTTGCACAGTACTAGAAAAAGAAACATAAGAAGAGTCCTGCCAAATCACACCAAAAATCTATCTAGCCCACAATCCTGTTTCACACAGTGGCCAACAAGTTGCCTTCAAAAGGTCCACAGAGAGGGTATGAAGGCAACACTTTTTCTCTGCTAATTGACACTGTGGGTGATTTTTTCAAATCCTTTTGAAAGCCATTTAAATTTTAATCGTCATCAGTGCACACAGGTGCATTGAGCTGCTTAAAAATACTTTAGTTATGTAGTACTAAATGCCAGCAGACCTGTGACTGAATACTTGGGGAAATGGATGGGATTTTGCCTTCCCCGGATTCTGCCTTCCCTCAATTACCTTAACTCAGGCTTTTGTCTGTCTCACCTTGCATGGAAGATTTGAGCTTGGCTACAGCATGAAATTGCACTCAGGGCAAAAACCCAGAAGTAAATGTTGAAGGAAGATCCAGGTGTGACTGAATTGTTTGAACACCCTGATACTGTAAATGGTGTTTCTTGATACTGCGAGGGGCATTTCTGGTGCCAGATCTGGACTTCGAGGGATCCGGTTGCAGAATGAACATCGGGTGCTCAAATGCAACAAGGCTGGCTTGTTACAAATTGCAAAGAGTGAAGTAAGACTAATGACCACCTGGAGAGAGAGCATTGAATTAGTCCAGAGAAGAGATGGGCATGAATCAGAAAAATGGTGATTTGTTTCGATTCATGATTCATCCAGGTCAATGAATTATGAATAATGAATTTATGATTTTTTTCCCTGAAGAACCAACAAATTGATTTGTTGATTCATTTTGTCCCCATTGCCTGAGCCTCCATATGCCATGCCTGAAGCAAAAAGGCCCTGTAGCCTGGTGGCAGGACAAGGGCCTCCCCCTGTGGCCCTGTCGTTGATGCCCGACCAGCCTTCACGTCCTCCAACTGCCACCAGTGGGCTGTGAGTGAGAGGTACCCATGGCAACCTCCACAGGTCCACCATGAAATGGACCTTCTGCCTCTGTGCCCTTGAAATGTGGTCACGGACCGCCTCCCACTCAGAGTCATGGAGGGAGAGCAGACTCTCTGGCTGATAGTTCTCTGTGAAGAGGGGCCATACCATGGGGTGAAAAAAATGCAGCAAATGGAAAAAAGCTGGGGCTTCCACAGTGGACAGTGGAAGCTCAAGTAGGGCAATAGTCTCAGGCACAAGATACGTGCCTGCCTCCTGTGCCTTGCCTTTGGATCACTTGCTGAAGGTCAATGCAGCCCAAATGGGTGCAGCTTCCTGGAGTGTGGCCTGCCTTACAATCTTTTTCATAGGGAGTGCCTCCTTCTGCCTCCCCACTTCTTCTCCTAGTGCTGATCTCTCCCCCCCCCCCAAGTTGGCAATAAATTGCCTTCACCAGGCAGAAGGCTTGAGTGGTGCCTCTCCAGATGTTGGTGGAGGGCAATAGAAGATAGATGTCTGGAGTCAGAGCCCCCATGGGCCATATATATAAACACCCACACTGGGATGTAAGGTGGGGGAGGGTAAAATATACACAAAGAGAGACACAGACACACACAGAGACACACACATGTGCAGATCACCCACCCTGTCCTAACCAAAACCTAAAAAAATAAAATAACTAGAACTAAAATGTACCCAGTCACACCAAAAGAAAGGCCTCCCAAAGACCCACAATTTCATGTAATAATGTAATATTTCTATCTAAGCTATAATACTGTAATTTGTTCCACATTTGCATTTAGGTATATACAAATTAGCACCAATTTGTTGGGTGCAGATTTCTGCCCCCCATAGTTCTCTTGTTTGGCACATTCATGATCTGTCAAATCCCACTTGTCTAACCCTGTACTTTTTAGGAAAGATTACTATACAGTATAAGAAAGACTTATGGATGGCCTGGCAGAGATGACACAAATGCTCAGACGTGAGACAGGTTGATTCTTCTTGGAACCCTAGAAGTCATCCCATCTTTGTGGTTCTGATTGTACAAATATCTGCTGCAAGATTTCCTCTGTATGTAGGAAAGACTACAATGCAATGCCTTTGATTCAAGTGGCTTGGACAATGCCCCAAATACTGGGATATTCTGCTATTGGGAGGAGGTAGTAGTGTTCAATAAAATGTGGATATATTACACCACTAAAAAAAATAATTGAAATGCATTTAGGTGCTGTTAAGCCCTTTTACCTGTTTCTCTATGCTTTGGATAAAAATGGTGAAGGAACAGACAGGATCAGAACTAGAGGCTCTGCTCTTAGTCTTTCTAGCCCTACTTAAGCATTAGGAAATGCAGTGAATGCTCACATGTACAGTGGTGCCTCGCTAGACAGTTACCCCGTATGACAGTTTTTTCGCTAGACATTGACTGTAGAGTGGAGCATGCTAATCTGTTCTCCTCAATCTCTGATTTCATTTTCTGTCTAGATGTAGGGGGTGAGGACTCTGAAGAGAAAAATCTATGCTATTAATAGGGACTCTAATGAGATGGGACTCTGATTTTCTAAGGTCCTGGCTCACTTGGACAATCTTTCTCTTCCAACTTGTTGGTTTCCATGTGCAGGAAGGTGACAGAAGTAATGACAGAGGGGTGGGACTAGAAAATTCCACTTTGTGTCATCATTCACCACTCTTCCTAATGCCTTAATAGGATTTATGCATTGAACCAGATATTTGCAGAGGGGAGCTAGTTCATACGGTAAACTAACTAGAGAGGAGGAAATACGGTAAACTAACTAGAGAGGAGGAAGCAAAGCTCTGCATCCCTGCTGCCATAGCAACCAAAGTAACATTTCCATTCTTGACTTGCTGGGCTGAATGGTTATTGTGGCCTTGGTGATGGAGATCTTTTCCTTTCTAACTGAGCACCACAGCTGAGCCCAATGGGATGGGAGGAGAGTGTGGACAAACATGGTTTCCTCCACAAAGCAACAGTAGTTAGCTTTGTTGTGATTGTTGAGGCAGACTCTACCTGGTCCAACGTTATATTACGTAAATGAAAACTTCCATCCTGGTAATGGTGGAGTTTGATTACAACTTAATGGTGAGGGAAGGCCTCCCAAAGCAAACCAAAAGAAATGGCAGACATTGCACAGAGTGGGTGATCTAACCCTAAGGACCCTTTCTCATACCTGATCAAAGGTAAGTGAATAAAAGGACAAAGCAAGGAGTCTTCAAATCAAGGTCTTCCTGGCAAGGTTGTTGTGAAGATGTGTGCATTACATAATACACTAGGCACAATTCAGTTTTGGCTGTGGAAAAGGGAACAAATGGCTTTTAGTTCACTCAGGAAGTCAGAAGCCTTCCTTACTCATTGGCCCGGACCTCCTGTTCTGAGCAGAGTCTGCTCAAAAGGCACTGCACAGAGGGGAACAGCTACTCTTGAGGAGCTTAGAGAGGAAGCGGTGCCAGTGCCAGCTGGTGTGAGGATTGTGGTTAGCAGTGTTGCCCCCTGGTTCTTCCTCTGGGCCCTGGGGGTGTATGTGAAACACTTAAGGTAAACAGAAGACAAGTTGTCTGTAGAATTATGTTATATCAAAACAAACTAATTTCCAAAACCAATGAGGAACGTGTTCAACTGCATTAAAATCACAATTATGATCACAGTTATTATCAGTATATTAGCCATAACAGACCAAAACCAGTGACTTCTGCAAACCTAGAGGAATTGAAGCCAGAGAAATGAAACCCCTCCATTACTCTGTCTAATTTTTTTCCTGCCCGTTAATGTCACTGTAAATTTCAATGTCATATTCCTGTATGTTGCTGCCCTTAATCTGACAGTGTCAGAGGGATCTATCTTCATTTTCTCACTCTTTTCATAATCTAATCCTCCGCTCTAACATGCAATTAGTGCCCTCTTCGCCCTCTGCATACCAAGCAAGGCAGCCTGCTACAGCTTTCGCTGTGCAATCCGTTTAGCAATGCGGCTGGTAATGAATATGTACATTTTGAGGACCTCTGCAAGGAGGGTCACAGGCAATCAACCTTGAATTCAATTACGCGAGTCAAGGTTAATGACTCAGCACAGTGGTCAGAGGCATTCAGAATACAGCAGATTAAATCAGCCTGTCAGAACTGACAATGTAGAAAGGACAGAATTACTTGTGTGAGAAACAGGGAATCATGTGAAGATAAAATGGTGTCAGTCTCCAGCGAAGATTACATGGAGTCAGCAGTGGCAAATCTGATTGTAAATCTCCCCTAGCCTTATAATATGATTAGTCTACATAAAGACATGTCTAGATTGTAATGGAGAGTTTGCTAATAATGCTGTCTGAATGCCAACTTCACTTAGTAACTTTAGTGTTACCTCATAATCCCACATGCTGATAAGAAGTTATATATGAATCGCCACAAATATCTCTTCCCCCCAACTTGCCCACTGTGTAGGTTGTCCTAAATATTTTCAGCTGGGGTTTTAGATGCTTTAATATATTCCCACTGAACATTTTGTCAAAGTATTTCATTACTTTACATTATTTTAAAGATGCACATCTCTGTTATTGAAAAAGAAGCTTTGAAAATGATGAGCGATGAGGAAGAATTTTGGACTCCATTGGGCTGACAATTTCATTAGTAAACATGAGGCAAGCTTCTTCAGGAAGCTGATTTTGGGGATTGGTAAGTAATAAACCTTATGTGTTGCTTTAATCATCCTGGAGAATTTTATCAGTCCTTGTTTTTGAGCAGAGTGGCTTTGCATTTCCTGGGCTTCATGCAAGCCTTGAAGAGAGAATTGCTCCAAATTTTGCAAATTTTCTTTGGGTTCATAAATGCATTGAGATATATTTTAGAGAAAAATGTATACCAAAGTGCATCTCTCAGGGGAAGATAACATGTAATTTAAATGCAAAATTTCATAAAGTTTTTTTTAAAAAAACACACAGGAAAAAAAATAAGACAGTATAGAACTATGACTGAACAGGTGGGAACATTCAGATGGGAAGCAGGGAAGTGTGCTAACCCCATCCCTTCCATCATCCTTCTGCTCCTATGAAAGGTTAAAAAAATCTGAGTTCCTGGTAGTGTGGAGAACTTCTGTGTGTAGAAACATCTCTCCAGATCAGATTATTGTTCTCCACATGTGGAGAACAATGATGGAAAGGGTCAGGTGTATTATGCTGAAGTGAGAGCTGGACCATAAAGAAAGCTGGCCGCCGAAGAATTGATGCTTTTGAATTGTGGTGTTGGAGGAGGCTCTTGAGAGTCCTTTAGACTGCAAGGAGAACAAACTTATCCATTCTAAAGGAAATCAACCTTGAGTGCTCACTGGAAGGACAGATCCTGAAGGCTCCAATACTTTGGCCATCTCATGAGAAGAGAAGACTCCCTGGAAAAGACCCTGATGTTGGGAAAGTGTGACGGCAGGAGAAGAAGGGGACGACAGAAGATCAGATGGTTGGACAGTGTCATCAAAGCGACCAACATGAATTTGACCAAACTCTGGGAGGCAGTGGAAGACAGGAGGGTCTGGCGTGCTCTGGTCCATGGGATCACGAAGAGTCGGACATGACTAAACGACTAAACAACAACAACAAGGTGTGCATTAATTCAACCTTTATGTTGAATGGTTGAATAGGGCGGTGTGGTCTGTCTAGATCCAGTACAGGTCCAGAGTTCTCATGAGTAGAGCTTTGCTTGTGGAACACCAGCTGAAAGAACGGAGGGGGGGGGGGACTCATGATTTTCTAGGACTCCTCTTTCCTCATGCAGTTGTATGTGTTTTTAAATCCTGCTCTTGAGAATCCCATGTAAAATCTCATCAGCCTCTCACCTCGTGTAGGCAAGTGGCAGCACGAAGAATGAAAAATCAACAAATGCCTCCTTCTTCTTGGTGAGAACTTGTGCTGGATTTAAGTCCTTTGTAAATGGAAAAGCCTCTCCATTAGCACTCAGCAGGTCTGCTTCCAATGTCTTATTTCTATCCACAAGTCCCCTTCTAAATTTATCTTTTGGATCTCAGCTTTTCTCTTGTACCATAGAACACTCAGAGAAAAGACAGGGCATAGTCTTCTTTCCATCATAGTCCTATCAGACGTAGGGTGAGAATGCTAGCAATAATGCTAGCGAGCCATAACAAAATTTGGGAAAAGGGAAATGGAAAAAAAAACTCCCAATAAACATTGGTAATTATTTAGTTGACCAGAGGAAATCAGAATGATTATGCAAATCCACCAGTAGTTATATTAATTGAAAGCTAAAACTACAGTACAGTGAATGGCATTGCAAGGTAAGTCTCCGGGCTCCTAGATTTGAAAAACCATGCAACTCCATCAGTATTATCACACCCCAGTGAATTAATTTGGAAACTAGATCATAAGATTAGCTAAATAGGTTCTTTGATTATTTCACAAAGCAAGCAGTGGAATGGATCATATCCATCTAAGGAAAAGTGGACTAGCTCTTTCCTCTGTCACCTTTCTTTCTTTCTTTCTTTCTTTCTTTCTTTCTTTCTTTCTTTCTTTCTTTCTTTCTTTCTTTCTTTCTTTCTTCCTTCCTTCCTTCCTTCCTTCCTTCCTTCCTTCCTTCCTTCCTTCCTTCCTTCCTTCCTTCCTTCCTTCCTTCCTTCCTTCCTTCCTTCCTTCCTTCCTTCCTTCCTTCCTTCCTTCCTTCCTTCCTTCCTTCCTTCCTTCCTTCCTTCCTTCCTAATAATACCTAGGTCATAGTGTTCATAGATTAGGCTTTTATCTTTTTATTGCTGCTCCTTAGTCACTGAATTTTACAGGGGCTTCATATATGTAACATCATCTTCCACTCACAGCTTTGACTTCTTTAGCCTTTTACATTAGCAGTGAAACTCTGTTGCGGAGAAGATATTTTCCAAGAACAGCTATCATCAAACAATGTTCGGGGCACTTAAAATGATGCACAATGTTGAAGAACAGTCCTGATGCCAATTGATACAAAGCCAGAATATTGTAAAATTCTGTACCCTAAGTTCTCTAAGAAAAAGACTCTAGAAGAAAAAGTGTTCTTCCTTGGCCTCCCCTGGTACATAAATAGTAGTTAATATATATATTTTCCCTAATAGACTCATAACAGTCTAAATGAGCATTTAGGAGCACATCCATAAAACTGGGACAGTCTTTCACAGATCCAGGCCTTGCTCTCATGCAGCAGTGGCTTCAGATCAAATTTCTTTTGCTTCGGGGCTACCAGTTTGTGTTCATATTCCCCAAGAGCAATCAAATTGGCTCCTGTCCGGGAGCCAACGACTTCACACGCAATTAGCAAGAGTTGCTTTGAAGCAGCTGCCCATGTGAGCCCTTGTACACAGCTCACTGGAAGGCTAATTATGTGGCTTTGCTCTGTTTACACAGCTCTTCCTGTAGCTCCAGCACACCAGAAAGTGGTGCTGTCAGAATGAGAATTGCTGTCTTATTTATGGGCTGAGAATCTCAGTGCTTTAACAGTTCAATGGCAGGCCAAAGTCAACAGGTGAAGCCTTCTCTTGACATGGAGGTACAGGAACAGAAAAAAAAATTCACATGGTTAATTTCTTATTGAAAATGACAGAGACAAGGGTTGAGGGGATGAAGGCTATGTGAATATTGTACAACGATTGTCTGTAGGGCAGATATTCACATAATGTCATTTGGAGAACAATTTTGTTGAATCCCTCGTTCAACACATGCCCTACAGCCTGACCCAGTGTTCTCAGGACACTGATTTAGACAATAAAATTTTGACTGCAATCCTACTCATATTTTGTTATAGTTTTATTTGTAACCTCTGTCTGTAGTTTGCGTTACTGTGAGAGACTTTTCTGGGCTGCGGTGATTGTCTATCCAATCAATTCTAACCAATCCTTCATTCCAGACTTTGAATTCAAAGAAAACCCTGCCTCTCTGCTGAGTACAGTGGGGTCTCTACTTAAGAACTTAATCCGTATTGGAAGGTGGTTCTCAAGTTGAAAAGTTCTGATGTTGAATCTGCATTTCCCATAGGAATGCATTGAAAACCATTTAATCCGTATCTGCTTTTTTCCGTCCATAGAAACTACAGTGGAACCTCTACTTCAGAACTTAATCCGTTTTGGAATGGTGTTCTTAAGTTGAAACGTTCTTAAGTTGAAGCAAAATTTCCCATAGGAATGGACTGAAAACCAATTAATCCATTCTGGCTGTTTTTTTGTTATGTAGAGGTGCGTTCGTACATTGAAGCATTAGTTCCCATAGGAACTAATGCAAAGCTGGTTAATACGTACTCTACCACTAGGGGGAGAATTTTTTTTAACCCAAGATGACCTAAGGTTAAAAAAAGAGCAGGAAAGGTTTTTTTTCCCTGTTCTTATCTTGGATTTCTGTTCTCAAGTAGAAGCAAAATTTAGCAAATGGAGCTGTTCTTAAGTTGGATTGTTCTTAAGTAGGGACGTTCTTAAGTAGAGACCCCACTGTACGTCTTTCCATCCCCTTAGTCTGTTTTTTTTTTTTTTTTTTTGCATTGTTGCTTGTTTGCTGTCTGTTCAGTTAGCGGCTAAACATATCTCCGTTAAAGAAAGCAGGATACAAAAGCCTGTAATTTCAAGCAACTGTAAGTAAAGGAATATTTTTTATTCTTCTCCTACAGATGACTCAGAGAAAGTTATTGAGACTTTCAGTGCTAGTTAATGAGAAAGGGGTGGACTATTCTCCTTTATGGATTTCTGTATTTCTGTATTTCTGTATTTCTGTATTTCTTTCTTTCTTTCTTTCTTTCTTTCTTTCTTTCTTGATTGATTGATTGATTGATTGATTGATTGATTGATTGATTGATTGATTGATTGATTGATTGATTTTTTTATTTATTTATTTATTTTATACCCACCTATCTGGTCATTACGACCACTCATTATGCTGTATGTGAAGCTGGAGTGTCCTCTCCAGGGCATGAAGCCTGGGTAAACTAATATGGAGGATAGGCTGTTACCCATGCAGCAAATCCCCCATCTCTATGTCGCTGAAATAGTCAAATAGAAAGGCAAGAGCCAATACAACTGGTTTCAGGGACATTGCAGGAGTTGACAGAATGACATGAACTGTCTCCGGGACTCCGGCTCTATTGTGTAGCAAAAAAGGAATTTTACCAGAAATTCAAAATTCTGTAACATATTTACCCTGGGATTTATTTTTGAGTTGACAGATACTGAATTCTACTTTTTATTTCTCTAGATTTTATTATTAAATCTCCATGAACTGATTCCTCTGAAAGACCACGGATTTGAAGAGCTATCAGATGATGTGATGTTCTAGGTGTGCAATAAATAGCCTATTCATACACAGACATCTTGACATGATCTTGTCAGTTAGCTTCACATATACACTTGTGGATTACACCATGAAGCATACATGAGTGATTGCAAACCCTGATAGATCTGGCACCACTTTTGTGGCACCTTACATCACCTCCAATATCATATACAGAGAAATAAACTGAAACATACATTTGTGCGTTGACCTGATTCAACTGATGAAACACATTTGCAAAAGTCGCCATCCATGTTTGGAATCTGAATGTCAGTTCCATCTTCTTTGATGTCTGTGTTTTGACAATTAAGAAGTGCTTTATACATATTTGTAATATATATAACAGGGTTTCCCCCGTATAGATGGTTACCAATATGCTTAAGACACAGAAATAGCCACCTGGTTTTGAGGACATTCTCTGAGGTGGCCTGTACTGTATTGTTTTTATCACTTTCATTGCTAGATGTACAAAATGATTTTGAATGTATGAAACGTTCCTTTTGGCTGAAAAATAGCAGATGTGACACGTCCCTCAAAGCATGAAATGGTGTCAAAGGCATGGTATAATAACACCAGGTTCCTCAACATGTTGTTCATTGCTCTGGGTACTTCCCTGAGAGCTGAAATCAACTGAAACAATGTGGAAGGGGTCTCCTGGTATTTTGGCAAGCGTCGCTCATTGAGTGTTCTATAGTGTTAGTTGAAAATGAAAATTCTAAGTTTGGACATGCATATCAATCACCTTGTTTCTGCTGCCAGTACACATGAACTGGAGATAGATAAGTGAAGTAAGGAATTCAGGGATATATAAGAGAGGCGTGAAGTGAAGAATAAAGAATACAGCTCCATGCACATTTTTCTCTCAAGGCTTTCCCTCAGATATATCTGCTGTTATTATGGTCTTTGTGTCAGCAACACGTTCTTTAATATAAAGCTCCAACACAGAGTTCCCTGGAGACATCCAAGAGCGAAGAGTTGGCATCAGCTTGATTTGATCCTCACTAGACGCTCTGGCCTTCCTAGTATTACGATCACACGCAGTTACCAGAGTGCTGATTGTGATACTGATCACTCCGTGATGTGTGGTAGAGTAAAACTGTGAAGAAAGAGAATGTACCACACGAAAAAGGAAGGAAGACCACGTATTGACATCAGCAAGACTTGTGATCAAAGAAAAGTGGAGGAATTTGCCCAAGTGCTTGAGGAAACGCTTCCAGGCCCGGCTGATGCAAATGCACCTGGATGATGGGAACATTTCAAGAATGCCATTTATAACACTGCCTTGTCCACATTTGGCAAGAACACCAAAAAGATGACAGACCGTTTCAAAACCCATTCAGAAGAGTTGATGCCAGCCATCGAGGAAAAGAAGCGAGCTCTAGCAGCATACAAAGCCTGTCCTATTGAGTACAATGCAGGCTCTTCAGGTTGCTCATAACAGGACCTTTGGACTATAGGCTGAAGAAGGGTTCAGAGAAGTGTTTGTGGGTCCAATGACCTCATTGTAAATAGTTCTGCAATAAAGGTTTGATTGGCTTTGTAAAGGCCTTCCTTATAGTGACCAGCACACCTAGTGGTCTATTTGATGCACATTTACCTATGGACGGACACAGCACCCTCACAGTCAGTTTGTGAATGTATTGGCCCTGCCATATTTAGGAGGGCCTCAACATAGTGTTCTTTCCCTTTTGAGTTATCTAACACAGTCCCTCTTTTGTCACCTTGGCTTTCTCTTACGCTGACCTCACCTGTTTTTAAATCCATTACTTCATAGCCCTTGCTGCTAAGAGGGTTGCCAATTCTGCCAAGTCTATTCTGTTCTAAAGTTCAGCTTCTCCCTTTTCTGTTTTGGTACTTAGACTCTAACGTATTTCACACTTGGCATCCTGCTATGCCATAGCTCAAATGGCATTTTTGTGATGCCTTTGGTTGGCAGTCTCTTCTGGAGATACATTGTGGTCATGATCACGATGCCGCCAAAGTCTGCTGGGCAGCTCTGCACCTGCATGCAATCATTGTTCCTGAAGAGGAGTGGAGGACATATCGTGTTTCCCTGAAAATAAGACAGGGTCTTATATTAATTTTTGCTCCAAAAAAAGCATCAGGGCTTATTTTCAGGGGATATTTTATTTTACAGTCATGTTATTTTCTTCTGGTTGCTGAACAATGGTGGAGGGCGGGGTTTCACTTAACTGGGGCATATTTTTGTGGTAGGGCTTATATTACAAGCATCCTGAAAATCATACTAGGGCTTATTTTCAGGTTAGGCCTTATTTTCGGGGAAACAGGGTATTATCATCTAAGATGTTGGTGAGCACTTGGTGAAAGATTATGAGAGTTGCATGCATTTCCCTCCTCATCCCTTATTCAAGAAGGTTTATATATGATGTTCTCTGTCTCTTTCTCCCACCACAACCTGCACAAAAAGCAATCTCCCTATGGTATTCCCATTTTATAATGTTTCTCTGTGTTTGACACCACAATTCTGTTTTGACCTTTAGATGAAAGATCACAGTTTGGATTTGTTTCCCAGTTATCACTGTTGTTGACTCTTTATCAGTGCATCTGTCAAAGTAATTTGTAAGCTTTAGCTTAATGTAGCAGAGAGAACAACTGCCCACTGCTGGTCTAGGTTACTTTATTTTTATTGTCCTGTAGCCAGAAATGTTGTTATTATGTTCAAATTTGCTAGAATGTAGCATTCTGATTCAATTGACATTTACGCATGACACCTTCTCGATAAAATCAGAGAAACGTAAGAGCTGAGTTTTGTTTAAACAACAACAATGACAAGAAGAAACAATCAGAAACACTGTTAGCCATCCTGACAGGAAAATAAATTAACACTTAATATATGCAGGCCATCATTTACAGGAATGGTTTTTGTGGGTTGTCTTACAAATAAAATGGACAAACATGTTAGAATATAAATGTCTGTGCTTTGGTTCTGACTTGGTTAAAAGGTTTTGGTTTCATAAGCCTTTGAAGAATATTTTGTAATTTCTGTACCGTCAAGTCAGAACTGACTTACAATGACTCTAATAGAGCTTTTAAAATAAGAATATTTATTTAAGGAGAGGTTTTACCAGTTCCATTTCTCCAGCAAGTCTCCATAGCCAAGTGGGAATTTGAACCCTGTTTTCCAGAGTTCTAGACCATCACTTTATCCACTACACCACACTGAGAACACTTAAAGAATACTTAAAAATATTTTGCTGTACAAAAAAGTAGCCCTTTCAATGAGACTTAAATTAGATATACAGAAACTAAGTTGACATTCCTATTGCCATTCCTTGGATGCATTTTTTTACAGAAAAAAAATTGATAGGTATCTTAAAGATAAAGTATACAACTATAAAATAAAGCAATTCCATGTCAGAAAACCAAATTGTAGGTACCATCAGTCAGCCAAAAGCCAATGTTATAAATTCAGTCTGCCGTATTCGTCAAACAGCTAAGACCCCTGTTCAATGTTTTCTTTCTTAATTTGTGTTAAATGTTTGAATAATGCTATTAGGCCTGTTTGAAATATAATAACTGTTTTTTAATCCCAGGAATTGAATTCGGCTGTGGCCACAACTGGCCTTATTAGACAGAATGAAGTGACTAGCAGTGAAGCAGCAGTGAAGCCCCTGGCAGTATGTCATGAACTTTCTGACTGTACCTTGCAGTCAGATGGCCAAGCTGTGTACGACAAATCGCCTCCCATGGTCTCCTGAACTAACCTGCTACCTCAGATATGGTGGAGAATTATATTCAATTAACATGGTTGAAGGAGAATTCAAGGGTCACACCAGCCAGCCTTCATTTACACACTGTGCCTGAGGCACCACTTTATCCTTCATTTCAGGCAACAAAACATCCCAGGCTAGCACTGGCTGATGGCTTCACAAGCTGTGAAATGCATTACTGGAGGAAGAGTGTGATCTTATACTAGATAAATGGGACAGAATGGATTGTCTGTATTCTGCTGTTACTATACCCTCATTGTGTTCCTTCTGACATATGGCTACCCTAATGGGATTTTTGAGGTATGGGAAATGTTCAAGGAGTGGTTTACTGTTGCTGTCCTGCAGTATTCGCATCTTTATTGTATTCAACTGCAGTATGCCTCCACAGCCCAGGTCTAACTCTTAGCCTACAAGAACAAGAAGGACTGGTACATCCACTGAAGCTGTCAAGCAACGAGAGATGGTGGCCCCAGGATGTAAAAATGGGTAAAGGTAAAGGTAAAGGTAAAGGTTCCCCTTGACAATTTTTGTCCAGTCGTGTTCGACTCTAGGGGGCGGTGCTCATCCCCGTTTCCAAGCCATAGAGCCAGCGTTTGTCCGAAGACAATCTTCCGTGGTCACATGGCCAGTGCGACTTAGACACGGAACGCTGTTACCTTCCCACTGAGGTGGTCCCTATTTATCTACTTGCATTTGCATGCTTTTGAACCGCTAGGTTGGCGGGAGCTGGGACAAGCGACGGGAGCTCACTCCGTTGCGTGGATTCGATCTTACGACTGCTTGGTCTTCTGACCCTGCAGCACAGGCTTCTGCGGTTTAGCCCGCAGCGCCACCACGTCCCTCAAGTTAAAATGGGTATCAATACTTTATTCAAAGATAAGCCCAACGCGTTTCGGCTATTGCACTTCTAGCCTTCTTCGAGGGCGCTGATATTATGCTTGTGTAGAATCTGTCTCCAAGGATATTTTTGTGGATAATCTCTCACTCGTTTTCAAATAAATGCTGATTAAATGCAAACTCTGTTCGGACAAACTGAGATCCAAATCAGATTTGGACAGATGAAGATGAAGTCAAAGTGGAACTGCTCAAAGCAGACCAAATTTGACTCTGGAAACTCAGGAAAGTTCATCAGCAATTTGGAAATAGAGAGAGTGGAGGAAACAAGAAGGGGGCTTTGCCATTCATCTGCTTGGTCCACAGAGGTGGACTACACCCTACCCTTCTAATCCTGATTATGCTTACACAGACTAACATGGTTACTTCTTTGAAAACATTACTGTTCGACAGCTTTCATGTTCCAGTAGCAAATTAGGTAGTCTTAAGTATGGTATGCAATTTGCAAAACGATATTGGACCCTTCCATGCAAGTATGCCAGAAGTATATTTACCTCATCCCAGAAAAATGGCATTAAGATGGGCAGAACTTGGAAATGTTTCTGGTTTGGCCTACAACCAGAGTCGGATCTACTATGAAACAAATGAAACTTAAGCTTAAGGGTCTCTAATCCCGGGGGGGCTCCAGAATCAAATTTAGGCCACATTTTTGTGGAAAATCCCCACTGAAGAAGAATATAGTGGTTACCCAGACCTTGCTGCTGATTGCGAAGGGGCCCCCTCAACAATTCAAGCTTCAGGGCTGACTACAACTCCCAGAATTCGCCCCAGCCATGCTAGCTAAGAGATTCTGGGAGCTGTAGTCTAAACAAGGAATGATTCCAGTATCTGAGGAAACGTAAGAGTAATGGCAGTAGCAACGAGAAAATGAGTTCCATCATGCTTTTCTGAAACACCCTGATGTTTTTGATCACTACCCTTTCAAAGGAAGCTGTCAGATCAGTAAACATTTACTTTGGAAAGGGGAACATTATTTTCCTGTTGGAAGCAAATAATTCTTGTAATACAGTTAAGACATTAACAGCTTGTTCCCAGACTCCAAGTAATTATCACCCTCCTCTCAATCCACTGCAGGCATTGTCCAGTGATCTGCCAGCCACCATTAAACCCTTTAGTTTTTAACTCATGTGGAAAAGAAATATTAAAAGCTCCTTTCCCCTACAAAAACAGGATAATGTTTTAGAAGAAAAATGAAGTGGTTGCTGTTGGCTGTTTTCTTTCGTTTTTTAAAAATAAAACTGCAGATACACTGTGTACTGGGAGGCATTTGGCAAAATAAATTGTTAAGTTCTGCTGAAATGACAGTGAAAGGCCTGGCTCTCAAGCAGTTTTGTAACAACAGGATAAATCTTACATACAAGGCTGTTTCACACTAAATGATTCTGGTCTGCATGCATAAGACTCATATTTGTTTTTGTGAAGCCACATTAACATACTTAAATGTTAGCTATGTTTTCATGTATCTGAAAACATAACTAACTCAAATGGCAACTCAGTGCGGAGGCTGTAGGCAAATATTATTTCATGTCTTCTTTGTTCTTCTTCTGAGCTTAGCACTAACACTACAGCTGCCCCGATTGCTTTAAGGCTCTTTTCTCAGCTACTCATATCAACCAGATACCTAAGTGACAGCTAGATCTAGACAAATGTTTCTACAGTTCACATGGGACGTATGGACTCCCTATTTCAAAGTGCCATCAGTCCTTCTAGATAAGGGAATAAAAAGAAATACACACAGTCTGTATTCTACGATGGATGCTGATGGATGAGTGCAGGATATCTTCCCACCTTGATAACTCTGTTATATAAAAGTTTTGGGGGAAAACTGGTCAATATTATAAAAAAACACCATGAGTTGTGAAATCTGGACAGCTTCCCTTACTACACTATACTGCAATGCATTTCATGAACTTTTCTGAACACTGCCCTGCACGCTGAATCATTGCCCAACTGGCATACAAACAGATAAGCATCTCTGTCCCGAACCCATAATGCAGAAACAAACCAAAAGTGAAAATCTGAATCTACAGAGTGAAGGAATTTTTCTCTCACTTCCACGACTGGCCAGACATCTGTTCTACTATTTTGCAAAACAGACAAGCAGACGTTAAAGAAAGGATAAAAAAAAAACCTATCTGCATTATTCTCTATCATAATCTTGTCACTTTTTTGCATGAGAAAAACTTTCGTTCCTGGAAACTGTTATATTTTGATATGACCTTTTGTGGCTCAAGTCCACTTTCACAGACATAAGAGTGAGACTCTAATAGAAAAGTATCATCATTCTTTCAGATAGAGCTGAAAGAAATACTTGCAAACTTTTGGAAGTCTCTTAAATTTTCAAGATCACTATAGAAATGCCAAATTCAAAATCTGAACTTGCATTTGGGGGGGGGTTTCCCTCCCATCAAAATTCAATTGCTCTACTTGGAATCTCTTGAATGTCTGTCTCATAGCTCTGCTATTTTTCAATTGTTAGGTATAACTAATTCTCGTGGGACCCTCTATTATGTGCATGTTTAGACTGTGGCAATGGAAGAGGATTTCCGCAACAACATGTTGTGAAGTATACTCAAAGTATTTGCAAGCCTTCAATGAGCAGTTATGACCCATTAGGTTTACAAAAGATCTGCTCCTGCTGATGATGAAAAATAGGAGTATGCCACTCTTCTTTTTTTGCTTTTGATGCAAACTCCCAGAATCCTTCAAGAATTCCCAGGGTAGAATTCTGGGAGTTCCAATTCACAGATGACTGATCTTGGAAGGATGGAAGGCTGAGTCAACCTTGAGCCGGCTACCTGAACCTGTTGGGATTGAACTCAGGTTGTAAGCAGAGTCTTAACTGACTTCGGTACTGCAGTTTAATCACTGCGCAACAAGACTCCCATCAACTGAAAAGACTGGAAAATTGCTGCTTTGGACTACAATTGCCAGAATCCCACTACCAGAATCCCACTGCCAGTTCCCTGAACTTGTGGGAATATTAGTTTTGTAATAGTGCAATGAACAGAAGGTTGTACTAGATGATATTTGAGCTCTTTTCAAAATCTGTGATACCACAGTAAAAGCTTCCCTTGTTGCTTATGGTTTCCATGGAGTGCCTCTTAGACTAAGTGATTAGAGGCACTTACTTAAAATGGGAGTAATTAGGTTATTGAGCATTAGAACGGACTGCCGTTGGAATGAATTAACTATCTAAATAGTAGGGTGATCAATTGCACAGAGTTTTAATTGGTGGGATGGATTTCAATGAGGAGTTGGATGGTCCCCTCCCCGTCTTATTTCTGCCACCTCACATTTGACTGCACCATGAAAGAACGTTGTTCTGCATTTGGTTTGGAATGACATGTCCTTGCTGATGATGGAATGCTTTCATTTTAATTGCACACCATATTAGTAATTGCCATCGGGTGTTGGGAGCCACAAGCTGCTGGTAATTTTTAGAATCAACAATGCAATTTGTTTCTTGTTTGGAAACAGCCACTCCATTCATTTCAGAGGAAAATAATTGCGATGGTGGGCAGGGCTGAGAGGAGGGCACTGGTTTGTAGTAATAGGACAGAGTTGGGCTTTTCTTGGCTGCACTTCCAATATAATTGGCTTGTAGGGGGAGGCAATAACAGCTGAGAGCGAGAAGAAATGGCAGGAAAAACATACGTACCTGCCTTCTTTGCATATAGGATGCTCAATATAGCATTAAAAAACTGGACAGACATTCTTATTTACAATATCTACCAAAATGTACAAAATATCGTATTTGTATATTTCTCAAAGGAGGAATTCTTTTATCAATGGCAGCAAAACCAATTGTTGGACCAATTTAGAAACCACATCATACATATATATGTTTGAGGAGCACCAAATGAATCAAGCAGGTTTTTGCTGGAAGAACTCTTTTGACAGTGATTTATGGATATGCAATGTTGTTAAAAGTTCTTTGATTCTTTAGTGTCTAGAGGGGAAACAGCCTGTGTGTCCCATGACAAGTCAATCAGAGCTTTCTGGAGCTGCAGTTGTGGCACAGATTTATAATATTTACACAATGAAGTTGCTAAAAGAGGTCTCTCCTTTTACATTTCTAGGAGGACAATACTACGCATGTTTATTTAGAAATAAATCTGATTGAATTCAATAGGGGTTACTCCCTAGTATGTTTAATTAGGATTGCAGTCTTGAGGACTCTTAATTGATTAATTCCATTAACAAAAAAACCCCTTCATTTTAGATTAGCATGTCCTGTAAAGGACCTTTTATGACCACCAAACTCCAAAGTGGCAGGAAATTGCAGCAATTAAGGGTCATGGCTTTAATAGATTTGTTATTTTGGTATGATGTAGTAGCCCATGATGCTTAACCATCATTTGCAGCTGGACATCCATCAGTGCCAGAGTGGTTGGCTAAAATTCTAGACAAAGCTTGCAGAAGTTATTTTTTTATTTATTTATTTTTTTGCTGGGACAGCACATTCCAGACTCTACTAGCCAGCATGGGCACCATACTGGCCGGGGGATTTTGTGAGGCACAGCCAAAAAATGATATTTTTCAAACTCAAATTCCAAAGTTCTCTCTTCATCAGAAAAAGACACTATTTCTGAAATTGTTGAGATGGATCTCCAGATGTGGAGTCCAACCCTATCCTCTAACTGCACCCATCTTGAACATACCGTATTTGCCGGCGTACAAGACGACTTTTTGGCCCAAAAAACATGCCTCCAAGTGGGGGGGGGGGGTTGTCTTGTACGCCGGGTGCACTTCATTTGGGCCAGGAAGGAGCCGCTGCCGGGGAGGAAGGCAGGCGGGCAGTCAGTCAGTCAGTCAGTCTGGATGGAGGCATTTGCTCGCCTGCCACCCACCCGCTTCCCCTCTTCTTCCTCCTCCTCCTCCCGCCACCCACCCAGCCTCTTCCCCAATTCCTCGCCCTCTCGCTGCTTGAGCCAGCTGGTGCATGTGCACTCTTCCCCTCTTCCCCGCCCTCCTCCCCGCCAGCCATGAACTTCCAGTGCGGGCCCGGGCAGAGCCCCGGGCAGCCACCACTGGCACCGCAGCAGACCTGTCACTCTATATTTTGAGTGGAAATGTTGGGGGGTCATCTTATATGGCCAGTCGCCTTGTACAGCAGCAAATACAGTATTTTATGGAGCTTCATGAAGTGAGAAACCCTGCCTTATCAGGGCTTCTGATTATGTGGTACTCTGCAGCCAGTTTTGGTAACATGTGTTTCAACCTACTTCCAATCTACCCTGGTAACACAGGGAGGAGAGAACTGGAAAGGATGTGAGTGGAGCCCTCATCTCTGGCTCTTTATCCATTACGAGAAACAGAGATCTCCATAGCACTAGGGAATCTACATGAAACAGAACATACAATAGAACTGAGGTTGCTGAGTCATGTTATGGAACCAACTTGAATAGCTCAGTGGTTTAGGTCTCTGGGTGTGGAGCTGGAGGTTGGGAGTTCAATTCCCCAGTGTACCTCCTTGACAGGAGCTGGACTCAATGATCCATAGGGTCCCTTCCAGCTCAACATTTCTAAGATTATGATGATGATTATTAAAGTCCTGAATTTCTTATGCTATTTCTGAGGTCCTCCTTTGCTATACATATTGGAATCCTTTTGCGCAGCTCCGCGTGCCCAACAGGGATAACATCATCACTAGTAGCACATTGTCATTGATTAAGGGTAACTTGCTGCTGATTAAAAGCAATTTCAAGATGTGATGTGATGAAGTTGTGTGCACCCCAACAGTACCAAGGGAAGCCTGTAATCAGTAATGATTTGCTGCTGTGGTTGCTGCTGACATCACAGCCTTTGCACACATGGAGTTACATAACAGGATTTTAGCCAATTTCTTGTGTTCTGTCATCAGCAGCAGAAGACTGACTGAGATGACATGCCTGCTCCTCCCCACAATTGAAACCTGAAAGTTGGTAATGTGGAGCTAATTGGAAATTTGAAAGAACAAAACCAGCACTGTTCTTAGTACTATTGGATCAACACAGGTGCTCTGATAAACTTTCCTCTTTGAACAGTTAAATGTCACTTATTCATAATATAGGATGTTAAAAACCCTAGTTTAGAAAAAATTATTACAGTGAAATGTCTATACAAAACAAATCATTTATTGACTAGTTCTTCTCAACAACATTTTAGAAAATTAAGAAATAGTACTCCCTGGTAGTGAAAGGATTCCTGTTTTTCCTTGCACATCTCATTTCCATAACTTACAAATTAGTTTGGCATTTTGGGGAGCTGGACATGAGTTCATTTGTAAATCTGATTTCAGAGGCACTTACATTTTAAGAAAAGGCACTATCAGAGAAATAACAGGCAATAATAAGGGATTCATATGTCTCTCTAAGTGTCTTGTTTGACCCTGAGATGAGAAGGCATCTGTTCAGCTGAGGTCCAGTGAATTTTACCCATTGATTTGTAACATAGCCGGATCTTAGGGTGAGATTCAGATCTGTTGTGAAGGTCAAATGTTCACATTTGTATAGCAATATAGGTTCGTTATGGATATTGCTTCTTCAAATTGTGATCAATTGATACACATAGCTGGCTGGATAGTGCAGTGATTTAAGTATCTGGCTGAGGAGCTAAAGGTTGGGGGTTCAATTCCCCACTATTCCTCCTGGGAGTACAGCTACCCTGTGTGGCTTTGGACAAGCTGCACAATCCCAGGGTGTCCCAAGAAGAAGGGAATTGTCAACCACTTCTGAGTATTCCCTGCCTGGGAAACCCTGGAAAGGGTCATTATAAGTCAGAATGGATGATGGCACATAATTATTATTATTTAATTATATGTGTGGAAGTTTGCACCTCTTGATTCTAGCAAGAATAAAAGGCAGGATGTGCTGCCAGAGATGGGGAAAATGGGTTACAAATAACACATCTAGGCCTTAATGGAATTATTTTTGCAGAGGGAGAGAGGCTGTACTGAGGAAAGACTGAAGCTACATTTAAAAAGTAATGTGACTTTATTGGTGTAATCAGGGATGGGCAGCCTCTGGAGATCCAGGATCCACTAGCATCCTCTCCAAATGATGGAGGGCCAAACCTTTTCTCATGCTTCCAGGGCAAAGTAAGTTTCTTTCTTTCTTTCTTTCTTTCTTTCTTTCTTTCTTTCTTTCTTTCTTTCTTTCTTTCTTTCTTTCTTTCTTTCTTTCTTTCTTTCTTTCTTTCTTTCTTTCTTTCTTTCTTTCTTGACACATAACACTTCCTGTCACCCCATAGTGGCTGGAAAAGACCAAAAAGGGATCGATTTAACAATTTTGTCTGTTGGTTACTATGGGTTTTTTGGGCTCTTTGGCCATGTTCTGAAGGTTGTTCTTCCTAACGTTTCATCAGTCTCTGTGGCTGGCATCTTCAGAGGACTCCTGTTCCTCTGAAGATGCCAGCCACAGAGACTGACGAAATATCAGGAAGAACAACCTTCAGAACATGGCCAAAGAGCCCAAAAAACCTACAACAACCATCAGATCCTGGCCGTGAAAGCCTTCAAGAATACAATTTTTCTGTTCTCAAGCTGTTCTGGTTTTCAACAACAACACCCTTCCCCACCTAAAACAGTGAAAGGAGAACAGGACTTGTTCAATAACTGTGTTATTGTTCAATAACTGTGAGTGTGACAATATTTTGACAGGAATTTTTCAGGTTTTATGAATCCTAAGGGGATTTTAAAGCAATGAAAATATAATATAATATAATATAATATAATATAATATAATATAATATAATATAATATAATATAATATAATATATGAGGTACTTTTCAAAATAGTTCAGTAAGTAATGGGAGTACATTGTTTAAAAAAACCCTGTGATAAGTGATGAGAATAAATTACTTATTTGCATAAAAGCAACTGCTCAGCCTTTGCATGCATTGGTGAGTTTGGGTCCTGTGGTTTAACTTGCTTTTTGTCAGTCCATGATAATATTGTAACTAACAGGAAAAAGGAAAGGAAGGGATTGCCATTACTTTTCCTATCTTTCCTGTCTGGTCAGATAATTCCTAGCCAGAAAGGAGATGATGCTCTGATCTGAATAGACAATTCCCATGTGGGCCAAGAGGGCCCTGGGAGTGTAACATCTGTCTTAATTGGACAGCTGAGGAGAGATGCATCAACAAAGGATAAATCTCCTGAGGTTCTCCCATATGCTGATGGAAACATTTGCTGACGTAATGAGACGGGTGGGCAGAGGAAATGGGCTTATATTGAGGTAGGCCATTGGTGAATTGTACAGCCTAGCCCTTGAATAGAAGCTTACTAATTCATTTGAAAATACAGTTAATGAAACATAAGCACTTCCTGGACTGAGCATTCTGTTGCTAAGGAAACTAAGCAGCTGCCATTTTGATTTCCTTATTGGTTCTGTCCAATCAACTGAATATCACTGATTTCTGAAAATAATGATAGAAAAAAATAGAAGGGTTATAATTGATTCACTTTGTAATGGATTCATGCTATAACTGGATTAAAAACTAACAGAAATAAACTTGATGGCTTCCTTTAATTATACCCTTTCTTCACATCATTGTTAGGGAAGAAAGAGATTCTTTTCCATGCCTAAATATTCCATTTGATTTCTGTGCCATTACTCAAATGTGCCGACGCTACTTACATGAGACTTTAGCCATATATCTTTCCAAAAAGATTTCTCTTCATAAAATGTGACACCTTTGAAAGAATACACAGTGTATTCTGAGAGAACACTGAAAGTTAAATAAAGCTTTCAAAAAGATTTATCAGGTAAATGTTATGGATTGCTGTAATTTAATTTATGGGATTAGTTTGACTTTCAATTACCAAGCTTCACACTGAATCACTTTATATCTTGAGCTCTGTAACCAGCAGTCCTTACACTCGATCTTTCATTTAGAGAGGGATTATCAATAATTAGACACTGTGGCCTTATTGATCAACAAATCAATATCCACATTAATCATCAACAGGCCAAAAAACAATTCACTCTTTGCATTAAAGAGAATTGGTGCAATCAAATTAGCGTCTTTTGCTATACACTGAGCACAGCATGTGATTTTAAAAGTAAAGACAATTTGCTAATTTACTTTAAGGAATAAGGTGAATTAGTACAGGTTTGAGGTAAGATGGTTCTCAAGTATTTTTCACGGGGCTGTTTTCCTTTCACTACAGCTTTACTCCATCAAGAGATAGTAATTATTATTGTTTACAATAGCATTCTGTGCCCAGACCTTTCTTAACAATGATGTCAAGAAGACTGGCTCAAACTCTAATTCTATGACATAAAAAGCACTGGGATAATTTCTTTGTGGGCAGATGATCAAATAATATTAAGATGCTTATGAACATCATGGATTGATTTTTCTTGACATTTGTAGTAGTTTTGTTGAGATTTTGGTATTAGGCTGTAAGCCTTCTTGGACCTTTGGGAAGATGGAGTAAAAATGATTCAAATGAATAAAAACCAAAGATCCAGAATCCACAGATCGGGAATGCCTTTTATTGGAACCAAGAAAAAAGCCACAAAAATGTGTGCAAACATCCGAGTTCTTGAAAAGATCCAAGAAAACGAAATGCTTGTGTCCTGCATGCTACAGATTTTAAGTAAATTCCCGATGTGTTCAGTGGCAGCACAAGTGTAAAGCTGCTCACCTGAGCTTGCAACTGATGAGCTATAAATAACGCACCAATAAGTGCAGGTGCCTGTAGCAAATTCGTTATTTGAGTAATGGGAGTACAAGGAACTTACATTTCAAAAGCAATATAATAAAAGTGGAAGTGAAAGTATTGTATCAGTGTAATGAGTAAGATTTTCTAGTCAATTTTCAAGGCATTTTAAGGTATTTATTTATTTTAGTTAAAACATTTATAGTCTGCCCTATATCATAGGCTCACAGGGCATTTTATTCAGTAACATAAAACAATTTTAAAATGTAAGATAATTAAAACAATTTTAAATCAAGCAATTAAAAACACAAAATTAAACCATTAAACCATTGCACTAAAACCTGCACGGGCCATGATCCTCAACCCTCAAAGACTCTAATACTCATGTCCCAACCTGATTTTGTACCCAAATGATGCCAGTGTTGGTGCCAACAAAGGGGAGGGCAATCTACGGTTGGGATGCTATGGCAGAAAAAGCCTTCCAGTGTCTCCACATAACAAACTATTCTCAACTGGCCTTCCCAGCAGATCACAGTGACAAGGCAGTTTTCTATAGGGAGAGGTGCTCCTTAAAACATCCAAGTCCCAAGCCGCTGAGGGCTTTGCAAATCATCATCAATACCTTGAACATAGACAAGAAGCGTTTTGGCAGCCTGTGCAAATCTTTCAGAACTAGCATCCTGTGGCTTCTGAAAGATATCTCTGTTAGCAGTCTAACTATTGCATATTGCACTTGTTGTCATTTAGGAACATTTAGACATGAGCTATTCAAGTGTCTTGCCCTTCCCTCTATACCCTTCTCTTCCACTAAATAATTCTCCCCTAAGGATTGTATGAGGGTCCACAACAGTGGGACTGTGTCATATCAGGCTCCAGTGGAAGTAGGGATTTACTCTGATAAAATGGACGGTTCTGGCATCTGCAGAAACTCCACTGGCACATAATCCCACTCACCCGTTTCAGAAATCCCACTGCAATTCAATTAGAACAGTATTAGCCATGTTTTTAAAATGTGACTTAACAGACATTTGTTGTATTTCTGTTATAGACTTTTTTGGTGGCATATTATGCACTATGGTGAGCAAGGCAATTTGGCTGTGGCCGTGGGTTGATTTTAACTCCAAATGACTTGAGCAGAAGGCAAACAATTTTGCAGCACCTCAGAGACCAGAATAGTTTGATTCAACAAAGGAAGCCATAGTCTTGAGTTTGTAAGACTTGAAGCAGGGCGGGTAATGACCATACCTATTGAAGGTCAACAATTCAGTAGCAAATTAGCAACAGGTCATTTAAAAATGGAAACAATTTAGCAAAATGTAACTATTGGAATTTTATTTGCCACAGCCCACGCTGTCTGTAGTGGGAGTGACTGGGAGGGATTTTTCTGGCCTAGGGTGATTGTCTATTTATCCAGCATTAACCAACCATTCCTTCCAGCCTTTGAATTCAAACAGAGTACTGCTTCTCTGCTAAGTGTTTTTTTCCCTCTCCTTCCTGGGTTTTTGGCTGTTGGTTGGGTTTTTGTGTTTTTTTGCTGTCGATCTGTTCAGTTGGTTGCCAAATATATGTGCAGTAAAGAAAGCAGTATACACATGTCTGTGATTTCAAGCAGCTGTAAGTAAAGTCATGTTCTTTCTGTTACAAGTGTCTCAGAATGAGCTAATTAGACTTTTAGTGCAACTAAATGGGAAAGGGGTGGACTCTGGGAAACTTTAAGCTATTCTCCTCTGTGGATCTCTGTATTTGTACTGTGCAGGAAAAAAGGAATTTTAGCAGAAATCCAAAAACTGTGCAACAATAACTACAACAACAGAGACAAACTGCAGGCCTGATTTTATGCCATAGCTAAATGTTCTGGACACAGTCTGCGCCACATATAGCAACCAATTTATGGGATTAAACATTGAAAGATCAGAAACATAAGAGCTTGGAATTTAAAAAAACAAAGAAAACCTTGAAAAAGCTAACCAGACAGTTTGATTTTTCCTGAAACGTGGTGGTCTCCAGAAGAATAATTTTTGATTCAAATGAATTTGTTTCTAGCAACAACACACTTCAAAAGAATTGAAGTCACACCTGGAGAGCACTATTAGGTGCTAAATTCCTCCTGCAATGGATTGCATCAAAATGAGAGGAAGCAGCAGAAAAATAGGTCATTTTAATGGATCTTGCTCAGGAGAAATTCCTGATGGGTTGTGCCCAAATTCTATTGCTCAGAGAATCTGATGTTATGTAAAAACAGAAGGAGAAAAATTACTGCCGCAAGATATAAACAGGCTTTCATATTAAGTCACAAAAGAGATACCATTAAGGAATATAAATATAATGGCTTGTTCCCCTTTGAACAGCAACTATTAAAAGGCAGAAGGCCTTTCATTTCAAGTTGGCAGCTTATCTCCCTTTTAAGTCACTGCTCTCAAGAATACGCACACTCCCAGGGAGCACAAGAACAGGATGCAGCCCTTATGAATGAAGCATATGATATGAAGCTTCTTGAAGTTTCCAGACAGGTAGCTGTGTTAGTCTGCAGCAGCAAAGATACCAGCCATATCTCAAAGATAAATACTTTTTTCCGGTGTGTGTGTGTGTTAAACTTTTGTGGAAGCTGTGGCCAAGTAAACGTGCTATTTTTCTAGCCCTTAAGAAGCAGTGCTATTCTCACTCTAATCTATCATTTCAATGGAAGTGTCTAGCCCAGCCATTCTCAAACTTTTTTGGGCCACAGCCCTTTTAGGTCAGGTTGCAAGGTGCCCTGTCAAACAAGGGTGCAACACAAACAGAGGAAGAGAAAAAATAGAATAGAAAATGTTTCAGTCTGTGGCTCTCTTCAAATGTGCTAAGACCCTCGGGGTGGGGTGGGGACATGTGGCCTCTGTTAAGTATGGCTGGTCTAGTTCCTGTTCCTGCTTTCCTCATATCAAAAATGGTGAGCCTGAAGAAAATTCATGTGTGGAAACATTCTATTTGAGCCAAAACTATGGAATATCAGATCTCTTGCTTACGTGTCCACACAAACAGGAACATATCTTCAGACTTGTTGTTTTTAACAAGAAGAAAGCAAAAATGGAAACGTGAGTTAGATACTCCCTGCTCATGTGTTGGTTAAAATTGAAATAGGAATGCTTGAATATGGCCTTTCTGTGCCTTCAAAACTATTTAGGTTTCTTGAGGATCTTGTTCACTGTGCTTTTGCTGCCAAAATCCTATTGTTTAGAGTCGGAAATTGCATTAGTGTAAGTCTATTGACTCAACTAACATTTAGTGAATCAACTTGTTCATAAGTTCCACTAATTCAAATTGGCCTGTTCTAACTGTGACTGACTATGCTAAAGTTAGTTGAAGGTCAAGTAGGTCTATTTGAATCAGTGGAACTTATGGAGGAGTCGACTCACCAAATTCCCACTAATTCAGTGGGCTACTCTACTGCAATTTATTACACTAAGCAACATGATTTTGGGCAATGTGTTGTATATGGCTCTTTCCTCTCAAACGTCCACTCAGAATAAAATGAGGGGGGAAAAATAATATTCTGAATGTAACCTTATCTGTAGCAGTCCAGTTATTTTTTATTAGGATCTATGAAATTGTGTTGGTCCTACATGGTGTTGTGTTGGTCGTACATGGTTCATATTCACTCATTTAAAAAGCCCAATGCATTTTGGCCTAACCGTATTCAAAGGCTTTTGAATAAAACAATGAGCACGAAAAAAATTCTGATGAATCTCCATTCCTTCTCACTAGCAACTGGGCAGTCAGTCATCACCTTATAGCATCTTAAGATACAGTATGCCTCTTCCATATATTGGTTCCAGTTGGATGTTCCCCAGTTTCTGTTATCCTACCTTTATGGGACATATAACTCTGTTTTTCACTCTTTCTTCCTAGTCTGGTTGCAGTAGAGCAAAGTATGAATGATCTACTGTTCCCTTAGCTGCACTAAATGGTCACAGTCAGTTATGTCATCACTTCATAGTAAGTCATTTTCTCCCTTTAAAACACACTTATCTTCTCACATTTGAGCAGTGGTGTTCAAATTCTATAAATCTTCAGTCCTTTCTATAATTTCACATTTTTCAAATTTAGGAACATATTTCAGAGCCTTTCACGAATTCTTGATCCTCCACTATGTCGGGCAAATGTGTAACACAGCTACTTTGCTTTCTAAAGAAGTGCTTTGTTGTCAAACTGTGTCTGTGTGCAACTTGTCTGTTTGTAAATAAACCTAAATATTAACTCTCCAGTAATATATCTTTTCAAGGAAGCCAAACTTAAGAAAGTATTGCTGCTAGACCTTCTCATTGCTCAGGGACATGGGCAGCCCGCAACAATAAAGAGAAGCAGAGAGTAGAAAGCCAGTAAATGACTATTAACATAATGCACAAAGACATAAGGAAGAAATGCTGTTTCTACTAAACTTTGCTTCTCCTTTAAATTTGCTACAGCACAATAAATGCTTGGTGTGCAAAATGTGTGCTTGACAATGTTTTTGCCCTTTGACTTCTTCAGCTGGAGAAGAGGTGGAAAATTTGGATTTGTTATCCTCCATGATCTATAATACCAGAACAAGTTGACATACATTTGAAAAAAAAAATCCCAGAAGCATAAAAGAAAACATTCTCAAGTTGTCATAATGAAAAATCAACCCATTCTTGCACGCAAACTCTACAAATGCCTTTTTGGGGTGATGGTGGATAGGGTTAGTTTCAAAAGAAGCACTTCATGCACTTGAAAATAGATTTCACTCCAGATCGGTACATCCGATAGTACCATTCAGCAAACTGTCAAAGAACATAGAAAACTAAGTCAGGCTCTTGGGCCATCTAAACCAGTGGTTCACGACTTTAGGTTGTTGAACTACAACCCCCAAAAATTCTGGCTGCCACAGCTGGAAGTGAAGGCTTCTGGGAGTTTTAGTCCAAGAACATCTGGGGATGCAAAGTTGGGAAACACTAATCTAGAACACTGTTGTCGTCCCTGATGACATGGAGGATTCTTTTTGTGCACTTATCTGGCGATCCCTGGTATTACTAGCTGACATTCCATCCAAGAGCCAACTATGCATGACCCTGTTTAGCAACCCAAGCCAGACATGACTGAGTGTGTCCAAAATTTATAATCACTTTTCTTGTGTGAACTCTTTCAGCTTAATTTAAATGCCTGTTTTTTTTTATCCCTTCAGTGGGAAAGAAAATATGTATTATGTTGATCCTATTTTGGGAGCACCTGGGTTGAAGGTAGACAGACATCCCACCTTCTGGAAAATG
The DNA here is from genome assembly GCF_051106095.1 of Pogona vitticeps. Classification (NCBI taxonomy): domain Eukaryota; kingdom Metazoa; phylum Chordata; class Lepidosauria; order Squamata; family Agamidae; genus Pogona; species Pogona vitticeps. The sequence goes on from NC_135785.1 coordinate 24,730,798, forward strand.
TTCTCACAGTCTCTCCCTGATTAGTACTTCTACAGCCTTTGAGAAATTTTATTATTTTCCATTGCTGGATACCAGCCATGGTATATTACATCTGGCTGTCTTTCTTCCAAAAGATTAGCATTTAAATTTCTAGTCGCTTCAAACCCAAAAAAGAAAGAAAGAAAAAAGAAACAAAGATTCCAGAATATGCCTATTCCTCAATTGCACTGTCCACTCTGCAGATGTTGATCTCCAGCAGAATGCCACTGTCAATAGGTCTTATTCTCTTCACCTCATCTTGGAACATAACACACTGCACATAATGAAATACATCATTTCACGACTCAAAAATGTCTTGTAATAAAACATCTTGCCAGATTTTTCATTTAAGGTCATGTCACCGAAGTAATCAGCCAATGTCGTTATGAATCAGCCCCTGCAGAGTGTTAAGCTGTATTAAATTTTTAAAAATCCACCCTCATTTGGCTTTTAAAAGTTTCCTATTTAATGGCATTATTACTACTGTATTCATAATGCTCCCATTCATATGAACCATTTTTCTTCTAAGCCTGTAAGCTTGTGGTCAGGGCTTGTTCTTCTTAACACAATTATTGTACCGCATTTAGCGACTGGGTCACTTTATAAATGATATCAGCATCTGGAATAAAGTCAGCTCTGCCTTTAGGTAGATGTGGTGGCACTGCAGGTTAAACCGCAGAAGCCTCTGTGCTGCAAGGTCAGAAGACCAGCAGTCATAAGATCGAATCCACTCGTCGCTTGTCCCAGCTTCTGCCAACCTAGCAGTTCGAAAGCATGTAAAAATGTGAGTAGATAAATAGGTACCCCCATGGTGGGAAGGTAACGGCGTTCTGTGTCTAGTCACACTGTCCACATGACCACGGAAACTGTCTACGGACAAACGCTGGCTCTATGGCTTGGAAACAGAGATGAGCACCACCTTCTAGAGTCAGACGTGACTGGACAAATTGTCAAGGGGAACCTTTACCTTTACCTTACCTTTAGGTAAAATGAGATATTTGCCTCAGGCAGCAGTTGGTAGAAGATGGTAGCAAGATATTGAAAGGGAGAGCTCTATATTTTGTAGGCTGTTTTACGCACCTTCTGTTAGCCTACTCCCTTCAGGTATGGTAAAGGTTGTTGTCTGTCCTAAATACTGAAGAAACATTTATCTGCCTATGCAGCTGGCTTTTGTATATGAAATGGGAGAGGTGCTCTATCTTGTTTCTCATTTTAGGCAGCACAGTGTCCTGGACTAGCCTTGTTTTGAATGTTCCAAAGTTTTTTTTAAAGTATCACTGAAAATAAAGATTAGTAAGGTAGCACAGAGTGCTGTCCTCTGAAGATGCTGGCCACAGAGACTGGCAAAACGTTAGAAAGAACAACCTCCAGAACACTGCCAAAGAGCCCGAAAAACCCACAACAACCATTAGCAAGGTAGGTTTGGCTATGCCAGGCTCAATGGCTTTTTTGTAGTTTTGTGTAGATTTGGCTCTGGCAATACTTGGTTCTCTAATCATCACATTACAAATTAATTTTGAAAACAAGTAAATACAACCCTAAGGCTCTGCTGGAAAATGGATCCTATTAATTTATATTATTCAGCTTCTTGGTGTACAGATTAAAGTGGCTTTCCTAAATGTACTTGCTTTGAAGTATATTGGCTTAATTAAAACTAATGAAATACCCAGGTAAAGATCGTTATGTTCACAGAACAAATAATGTAATTACTCTGGAATTTAATTTTATAAATTATGCTGATTAAGAGTTATTGGTTTCGGTACCACTTTGTCATGCTTAGAGTAGATCTGGTGAAATCATTGAGACTAATTTTTTCGCCAACTAAACTTTTGCACCATGTCTCTTATCTGGGACCGGTAGGTTTTCTCTAACTTTAGAGTCTGGATCTAACCTTTTATTATAAAATATATTTATAACTTTTGGAAAAAACAACTACAAACTGTCTTTTATGAGAAATCACTATGAATAATTTCCATTTGAAACTTCTGTGTTCCAGGAACTGATTAGTAAATTAGGATTGGTATCAGATTTAACTGAATGAAGCTCATCTGTGTCTGATTTCATTCTCATCTTGAGTTGGTCTCATCTAAGAAAGAAATCATAAGTTTTGTTTACATTGATTGTTTTATAAAGAGTATATACCCACAGAAATGCTAAAGAGAAATCTTAATTTGTTTATTATGCTGGAAAAAAAAAGAAAAATAATATTATGCTTAAAGCATAGCTATGGTGGTTATGACAAAATAATCTTCTTGGCATTAAGCCTTTTTTGAATTTTATATTCAAAACAGAAGTGTGGTTTGAATGGACTCAGTCTTTCACCCATAATATGCATATATATTGAATACTAACATATATTCACTTTTAAAATTCACCCCAAAAAGGACCTGTCTATTTTACAAGCTCTGTTCAGTTATAAACTATTTAACAGTGCTATCTCATCTCTTCTAGAAAGAATAGTTTTCTGGAGTTTTATTTTAAAAATATCCAGATCTGGTACACTCCCACAGTCCTTGACCACTGGCCATGCTTGCTTGAAAGGATCGCCCAAAACATCTGGAACTATTCAGCATTATATGTGATCTATAATATTCTTATTTGTTCAGAAATTATATCCTACTTGTTTTATGGAACTTCGAGGACTTGTACAAAATACTGTAGCATAATCTACTTTCTATGTATTTGCGAAACAAATGTATTTTGTCTTACATTTTCAATGCTGCAGAATGTATTTTTGTATTTAGTCATTTCTTCAGTGGTAGCTCTTTCCTCCAACTGGTTTATTTCATCACTTTTAATGGAGTTGTAGATTTGCTTGCTTAAAATGTCTTAAAACTGTAGAAATGTTATTCTTCAGTTTCTTGGAAAACTGCCTATCAATATGTCTGTGCTTTGACATAGACATCATTTTTATGACAACTGCTTTATTGGATCCAGACTTTGGGCACAATCCTAACCAACCCAGATGTCCAAAGACTTGCTGAGCTGACATCAATTCATCTGAGGTTGTGCTGAATGCAAATTCCTCCCAGCTTACGGATGTCGGAACTGCTTAGGATATCCCTAACCCTGGCCTAACTTTGGATCAGCACAATGGCTGAGAGTCTGAGCTGGGACTGGTTTGGATCTGGCATAATTCAGCTTCTCCCACTTCTCTTCTCCAACCCGTGTTTTTGGGCTTCCCTGCTGGCTGATCTCAGCCAGCACAGCAGTTGTGGTAGAAGATCCATCGGTGCCAGCAAATCTGAGACCAGTCAGCAAAAAGGGTTGTGTTGGCACAAGGTTAGTTGCACTAGCATATGAAGATATTTCCCATTCCAGGTCTACTCAAGTGGACCCAGTTCTGAGTCTGGATTGCACTGCTTGTCATGCTTAGAGTAGACCTGCTGAAATAGATGGGACAAGTTAGACAAGACTAATCTTAAATCCTCTTGATTTTGATTTCCTTACTCATAAGTGTAACTAGGTCTGGATGTAGTCCAGTGTGCTTTAAATTTACATTGGTGACAACATATAGAGGTGCAAAATAAAACAAAAAAAGATTAATGTATTCACGAAGGCTTTCACAACCAGGATCTAATGGTTGTTGTGGGTTTTTCAGGCTCTTTGGCCGTGTTCTGAAGGTTGTTCTTCCTAACGTTTTGCCAGTCTCTGTGGCCGGCATCTTCAGAGGACAGCACTCTGTGCTCTGGCGTAGTTGGCTTGGGAGATTAGTTATATATTTCTGATTATAGCTTAGTTGAGATTAATTCATCACATACAGTATCTTGCCCTTTCAGCAGCAAAGAATAAGTATGCTTGGAGAATTTGTGTACAAAAAGATTCTTGACTTTGTACTTGGTGCCCTCCCTCCCAGCACAATGCAGTAGGAGCCACAGTTGATTCTGATTTAGGATTCAGAAATGAGACCGTCTTTTCTTTTTTCTTCCCTTCCTTCATTTTTCTGTTGGCAGTGATTGAATTTGTGAGGTACAAACCCAATAATTTAATATGGAAAATGTATTGGCATTATGCTTTCACTGAGTTTTGCATTCATACTTTTGTTGTACATCAGCACACCCACCCCCTTAACCTAGTTTGCAGTAGATCATATTCAGATGGCTAGATTTTCAAAGGGGCCTCAAACCAGCCTTTAATTTCACAGGTGCCATTCCCTTTAAGCATGTGGAAATAATGAATGCAAAATTGTGCATGCAAGATTAGAAGCTGCAGTCTGAATCCCCACTCTGCTTTGCATGCTGGTTTATATCTGTCTTTCTGTTGGAATCTCTTCCTCCACCTCTTCCCCCCCCTCTACTTCCCCTCCTCTTTCTGCCTGTAGTATTAAGTAGGTGTCTTTAATGGGTCCTTTGACGCTACCAGCCGTGAAGCACAAAGGAAAGAATGGACCCCATAGTTTGTGCTGATAGTGATATTTTGTACATATGACCACCATACAATAAAACTAAAGTTAAAGGACCCATAAAAACAGCGGTTATGAGACATGAAGTGATCGGATGGAGAAGGAAGGGCTTGCATAAAGAGGCCTCGGCTCTTTGATGTTTATTACCACCGCCGAGCAAATAAGAACAATGCTGTTTTTCATGAACACTTCTTAGCATTTGGTACTGAACATTTGTTTCCAATTTTTAGCAGTTAACATTGTGGGCTTTCATTATGCCATTGTCTTTAAAAATTGCACGGGCCATCATGGTTGTAATTTATCTTTTGTACGATATAATTTGGAGCAGTTTTAGGCCAGAAAGGAACATCTGCATTGAAAAGCTGAGGATCTGGACACTTTTAAGAGTTCGAGACTGGGACATGTTAGAAGGTCAGTTTCCTCATAAACTTCCCTATCGCTGTTGGTTTTTATTCATTATATTTGACATATTAAGCTTCTGTATCTTGGCATAAAGGGACACAATATTGCAGCATATTGGCAAGCTCATTTGCTTTTCACAGCTAGTGTTGTGTCCAAATATCTATCCCTCGGGATAAACACGTGTATACAGACTGTAGGAAAATGAGCCTCAGCAGCAGGTGGCCTTTTGCAGCCTAATGAACACGGCAATCTGTTACTATCACCGTGCTGCTTTTCACCAGACAATTAGGCAACTAAGCATGTAATTATTCAGGCCAACAAGAAGAGCCTCTTCTCTAATTTCATCTTTTCATCGCTGTTTACTCACCCACACTCCCCTCGTTAATGAGAGATTTTCCAGTCTATGCTAATTGGTTTCAATAACATTCATTTCAGTTGAAAGGGGAACGATTCTGTTAATTGGAGAATCGAAAGCGTCTTTTCATTTCAAGTGCGTCCTGCTATGGAAATCTGAATCCTCTCAACAGGTTCGAGCTAATGAAATTAAGTTACACAGCCATTGGTGGCGTAATAGAAATAAAGTAATTTATTTTCATTGAAGCATGTGCTTGAGGTCCTGAACAATTAATACAGCTTGTACTGGGAAGAAATTGGAAATCATGATTCTGAATAAACAAGGGTTGGTCTGTTCCCCAACTCCTCCTTTTTAGATTTGCTTATTTAACTTCCCTTTTTTGCGGGGGGGGGGGTTTACGTGACTCATCTTTTCAGTCCAGTATAAATATCTCTGGGAGAGACATATGTAACATGAGAATAATAGTGTTTAAAACACTTAATTTTAGAATAGTTCTATCCAAAAGGATCCAATGAGGGACAACTTAAAGTTGTAATTAATCAGTTAAATTAAATTCTCAGTCTTTTGGAATAATTCAATTGGCTACATACATATAGTTTAAAATCTGGCTATGTCACTGTACATTTGGCTTTAATAATAATCTAAATCCCAAAGGCACCTGAGATGCTGCTTTTTGGATCTGCACATGGATGGAAATCTATTAGCATTAATGTTTTTCTCTTACTGCCAGAGTGTTCCGATACCTGCAAAACACCACCTTACTACATTTTTTCCTTAAGCAGAAACTCTTTAAAAAATCAAAGAGTTAGAACGAAGTCTTTTTCTGCTGAAACATGATTCTCAGGTATCTGAGCTTACGTTGTCCTATCAGTATCTTGGTCTCAATGCTGAGCACATAAATGGTTAATTTGTGAAAGAATAAGTGCCAAGATTCAAGCATTGCTATAAACCTTAACCTTTGATCCAGAACCTTAATTTCAAATTTATTTGCATGTAAACAGCTGTTATAATGCAATACTGTACAATAAATGTATAAACAGACTGTTAAGGAAGTGTTTTACTTCCAGATTATGTTTATACACAGAGAGATACCTCTTCTCTGTCTTTTTTATTAGGCAAGGACAAACTGGCCCCCATCATAATTTGGAAGTTGATTATTGAGTTATAAATTTGAAATAATAAATCTGGAGGGAAATTCCATTTTTAAAATTATGTTTGACGTTTGCACATGGGTATCACCAAAGTACATCAAGGGCTACAGCATATGTAATATGATTTTCCCCTCCAACCCATACATCTCAACATAATATATCACACTGTATTCTTCTCTGATTATCTGCCATCAGACGTACTTCGTTTCAGCATATACTATATTTAGTAAAGCTGAGGGTGATCTGTAGAGGGAAAAATAATTAAAGTCATACTCAATCTTGGTCTGAGCTACACACATATCAAAGTATGTTTGTCAAGTCTTGTTATTACAAGAATTACAAATTTAGTTGGTTCACCTTATTAGATGGCTAATTGCATCTTTCAGTTGCATCAGAATCTTTAGAGTTACACATATATTTTAGACTCAAGCCCTGAAAGTGAATAAATGTTGCTCTGACTTGAGAAGAATTAAACCCTTGTGCTCTGGGTACTTCAGAACTAGCTGTAGCATTCTCTTCTGACCTCTTGAACATTTAATTTTCTTAAGGAATCTTGCAGAAAAGAAATGGGTTCATGAAGCAAAGCAAAGGGAATTGTCTTTCTTGAAATAGTAGGATAAAAATAGTGAAAAATAAAGCGTTGGGGAGTTTCCTAAGTACCCAAAACATAAAACAAAGAAAAAATCAGTGGCAGTTTTCCTCAATGCTCTAAACAACCAAGCTTGTTCGTTGGAAGTAGAGAATCTCAAATAGTAAACCTTGCCTACAAAGGAAAGCTAACAATCACCAGATGGTTAAGAACTTATGATTTCTTGACTACCTTTATGCTTTGGAGAAAAAGAGTCTATTAATCTGTTATCTAATTCTACTTAAGATCATGTTAACCCACGTCAGTTTGACAGACTTGGCATCCATGGTTGTACAAAACTGGCCTAGCCATCTATTGCAAGTCACTTTGGGAGATTTGCCACTTCAAAATAGGGGGGAAATTATATGATCAATCCATCAATCTATATTGCAAGATTCCAAGTTTTTCTGTTTTTCATTTCTAGTCATTTTTGTTTGTTAGCTGTCAAATGTGAGGCAGAAGAGAGTATGGGGCTAGTAGGGCAGGATAGCCATATCTGTTTTGCAACATGCCGATTTTGTCCCATCAGTTCTTTGAAGCACTATGAGATAAAAGATACTCTCCTAAAGTAGGTGATGTCTACCAAAAGATTTTCAGCCATGTGACAAATCGTGTAGACCTCCAAGATGACATGGGTCTTAATAGAGGCAGATATATAATGCAGTATTGGCCTGGGGAGGGAATATCTTTAATAGAACAAATTAAATATATAGTTTAAAATAGTGGCAGAGCATGTTGATAGCAAAGTACACTATTTTTTTTTGAAGCTGTGAGATGATATTATTTAAAAGTGCCAGTAGGTCTGCTGACCATTAATACTTGGAGAGCTTTCAAATTCCACTCGACAGTTTTATTTTTAAAATGTATTTAGTGGTTGCGAGAAACACAGTATGTGCAAGCAACTTCCACCTGTTCTGAAGGTGGAAGCACGCCTGCAGTTTGAAGCCTACCATCACTTAGGCTCCTCTTCATGATGAGTAATTACTTCAGTTAAATGGCTTTGAAATTCAGATTTATTTTATCTTCCTCAGCATCATGGTTGAATGTACTTAAAAACAAACACATCTAAAATGAAAATTAAAGATCGTAATGTGTCATTAATTTTGGAAAAGATAAAAAGGGATGGGAGTAAAATTTGAAATAAAAATCGTGTAAGGATTGCCAAGACTGGCTTTATCATGATGGCTTCTCCCTGGACAATGTTCAGCATCTCCTTGTTTCAAGGGAATCACCAATGTATAATGCTTTTGTTGGATAGGCAGGAAGATTTGTAAAGCAACTAAGTTGTTGTTGTTTAGTCATTAAGCCGTGTCCAACTCTTCGTGACCCCATGGACAGAGCACGCCAGGCCCTCCTTCCACTGCCTCCCAGAGTTGGGTCAAATTCATGTTGGTAGCTTCAATGACACTGTCCATCCATCTCGTCCTCTGTTGTCCCCTTCTCCTATTGCCGTCACACTTTCCCAACATCAGGTATTCTTCTCTTCTCATGAGATGGCCAAAGTATTGGAGCCTCAGCTTCAGGATCTGTCCTTCCAGTGAGCACTCAGGCTTGATTTCCTTCAGAATGGATAGGTTTGTTCTCCTGGCAGTCCACGGGACTCTCAAGAGCCTCTTCCAGCACCACAATTCAAAAGCATCAATTCTTCGGCGGTCAGCCTCCTTTATGGTCCAGCTCTTACTTCCATACATCACTACTGCAAGAACTATAGCTTTGACTATGCGGACCTTTGTTGGCAAGGTGATGTCTCTGCTTTTTAAGATCCTGTCTAGGTTTGTCATCGCTTTCCTCCCAAGAAGCAGGCTTCTTTTAATTTCATGGCTGCTGTCGCTATCTGCAGTGATCCTAGAGCCCAAGAAAGTAAAATCTGTCACTACCTCCATATCTTCCCCTTGTATTTGCCAGGAGGTGATGGACCAGTGGCCATGATCTTAGGTTTTTGTTGTTGTTGTTTTTTTGATGTTGTGCTTCAGACCATTTTTGTGCTCTCCTCTTTCACCCCCATTAAGAGGTTCTTTAATTCCTCCTCACTTTCTGCCATCATAGAGGTATCATCTGCATATCAGAGGTTGTTGATATTTCTTCTGGCAATCTTAATTCTGGCTTGGGAATTAAAGCAACTAAGTACTGATGACTATATCAGTGTCAGAACATTACAAGTTCCTGCACCAGGCCTACGATATCAATTATCTCTGGCTAGGGATTATATATTTGCTAAGAGAAACTAAGCAAGTTGTCCCCACCATAGGACTATCATAGTCAGGATTCCAAATCTAGACACTAATTTCCATATTATTAAAACTAATAATAGTGTGCCATCAAGTAAATTCTGACTTAAAGCAACCCTTTTCAGGGTTTTCCAGGTAGTGAGTATTCTGAAGCGGTTTAGCTTTCCCTTCTTCTGGGGGGGGGGGGTCACCTGAGACTGTGCAGATTGCTCACTGATCCACCGGCTTGCTGTTCTGAGATGCAGTTGGAGAGTTTTCCCATCCTCTTGTTCTTGATAGATACCTAACTCACAGAGCTATCCAGCCATTATTATATAAATTAGATGGTGTTATTTACATATTGTGTAAATTAAGCACAGAAACTGTTGCAGTGTTCTACCAATATGATTCAGGTATGGCATCATTTATATAGAAACAACTCTTTGCTATGTAGTAAGAATGAGAGTCACAGCCTTGACTTGAAGGTTTTGAAGAATTTTGAATTTCTAATAATTTCACGCTTTTTGCTACATAGTAGTAGTTCAGAGATCTACAGAGGAGAATAGCTACACGTTCTCTAGAGTCCATCTCTTTCTCATTAATTGGTACTTTCAAGTCTCAATAATTCACTCTGAGACATTTGTAGGAGAAGAAAAATTAATTTTTTTGCACTTACAATTGTTTGAAACTAAAGACTTGTGTATACTGCTTTCTTTACTAAACACACACTAACAATCAACAGAACAGATCAATAGGAACAAACAACTGACACCAACCAGTGAATAAGGGGTATAGAATCCTCGGCAGAGAGGCAGGTCTCTCTCTGAATTTCAAAAGCTGGAAGGACTGGTTTGTTACGACATTATTGCTTCGTAATCAGTGGCCAAATTCCAACTAGTGTTAATGTAAGATTTTTGTAGTTTATAATGGCTAATTGTAGCTAATTTATGAGGTGCCATGGTGCATCACAGTTGTGCAACTGGCAGGTGACCAGGCACTTGATGAAGACATTCCCTCACAGCTCATCAATTAGCTGTAATTATCTATAGTAACTTACACGGATCTTATAGGGAACACCAGTAGGGTTCCGGCTGTTGTTTGAAACCCTTCCGAAGAAATGTATGATTCACAGCAACCATAAGCAAAATAAGCTTGAAGAATAGGCAAATGTTTCTAATAATTCCAAACAGTAGTGAGTCAGAACAGGGACTTCCAGGTTAACGTGGAAAAATATGAAAAAGGCTCCTCCTTTCATTTTTGGCATCTTCTGTGGCTTCACAGTCTGGAGCCTCTGAAATGAGAAAGATTTGGTTTTCCAAGAGAGAGATTAATGAAACTTACAGATCCTGGAAGAGCTAGGTGGGAAGTTTGAACTTTTAAAAGAGCTTGGAAAACTGAAGTGGCTGCTATTTAGCTGCTGAATTATGTGTTTGCTGTTGCTGCTGAGATGATAAGGCTGGTAATGTAATGATAGATTTGAACTTTATAATGCTATTATAATACTATTAGTTCCTACATAGGCCTCTGGATGACTGATATTTCTTCCTCATCAACTGTTGTTCTAATTTTTTTGGAGTAGATGATTGTCTGTTGCCTTGTCCATGGTGGGTTTTGGGGTTTTGTTTTTTGTTTTTCTGGACTAATTTTGAGAATGCTTAATTAGCTCTGGAGACAGAAATCAGAATTGGGAAAACTGAAACAAAAGAATCCAAAAGATTTGGGTATTTATGGGTTCACTGAAATACCGCCCCCAACCAAAGAAAGATCCCCTCTAAAATGAAAGCAAACTGAAGTTTTCCCTCTGCACATCCTGGTAGTGAGTGCTTCATGCCAACATTTCAATTTCAGCTTTGATCAAGAGCCAGCTATAGTATCCTGCTCAGAGACCATTTTATCTAATCCTACATAAAAGCCATTTAGATGTTTGAAGATAATTACTGATAGTTTAATGCCCACTATTAGACAGTAATGCTATTGCCATAGATTGTATGTAAAAATGATTCAATGGGAAAGAGAGCATACTTACATTCTTGAACTGCATTCTGGACTACCTGATGTTTCAGAAGATTTTTCAGAGGCAGACTAATGTAGAGCACATTGTAATTCAGATGTAGCTAAAGCATATGTTATGATTTTACCTCACAGGAAGTTGGCACACCAGTCTAAAGTGGGCAAAAGTAGCCCTGGGCCTCAACCATGGGAAGCCAAATTCAGAAATGTCCCTAAATGATGTTCTCCATAGTGTGCTTTTTAGAAACATATATAGTTATCAGCACTGTGCTGACTATTTTATTTGTAGCAGGGAACAACAACCCATACGGCCCCTAGCAGAGCAGAATATTTAATAAAAAATAATTGCAACTTTCCCACCCTGTTCCTGCTCAGCTGTGTAGGCTGCCCTCCAAAAGGTAGTTCTACAAATACTTCAGAATAAATGATGAGGTTTGACCTTTTGTGGGAGTACAGGAAGAAAAAGGTTAATGGCGGAGGACAATACTAAGGATACAAGTGGTCAGTCAGAGATGGTGACTATCAGTTTCTAGGGTCAAACTACACAATATACTTAAATTTTTAAAAATGCCCTCAAGTGGTAAAAGATATATTTGCCATAACAGAAGCCACTGGCAATGGTGCGGCTAAAAAATATTGTAAATAAATAAATAAAATAAATAAACATTTGAGTTTCCTTACCTATGCATCTTGATAATATTTAGTGCTCTGATTTGCTGTTGGTCATTGGGAGATAAACATGGGCTTAATTTGCAAGTCTGATTGCTGAGGCACATAGTTCTGAAGAAAATCCATTGTCAGAGTGAAAATCATAGCAAACATTAATTCCTTACATTGTTCTGTGTACTAGTTTGATCTTCTGTGATGATATTGATTGTTGATAGCTAGAAAATTTCTAAGTGCCCGATGGTATATAGGTATTTTTGCATGTGTTGGCATGTGTTTGGCAATCTCCCCCTTTCAATCCCAATTGGAGATTGGGCTGGATAAAATGGTTGGAGCCATCCCTACTATTTGGCACAGTGAGGGAGCCATTTCAGCAACAAATTCAGGCTGTTTTCAAAGGGCAATAAATTGCTAGTTAATTTGTTATTGTTGTATGTCTAATACCAGGGACAGGGAGACGTCCTTACTGAACTTTCTCCTTTGGTTGCCAACATAATTTCATACTGTGCAGCTTGATCTTTGGTAAGTAGGGGGATTTTCTGCTCTGCCTAAGGTAGCAAAATGCCTTTGCCCAGGCCTACATTTTGGGGGAGCCCACAGTGAAGTTTGGCTTTGGAACAGAATTAGCATGACTACAGATCTGAGTCTATCTGACAACCTAACGTTCCCTGAATGAGATCATAACTGCCAATAAGTAACTTAGGGATACCAGTTCATTTTGATGCCTTCATAAATTTTTAAGTCTGCTTTCTTCAGCTTTGATGCACTTCATTCTATCCAAATGAGTTACTGGAAGACTAAAATGTAATTACACATATGCAAGTCAAAAACTGGTTCTATCTCATTTATTCAAAAACAATGTTTTAGTATTCTGTTTTACTCCAAACTAATCATGGTGTTTTTCTTCCTTTGTAAAGAAGGGTGCAAATCTATTAAAGCATCCAAATATTCACACACCCAAATGCAGACACACACCCCATTTCTCAGCTGTTTTAATTATAAGTATTTGTATGTGGAAGCGACAGTATATGAATGCTAGCTCTTCCCCTCTCCTCTGGCGGTTCCTAATGTGTATAATGGGGATGGAGTTATAAAACAATACATTGCATTCTGTTATGAATATTTCAAGAATTATTTCTTTATTTTGTGCATAGCTCATAGTACTGACATTTGATTTATAGCTGCACGATGTACCTGGGGTTGCTAAGGTTACCCAATTTCATTCACCCATAGATATTTGAGATCTACATAATCCCATCACATCATCTACCGCATTTCAAAGTGATGTTGATAAATGTTACCTTGCTTAGATGATATTTCCATTTAGATGTGATATATCTCAGGATCCCTGTATTTTAAAATATTGTGCTTGATGAAATTTTATATTATGTGCATACACAGGAAGAAAAGTTAACATTTCCCACCTCTCAAGTTTAAAAATACTTCCCCCCCAAAAAAACACCCCTACAAAGTAAGGAAACATTTGGAATTCTAATCTGTTGAGGTTATCTTCCTTAGTGAATTTAAACTGTTATTTGTCAAATGCAATTGGATTATCGTGATGAGAAAGGACACATGGAATCAAGCTTTTACTAGAAAGCAACACTTTCAGATTTAACTCAATGACTGGCTCCAACACATGGCAAGAATGAGCAACTGCAAGAAATGAATGGATCACATCATTTAGAAAATTCTGATTTCCAGCTGACTCGCAACACAATTTAAAACATAAATATGGCACAGATCACTTTTGCTCCAGGAGCCACCATGCTGGGCATTCAACACAGAGTCGTCGGTACAGATCTGTAATAAAAAACCTACTTGTGTAGTCAAATATACTCTTGCATTTCTGATCACCAAGTATGGATGTGCAAGCTAGACAGTTAAGAAAGCTGGCAGGAAAATCATCAATTTGTTTGAAATATGGTGCTGGAGGAGAACTTTGTGGATATCCTAGACTGCCATAAAGATGAACAAGTGGTCCTAGATCAAATCGAGCCTGAACTGGAGGCATCTGGAGGCAAAGATATTGAAACTGAGGCTGTTCTACTTTGGGCACATCATGAGATGGCAGGATTTTCTGGAAAAGAGGAAGACCAAATATGAGATGGAATTACTCCCTAAAAGAAGCTACAGGCTTGAGTCTACAAAAGCTGACCAGGATACTGAGGACAGGACATTTTGGAAAGCACTCATTCATGGGGTCGCCATGAGTTGGAGGCAGCTTGATGGCATATAACAACAACTTTTGTTAGACAAAGCATTTAGTAAATGGCAATTTAGCATTGGTAATTTGTGACTCTCTGGAAACTGTTGGACTGGAGTTAAAGCCAGCACATGTAACAGTGAGGGACGAGGAGATTTGTAATCCAACCTCGAGAGGCCCACAAGCCCTGGAGAAAATACTGTGTCTTCCATACCACCATGTGGGTGTAAATAGAGAAGTACTGTCTAAGATTTTAAGAAGTGAAAAGCTATAAAAAAGTTTAAACACCCTACTTTGATTTGTATCTGGAAACCAATCAGTAATCAGTGCGAGACGTACAGAACCAAGGATGGTTTCCTGCTGACATATCATTCCTGTTTTGTATCTGGTCTTCAATGTCCTTGATTGTATCTTCAACACCATACTACCTTGTCACACTGAATGTTTGGCGTACATTAGAGTGAAGTGGGCAACTATATCTAAATGACTTGCTTCAGGATATCTAGGAATCTCTTGTTCATGTCCTATGTGCTGTTTCATGAGATTTTGTGTGCGTGTCTGTGAAATGTTCAGTGAGAGCATTTTACAGATTTATGACATCCTCTGAAATAATGTGTTGTCTAGCATGGAAAGAAATGCACATGTTGGAGTTAGTGTTTCATGTATTCTTTATTGTCGGCCATAAAGAGAAATGGCTTACTTCCCTTCCTTTCGTTACATGCTCATGATGGACCTAATCCTGGCCAGTCCTTGCTGTGAATGCAGACTAGCACAATGTCACACACATTGCTAATTTTGTTGGCAACACCCCTCTAAAGATAGCATCCCAAGAGGTTTACAGTCTGTGAAAACACTGACTCATCTATTCCGAGCATACATCTGGGGTTGATAGGCTGTAATGTGTTGTAATTTTATGTGGGTCTTAGGCTGTCCAATGGTACATCCGCAGAAGTGTTGGTTGGATTCACCCATTTTTCCATGGAGAAGAAAGGGCAATGGTAACAAAGATATACAAACATCTTCCTGCTGCTATGGAGCCCCCTAGTGGAGTGCATGCTTTTACTGTATTGGAACAGCAATTTATACAGAATGCAAGTTCTGTACAGTTTATAGAGATAAATATGATGGTGCCTTTTAATGGTATGCAACAGGGATGTATATATTGCCCTTTTACAAAGGAATCTGTGTGGAAAGTGCTGCATGATCTGTTTCCACAAAGCCAAAGCAAATCTATTACTTCACTGGTCAGAGAACTGCATTACTGGGCAAAATAATGATCCTTCCCCAATCTCTGCACGGGTGGAAAGAAGAGGTGAAAGAGTTCGTTTTGTTTTCGGAGTTCTGTGTGTTTTCTCAACCATCCAGGTTGATAGTGAAAAGAAAGAATAAGATCGTACAATTTAAATTTCGAACAAGAATGATCAAACATTCCGAGAAACAATGTTCCTAATCCATCCCAGTATAAACCCGATGTTACATTCTCCTCTTATTCTGTACTAATGACCATTATTTCTGGTCATTAGTATAGAAGTCCTTCTTTCAACTATCCTTTCAATAAAAATGTTTTCCCTCACTCCCCGTTTTCAGAAAGCCAAACTTGGCATGTGTTAGAAATTAGCATACAATGAATTCCTGTAAACACATATACATATAATGAAAGGGAGAGAGAGAGAGAGAGAGAGACAGAGACAGAGACAGAGACAGAGAGAGCAAAACCTCCTCCATATTTTTCCTTATCCAGCTGAGCTTGTTGGTCAATGTTTCCTCATAGGGGAAGTCTGACCTTCCATTTCTATTAAGTTATTTTAAGCCAACAATAAAAATTGCTCATGCAAGGAATTCTACAAACAATTAATTATCCAAACAATTGATTTATGCAGTAATGGTATAACATAATAATAACTACTGAACTGCATTAATTTTATATGTACAACATAAATGTAACTGGGCAGCTGTATTAAAAAGTCATAAACAGTTAACAAATTAACTCAGTCTGTCGGCTCAAGCAAAAGAATACCCACTTTCACACTTTTATGCCAGCCATATTGTAAATGTTGTGAAATGTCTGGAAGGCCATGAAGTTCAGATTATTTCAGAGCCAGGGCAAGCGGAAGAAGCAACTTTCAATTGAGCAACTATGCACTGTCAGCATCCTCCATTTTGGAAAGTCACGGTTGCATCTAGGAAAGAATAGCATTTGTTTATTCATTCAGAATATTTGTATTCTACTCTATATCAAAAGATCTCAGGGCCTCGTACAACAAAAGCAATCTAAAATGATTTTTGAAATCTAAAACACATTTCAATCATATGTAAATGCCTTTGAAAAGGCACATTATATGGTGCTATGCATTCTCAGTTCCATGGTACGAGATGGAATTGTGAACTTTAACACAAAGAATCATTTAGCATTTAAGTATGTCTTTATCTGTTGCAGAGTTTTCAGTTTCTGATAAAATACTTGCTTGGCCACTCAGGATTAATAAAAGAAGGGTATAAAATTGGTTCCTATCAAAATGCCTCTGAAATGCCTTTAGATGCCCTTAAAAGTAACTTATAAAAGTAACTGAAAATATTACATTTAACTAGAAATGTAATTTTGTAATGACCTCTTATATTTGAAGTAGCACTTATTATGGCTAATCCCATGTTACCCAAAAAGTATCTCATTGCCTGTAACTATGTTGCTTGTAACTAGTTCCATTTAAGTGATGGGATTTCCTGTGGACAAAAACTTTACACTGAGCAGTTTCACCTTATTTCAGAATACCGCCAAGGATTCTACATCCACAGAGCATAGAGAGCAATATTTTCATACTGTGACATCCAATGACAATTGCATTTCTATTGTTAAATGAATACCATGATAAGAAAGAAAGAAACAACACAAGAAATGCTATAACTCTCAACAATAGTTTGTCTATCTCCTTGTCTGTTTGTTTATATGCCACCTTTCTCCTAATGGATCCAACACACCTTACAGTGTATTCTCGAAGGCTTTCACAGCCGGGATCTGATGGTTGTTGTGGGTTTTTCGGGTTCTTTGGCCGTGTTCTGATGGTTGTTCTTCCTGACGTTTCGCCAGTCAACGTCAGGAAGAACAACCATCAAAACAGGCCCAAAGAACCCGAAAAACCCACAACAACCATCAGCACCTTACAGTGTTAAAAAAGTTAAAAGCTAAATTATTAATTATTACAATATTTAAAAAGCATTAAACAGATTATTAAAAACTCACAGGTAAGGGCAATATTAAAAATGCAGGAAAAATAACAGAATTAAATAATTACTTTTTAAAAATCCCCTTGGTCAACCAGTCATTGAAAGGCAAGTCTGCCTGAAGAGAAAGGTCTTCATCTGCTGGTTGACTGCATTAGATAATGAAATAGGTAAGCTATCAGTTCCACATAGAAACCTATGAAGCATGGCATTGCAGGACAATGGAATGCATCAGAACATCGTTGGGGAATATTTTCTTGGTGTGTTTTTAGAATGTTTTGAGATTTTGGATTAGAAGCAAACTCTGTTATGGAAAGATACAGAATTATGTTGCCTTTTCAAATAAGGTCATTTCTGAAGCACTTAGGTCATGGTGGTGGGAAACTGGTGAGAGGTACGGAAGAAAAGGTGCTTTAAAACCAGGTAATAAAACTATAAAGTTAATGAGGGAACTATGTTCCAATTTATAGTGTAGCCACTTTATAAAAACCTTCGTAGGAGCAAGGCTTTCAGAGTAATACAGTGCACACTATAAAATGGATGTTTAATGTAGCTGGAGGCCAAGAAAAACATTGTATAATTGCAGTAAGCAGCTCGCTAAGTAAAATGATAGCTTTTAAAGGATGAAATATAGCAAGCATTGCCAGAGTTGTGCCGGCTTCCAACTTTATATTGCTTCAATAACAGTTTCTTCATTTCATTCACAAATGCATCTCTGAGGAGATCTGTAACAAATATATTATCTACCTGGGAAAAAAAAGCTGTTAACTAGACCTGGTGCCATTATTCAGCCTGAATTATTTACCAGGCCATTTTGTCCCTTTCCCCCTTTAACAAAGAAACAATTTGAATTGTGGGGTGGAAAGGAATTTGACATTATCCGGGATGCCATAAAGTTTGAGAAGTGAAGCTTCATCCTAGAACTGTGGGTAGGAATCCCCCATGACCAGCTAACTGAGAGACCACAGTGCCACTGTGGCATCTTTACGTTGCTTAAGCAATGATTCTCATGGGATTAAATGGGTTTACTGAAGATTCCTTTTCCATATAGAAATTACAGGTACAGGACCGTTTTCTCTTTTCCTTACCTCTTGTTCAAGTGTGTCCACTACTGGACAGGGTCCTCTCAGACCTGCAGCTTTGGATTCTCCAGGGCAGAACTGCCTTTGGAAGTGCTCATATAGATTGTCCCAGTTTGCTTTACTGAGTGGACAGCTCAGTGACTTAGGTATCTGACTACTTAGGCAGAGGTTGCATATTCGGTTCCCCACTGTGCCCCCCTGCAAGCAGAGCCAGCCTGTGTGGCCTTGGGCAAGCTGCACAATCCAAGGATAGCCCAAGAAGATGAGAATGGTAAACTATCTCTGATTATTCTCTACCTGGAAAACCCTGGAAGGTGTCACCATAAGTCAGAATTGATTTGACAATATATGATTATTATTATTAGTTGCTTTACTTGCCCTCTATGTTACACCATCCTTTCTCTGTATTATTGCTCTTTAAAAAAAATTACAAGCTTCTTGTTCCTGATAATTACACCTCTCATGAGGGTTTTCTTGTGTTTAGAACCAATAGTTGAATTATAGCTCCTGCATCCCCAAATCACTACCACCACCACCACCATCATGCTAATATGCTGTCAAGTTGATTCCAATGTATGGTGGCCCTTTCCAGAGTTTCCTGGATATAGAGTACTCAGAAGTGCCTTGCTATTTCCCTTTTCTTGGCGTACTTGGGGACTGTTCAGCCTGCCCAAGGCTACAGGTTGGCTTGTCTCCTGGGAGGCATAGTGGAGAATTGAACTCTTGACCTCAACATTCACAGCTAAGGATCCAGCTATTGAATCAGCTTCCACATTCCCTAGCCTTGGAAAATACCACCCTGCCTCTTGGCCCTGCTGGCCCTGTTCTTCCTCTTTGCCTTATCCATTCTGCTTGGACTGCCTTCTCTGAACTGCCAACAGCTTGGCTTCCAGTTCCTGATTATGTCTTCCCCTATTTTTTCTGATAGATGCATTGAGTTGGCTGTCTCACTTTTTCTAAGGGAAGACAGAGCCAGGAAGAACTTCTACTGATCCTTGAGAGAGCCAGTGCTGAGTACATCCAACATGAAACAGCAGTTTTCAAGCATTTCCTCCATGAATAATGTTACAATGTTTGGGACTTTTTCTTAGAGCAAAAAGTAAGGCAAGGAACTTATGATAGAAGGTAAAATTTCTGTTCATGATTTCCACACCATGCAAACCACAACAGCAAAAATTCAGTCATGTGCACATTTATTAAATGAGAAGTACCCTAGCTTTTTTGGTGTCTTGTCACTTTATTTTAATCCAGAAGTAAGCCATTATAGTTCATGCATTTCTTCTTTCAGCTAACCATTTCTGTTTCAGCTAACCACCCTAAATGTACTTTCCCCCAACCTTTTTTTTACTATTTACCACCACCACCCTCTCTCTTTCCTTTCCTCCCATCCACCAGGGATTGAGAAAAGATCTTACATTACATGTGCCTCAGTTTCCCCTTGGGAAATTGGTTCCATTTTTTTCAACAACGCTTGTCTTCATGTGACTGTGCATTCCAGTCTCACAGTGAAACTGTTTCCTAATGTTTACTATAAACCATCTCTTTTCAATTTATTTCTCTCTTTCCCAGCTCTTCAAAGTCTTTGAGGCCAAATTCATCGTTCAATTAATGGCATGTCTAACTGGATTATTGGAATGGCTGTACAGTTTGTCTCTGGAGCCGTGCAGGAAACAGCAAGAGTGGGGACTCTTCCCTCACCCCCCGCTCCAAGAGGAGAAGGATACTGGGATGCTGCTGGCATTGCCAGGCTACTAAAATGGGGTTAGGGCTGGGCTTTATCCAGGGGATATGAAGGCTGCCTTTATCTAGGCAGCCTTCATATCTTGCCTTCCGTGAGCTGCTTGCGCCACCCATCTCCTCTGCGAGTCCATACAGTGGTCCCCAACCTCGGGCCTCCAGATGTTCTTGGACTTCAACTCCCAGAAATCCTGGCCAGCAGAGGTGGTGGTGAAGGCTTCTGGGAGTTGTAGTCCAAGAACATCTGGAGGCCCAAGGTTGGGGACTACTGCATTAGGAGATTAGCTGGTTGCTTGTGGGCTAGGTGTTTGGGGCTCTCTCACTGGATTGGTGTATTGAACAAAAGGTGGCCAGGGAGTTTTGACCTATCCTGTACTGATTTTTCATGGGTTGCATAAGGACAGGTCAGGGGTGGTGTCCTGGTTAAATAGGTCACACTGGCAGGTATTGCAAAGAAGGTTAAGAATTGTGTGCTCCCAGGGGTTAGTGCTACTGTTCCCGACAACTTGGCGCAGTAGATCCTGAAATTCAGGGTCCAAGATGGGGCATGCACATGTGACCCAACCATGGTCACTCCCTCCTTGAGGTTCCAAGGCTTGGGCAGAAAGGCAGCTCTGGAAGGTTTCCCAGTTGTTTGACAGCAGAGATTGGGTTGTCTAAGGACCTCAAGGCTCCAAGGCTTGGGACTCACCCTTTCAGGTCAGGACATGAGGTCAAGTGGGATTCCTGGCTCTTGACTCAGGTTTTTGGAGGAGGTAATTGTTAAACAAATAGAATTGATTTTTCAATAAAGTTGTGGCCATAGTTGAACTCATCATTTGTGTCTTGCCATTTTATTGTGGATTGGGGGAGCTACATTTTTTCAGTACAGTGCTTCATGTGATAGCACCAGTTCATCTGAACCTAGGCAAGGCAAAGTTCTTTCATTAATGTTAATGCATTGCTTACGTATACTAAGCAATGGCCTCATGTAAGTGAGGCCACTGGGGAGCATATCCAATATACCATATTTTTCCTTGTATAAGATGCCCCCGTGTATAAGGCACCCCCCACTTTTCTAATCCAAAATTAAGAAATCTAAGTGGGGCTTAGCAAGTGTAGGGGGGAAGGGATCAAAGCGCTGCAGGATCGCTTTGATCCCTGCTTTCCCCTCCACTTGTTTTTGTTCTCTCCTCAGCTTACTTCCGTGTATAAGATGACCTTCAATTTTTAGTCTAAAGATTTCAGACAAAAGTATGGTCTTATACATGGAAAAATACAGCAATTGATTCTGCCTCTGGAGAGTTCTTGGCTCTACCCCATCAGTCCCAGTGCTCACTACTATCAATGTCTAGAGACTGGGGCTAGTGGAATGATGCGAAATGTGGGGGGCATACCAGACAATAAAAGGAAATATTGCCCTACATCTCAGCTGAATGGGAATGCTTTACAGGACTGGAATAATTTGTGGGAACCAAAGGCTATTGATGGCTTTGCATGAAGATGTCTACATACTGCCTCCAGAAACAAAAGCAGTATGTTTCTTCATTGTAGTTGCTGGGGCATGAACAAGGCGTAGCTATTGCACTCATCTCTTGGGGCTGTATCGTTCCCACAGACATCTGGTTGACCACTGTGTGAAAAAAATGTGGGACTATCTGAGCCTTTGATTTGATTCTGCAAGTTGCTTTTTGTGTCCTTGTATAAAGTTGCTTTATTCTGAGTCAAGGCAGATTATCAGTCCACCTAGTCCAGTACTTTCTGCTCCAACCAATGGCAGCTTCTCAGGACCTCAAGTTGACCCCTTGTCCTTTTAAGCAGCAACCTTTATTTTTTCAAATCAACAATGAGGTAACGAAGATTTTGCTTCAGAATACTGAAATCGCCCCTGTATTACAACAAGCAAGCTCCTTCCTTTCTCTTCCTTACTATGTAATAAATCCTCATGACATAGGTAAAATCATGGTCTACATGCAACATTCACAGCTTGTTAGAGGAGAAAATATCAGATGCTTACTTTGTGATGGTGCCTTTGCTGATTAAACAGGGGTTACCACTGCAGTAGCTGTTGTTATGCTCCATTTTCAGAGATGCAATTCCCAGATGCGTTTATATTTACAACACATTCTCTGGCTGGCTATTCTGCTTTACATTGATATATGTTACAGAGATAGCAGAGCACCTGATTAAATCAACATTTGAATGCATTCAAAATTTGTTATCGTTTCTGCACAGCAAGGAAGTTTGTGTCATGCTACACAAACATCATTTGACTGCTGCTAATTAGAGATCTCTCCCCTCCCCCCAAAGGTTAATTCTGCACATGTCTTATGAAACAGACATGAGTCTGTAATTGTTGATTATTAAAGGCAATTATATATTGATAATTTAGGATTTATTACTAAGAGTATAAAATGATGGCTCTGGATTGGATGGTAGGCGTGCTCTGGGGAATAAGCTGCTGAGCTGTTAGCTTGGGGTAATCTATCAGTAGGAGGAGAAGTGTGTTCTATCAATTAAACGAACAAGCAATTCTACTGATTTGCTGCTGGCAGACTAATAGAGATAATGGGTTTTACTGGACAGCACAGGAACACAACATTTGGGGGTAGACAGCAATATTATTAGATTATTATTTTTTTCAAAAACACTAGTTCATTAAGGCATCGTGACTGCTGTTGAAGGACACCTGGCACCAGTTTGTCTAGATTGGACAGATCTTCAGGACATGGATGGTAGTAGTAGTGGAGACAAGTCTAAGTCTTTTAGTTGAAAGGCGTACATTTAAGGGGGATATGATAGAATTAAGACATCTTCTGTTTAGATTTGTTTGGTTTTTACCAAATAACCTCCTCTCTCCAGCTTGACTGTTTTTATAGCATCAGAACCCAAGGGTGACATCACACCAGTTATAAATACTATTGCCACCTAAGAGACGAAATAACTTTTAGAGAGGGAGCCCTGTTAGTCTGCTTCAGCACCGCAACCACCAGCAACAGCAACAACAATAACAAAAAATGAAGCATTTGTGGCTTTGAAATTAACTAAGCTCTCCCTCACTGCTCGATTTTAATATCTTTCTTGGTATTGAAGACAGAATATTGATGAAAGCTTGTGCATTCTTGTGTGCGTCAGTACACTTTTTTCATGTCTTTGTGGTTGTTTGATAAAGATGGTACCTCCAAAAATGGAGTTTGGAATTTCTGTAGCAAATTTTGTGGACTGCAGTACACTGATTATCTGGAGAAGGGGGTTGTATGAATTTCTCAGAGGAGCCACAATAATATTATTTTCGTTTTAATACTGTTGGGGAAGTAATAAGCATTATTCTGAGCATAAGTGTGTTTCTTCTTTAGTATGTCCACTCTAGGAAGACAAACAACAGCGACAACAGCAGCAACGGCACAGAAGGACATGTGTATCTGGCTCCTGTGACCATCTACAGCTCTCTGAGTTTTGAACCTCTGGAGGCAAAAGTAAATCTGGAATTTTATCCACAACAGTCGAGATCCCAAATATATTTACCTCCAGGCTGAAATATATTTCAGCCTGGAGGCAGGCAGTGCATCATGGCCTCTCCCAATTTGAAGAGACCCTTGTCAAGCAGGCCAAGGCAAAGAGGCAGTTACGAAAGCAGCAAAATCAGGGAGCTGGACAGGGGACAGATTGGATTTATCTTCAGTGTGGAAGAGATTGTCACTCTCGAATTGGCCTTCTCAGCCACATTAGACGCTGTTCCAAGTCCTCGATACAGAGCACGATACCATAGTCTTTCAAGACTGAAGGATGCCATCATTTACCTCAGTACATATTATATCTGTATCTTGTGCTTTGGGGTGAGTTTTAAAGCGTAAACAGATTTGGTAGCCTATCTTAGCTTAAAAGCAAGCCATAAACTAAGGCTGCAACATTGTATCTACTGTTTCCATCTGAATTGATTAATTTATTTAAAATATTTTTACCCCAACTCTCTCTTTAAAAAGACCCAATGAAGCTTATATAATTAAAAACACAATATTAAAAGCTAGATTATTCAAACATTAAAAAAAATTAATAACATTATATTAAAAACATTAGGTAAAAATATTACTACAAGCAGATTTAGAAGCAACAAAATACAAACCATCCCATTTCAAAACCTCTCCTAGACAACAAGTCACTAAGGCCTTATAAAAGTGTAAACAGTCAACACCGTCTTAAAAGAGACATTGTTCAGACTGTACTGCAGGAGTGGCCTATTCAAGCTGCAGTCTTGATCATTCCCACCTCTTCTTGCCTTCTCTGGTGAGAGGAAGAGGAGACAATGGGAAGCTTCTGTTTCTTCATTTAAAGCAACTGCTTTGTTATGTTTAAACACCAAATTGTATTTAGTATAAACTATGGTTTCTGGAAAAAGCCAAGATATTTGATGCTGGCTTATTTCAATAAGCAAGAGCTAAAACGTAACATGTTGTATCTTTGTCAAACTATTTTCCTGGAATCGGGGAGGTGATTACATAACCCCGAGCCTTATCCAATCTTGTTTGTATAATGCTAAAACTATGGTTTAGCGTTACTTCCAGAAGGGTCTTTCTCTGTCTCTCTCACACAGGATACATCCCTCTTGTGAGAGCCTTGTTACACTACACATATACATTATCTAGAAATGACAACGTTCTGCTTCTTCTTACAAGGATATTGATTTTTTTTACTTATTTAAAATGGGTGAGCACTGAGTGGACAGATCTATTGCAACTGCAAATCACAATTAACCAATTAATAAAAAAATAATCATTAGTGATTAAGCAGGTTGCAGCTCTGTTATAAGAGCACATACTTCAGCTCTCTTTCTTTCCTAGAGACAGTCCTTAATTTCTGGTCACTATCCCTGTCAGCCTCACACCTGCCAGCCAAGTCTGAGGAAATCTATCATAGCGTCTGAAGTTACCCCATCTCCTTTGCTCCGCTTTGATAATCGTGGGCATGAATTATCTCATACAAAGTGTGACCCAAAAGACAAATGGAGCCTCACCAGCCATATATGGCTGGCAAGTCTTTATAAATCTTTTTTTGGACTCCAAAACTGCTATGTGCGTGTTGTGTTGTTGTCAGATAGGGCATAGTGCATGGTTAGCTGGATGAATGAAAAGGCAAACAGGATAATGACAAGAGATGCGGTTTTCTTGAGCATTTTGAAAGAAAATAATTGAGCCAGAGTAAGGGATTGGGTTAAGGCAAGAACTAGACAGACTATTCTGCCTATTGCATTTTTTTCAGAACCGACAATGAAATTAAACAGTACTTATTTAGTACACTGGCCTCCAGCAGCAGGATCCTTCTAGTCACATGTAAGAAAGCAAGAGAGAATCTGCAGGTCCATTTGTACTTTCCCAGTTTTCAAAAGCTAGATTTTGAACTACAGTTCCCATAAATCCCCAGCCACCGCTTCTTCTGTTGTTCAGAAAAACATTCCAATGATTTTTTTTAACACTGATCTGTATACAGCAGAAAGACTAGAGGAGTTTTGACAAACAGGATGTTCCTGTTCTACTGGTTCCTATTGCAATCCCCTCCCCATGTCCTTTTTGAGAGGCTCAGAAATATTTTCCCCAAATTATTTTAGTAAGAGAGAATGAATTTGCATGTACGGATGTTAATTCATTCTTTATCACAGAATACTCTGTACATATTAACATCCTGCTAAATGGTTTTGATCCAAATTAGATTCAGCCACAAAAAAATAAAATAAAAAAAATCTAAACTCCATAAAATAAAGAAGGTCTGAGTTGTCACGGTCTGTTGGAAACATGTGTCAAAGTATATGCTTCTTGAGGTAAGAATGTATTATATCTCCACAATTAGTGGTTTCACTATTAAGGAAGAGCACAGAATCTCATAATTAATAACTAGTCATGCCACAAGTGAGTTATGGTGGTTCTGTTTCATACACAGGAATAGATGAATAATCCTACTATAAACCCATTAAAGATGCGCAGGCAGCAAAGTGTATAGGTTAATAAAGTGTTCAATAATAAATAAATTAACTGGCTGGTAATAAATTTCAAGGGTTTGTCATCGCCCTGTCTCTGGACTACAGTGAATGTGTGTGAGAGAAAAAATAATCTCCGGATCAGTAGAGAATTGGTGCTGAAAAAATTGTGCTTAATATAAATAGACTTCAATCCAGACCTCCTTCACACATGCATTCCCACAGCCATGGAGATGGCTTCCCTATGGCCTGATCTCCACAATGATTAGGAAATACTGTATGATGCAAGCAACTGATGCAATACATCCCCCTCATGAAGTGGTTCCCAGCTTTGGATCCCCAGATGTTCTTGGACTAAAACTTCCAGAAGCTTTCACTATTAGCTGTGTTAGCCAGGATTTCTGCGAGTTGTAGTCCAAGAACATCTGGGGACTCAAGGTTGGGAACCACTGCCCTAATCCAAACATGTCCTTTCCTTTCTCATTTTGTTAATGGATGCCCCTTTCACATAGTTCTAGTGCTTAACATGCACAAGTAGCCACCTAAGACCGCATCAGGAGGCTGATGAGCATAAGGGAGACTGGGGAGTCAGCTCTTAATGAGCACTTCCATTTTACAAATCAGATGTCTCCTGTCTCTAGGGAAGAGTTGGAGAACATCAGGCTCTGAGACTGAATTGGGCCCTTAGACATTCTCCAGATGGCCATGCTCTCTTCCCCATGACATCATCATTTGGTGGTTTCTAAGCCCTTGTACGGCTTACAGCCCTTGTAGGGCTAAGTCCTTCTATTCTATAAGACAAGCTTCTCTGGAATCTTGATTACTGAGAAATGATCATATTCTTTAGTTCCTTTGGACTGACTACTGATAGTATCTCCGAAATGCAATTTAATTCATGGGCTGAAAGACTTTCCAGTAGTTCACCTAATTGCAAACACTAGTAATAACATCAGACTAAGGCAGAGGATTAAGTGTCTTGCATTCTTGAAATTCTGAACTGTTTTTTTAAACTATAAAGGTTTAAATTCAATTAAAAAACAGACACACTGGTTTATTAATGACTGTGCTTCTGTATTCATGATTGAAACATCACAAAATGGCCTGATATCACTATGGAATAACATGCCTGTTCTGCCAACAGAAAAAAGGACGTGAAATTTTACATAGCAAGGGGCAGACTGAATGTTGATAACACCAATGTCAGCAGTCAAGATGGTCTACAAGATACTTTCCTGTGCTCACTTCCATTCACAATGTGTCACTAAGCAGGGAAAAATCCCAGAACTTAACTCCTTTTTAAATTAGTTAACCACTTCTAATCCAAACATAAAGCAATTATCAGGGCTGTTTTTCCTGAGACAATTTGTGCTAAAAGCACTTTGAGCTAGGACAAACACAACCACTATGCCCTTCTGTGATATAGGCAGAAATACTTTGAATATGCCTTACAAGATTGTATGCTAGTTCCCTTTTTTGAGTACTGCCAGACCAATACTTTCGTTAAAGTAAGCCTGTTGTTTGACTTTCCTATTTCCTTTCAGTATGGACTGTGATTTTTCTTACCAATATTTTCCTTGCTCCACCTACATCCGCTGTAGCCATTGCCATATGGTTTTTTTCCTGGCAAGCCTGAACCATGAATACCTACTGTTATAAGAAATTGCTGTTTCTCCCATTTACAAGGCCTTGTTTAAGGATCAATATTTCAGTCCCTACAGCACGAATTCTTACCAAAGAAAGAAAAGAAAGATAAGCAACATTAGTATTTTCAATTTATGTGAGCAATTTTAAATCTGGGGTAGTTTGTGGTTGCCTATTTCTGAATTGTGGGGGATCAACAATTTTACTTTTGAAACACCATAGGTTGAACATCCTTTGCCCAAACTTCCCCACGTTTGGCACACAGCAGGAACAGACTGTCTGCTAGACGTGTGCCAAATTTGATGCTGGTCCAAAGCCCAGTTTAAAAGTTATAATTTTTGCTTGGGCTGCCCCCTTTTTTAGAATTGCATAATAGAATGTTGATTTGCTCTGCTGTACAATATTCCATCTCCTCTACATAAAGATGTTATTGGTAACATCAGCTATCACATAGTAATAGGGAAGACTTATCACAGTGATCTCTGTGTGCTGGAGTCCAGGAGCTGGTCCTTTTAAAATTTAAAATTCCTGTTTCAGAAGTGATGGGGTTCTTCAAATAGTTACTGAAGGGAGCATAGCTTAATGGCTGAGAAAATGCTTTACACGCCGAAGGTGCCAGTTGCAAACTTTGGTGTCTCTAGTTCAATGGATTAGGTAATAGGGGAGAGAGCGGCATGAAACTCTGGAAATTTGTTGCCCATCAGAGTAGACTATATGGGGTTTGGTAGACCAATGGTCTGATCTGTTATGAAGCAATTTTCTACTGTTCTTTGTAGGAGTTCCTTGAGAAGATCAATAGCATTAAACTATATTTCTTGATGTACAATTCACCCATAAACTGGGCCATCATTAGCACCTGAAATTGTTCTTCAGTTGCTGAAGTTCCAGTTCCTTCACAAGGCCCATTAACACCTTCCTTGACCCAACCTTTCATTAAATTTCTGCTACTGTTCCTATCAATACTGGACAACTGTGTCTACATACCACTTGAACAAGAGTGGGTACCTTCAAGGCATTTGGGAAATTTGCAGCTAGATCCAGTGCTGTTTCACTGCCTGCTATCAAGAAGGCTCACCAAGGAGCCCATCCATGAAGTTCTGGAGCAACCAGAAGTTGCTTTCCCTGAGGTCCTCTCAAGCCTGGAAGTAATCTTACTGACTGCTACTAATGTTCTCTGCAGGATGCAGAGAAATGTTGGATGCATTGATATACTCTCAATTCACATGAAATGGGGTTAGCAACATGCAGCCCATGAGCTGCATATGGCAGCCATCCTATTTTGTCTGAAGACCTCCCCCCACCCTTTTTTTTTCCACTGAGTGATGGATGGTGGTGATGGAACCAACAGTCCTGACCAGAGTGCTGATTAAAGGGTGCCAAGATATATTGTATGCCCCAGGATCTTCTATAACCAGTGGTGGATCTGTGGAAGAATCACAGAAGTTCCTTGGTAAAGAAGGTAAGTGCTCCCTTATGTAGAAAGATTTAAATAGCAAACCAGCAACTACTATTGGCACAGAACATATATATTTTTTAATTTCACAGTTATTTCCAGGCTCTGTGTCATATGGATTATGGAGGCATTTGGAAAGTGTACTTCTTTGGTCTTGTAATATTCATTGTGAAAACTCAATGGAACTGTTTCTGTTCACTTTCAGCTAATTTTGAGTGTAAGTCAAAATGCTGTAAAAGTTAAGGACACTGCAATGTGTCACAAGTGAAATCCATATAGTGAAATGTACATTCACAATCTTACTTAACCTCTAAACTGGGAAGTTTTGTAGATTTGATTTTCCTTTTTTATGGGCCATTCCATTTGACAAGTTATAGCTATAAACTGGGTACCGCACACCATGTCCCAAAGGGGCTGACATTTTTCTCATCAAGGAACATTAACTAAACAACTTTTGAACTTGAACAGGCGAGAGAATAGTAGAAGTTAATCCATAGGAGTATGACAAATAATTGATGCAATAGGCCATTATGATTTTAAATGCACATCTGTTTTATCACTTGCTCTTTGGTATGTTCCATCTTAACCATAATTACATTCTTAGTAAATGGCTCTCTGGTAAATCTTTTGGCCCAATTATTGCTTGTTGACAAGGGTATATATGTGTTGTAGTGTTTTATGCAGTGCAAGAGTTCCTCCAAATACCTCCCATACAAACTTGATAAGCTTTCTTAGAAGTGTTCTAATACACTTTTTCTTACAGTAGTTTTTTCGAGTTCTGACAACTTACACATTTGTGTGAAGAATCACCTGTATGTGAAATGTGGGTTTGCCTGGAAGAAATTCTTGCCATGATGATTTTATTCATAAATACCAAGGATTAAAAAAAATTAACTGACTCCCCCCCCTTAAAATAAATACTGTTTTCATAATTTAACCTTGAATACATATATGAGTTGGTTTTTAGATTATCTATATGTGTCTGTTCACTGTTCCTGCGGTCCAAGAGATCTGAAGTGGTACTCCTAGGAAAAAAAATTAAGAACTCAATAGTCTAAAAAAGACCTAAACTCCAAATATATTGATTTTTCAGTCTTATTATTTTGACTGGAAGTGGGTGGTATCGGTGTGTAATATTGCTGCATTCTTTGTGGTTAATGGAACAAGTGTACATTTTGGCCTCAACTCTGAAACATTTGTTACACAATTTGTTGGAAATGATCAAAGTACTGTACACCTTTACCTATGTGGAAGAGTAGTGAAAAATTCCTCCAGGAAATTTAGAAAGATTTACTGAGCTCACAAGCTTGAGTGCAAACATACTTGTGAAGCAAAATATTTTAGTTATCCAAAATATGATTAGCAAGTGCTTTCAACTCAACTCTGTATTTCAGAGAGCCATAGAAAAGTGAAGTTGGGGCCTACAAGGCCATCAAGTCCAACCCCCTGCTCAATGCAGGAATACAAGCAAAGCATATCTGCCAGGTGAGTATCTAAGTTTTTCTTGAATGCCTCCAGTGTTGGAGCACTCACCAACCCCCGAGGTAACTGGTTCCACTGTCGTATAATTCCTGTCATTCCACTGTCGTTCCTATTGGCATATCCAAAAGAGATCATACAACAGCTAGTGAAACATGGAAAACAAGGTACATTTAAGAACCTCTGCCATCAGATTTTGTATCTCACAGTAGGCTTTCAATGAATGTTTGGCAGGGCTCTCCTACAGAATGCCAATCTCTGTCCTTCCCTCATCCTCAGCCAAAGAAATTCCAACTGGGAATTCCTAAAACTCTCAAGTGTGGAACATGCAACATGTCTCCCTCCCTCTCTCTCTCTCTAAGTGGATAATGCAGCAGAAGTTCTTTAAAAAGGGGTTGGGGAGAGGTTTGCAGCTGGTTAGCTTAATGGCTGTTCCTTATAAACTGGTAGAAAGTGTCAAAAGTGTCAATTAAAAATAAAGCTCAACAGCCCACACACTACACCAGAACACAGACAGAGTTGTAGCTCTAGTCCTCTGAAGATGCTGGCCACAGAGGCTCGTGAAACATTAGGAAGGAAAACCTCCAGAACATGGCTAAACAGCCCCAAACCTCCACAACAACCATCGGATCCTGGCAGTGAAAGCCTTCAAGAACACATTAAAAATAAAGTATTCAAGCATACAAACATAAAGTTAGGCATACCTTGTTGAAAAATAATATGACTTCTGAAAAAGTGTGTCCCACCTTAGTAACCTTTTCAAGTTCTTTGAGCACATCCGCAAAGAGTGTGGATGGGGATGATACTATTTATGAAGTCTTTTGAAAGGCTTTTGCAAAATCCCTCACTAAAGACCCCTAAGCAAACTTGGCAGCCATGAAGTAGGAAGAGACATCCTCTTATGGACTGATAGCTATTGAGAACAGAAGAGAGAGAGTAGGACTGTATGGTTAGATCTTGCTTGGAGGACCATGAGCAGTGAGATCCCCTAAGAATCTGTATTGAGACCACTGGTTCCAAGTTATTCACAAAAGATCTGAGTTTAGAGTTGAGTATTGAGTTTGTTGATAATACCAGATTGTTTAGGGTGTGAAAATACT